>NC_134352.1:15553895-15913046 GCF_964195595.1 Calonectris borealis | reverse complement strand
ACAGGCAACTGCTGACCAGTAGGCAGCTTCATGAGCTGTTTGGTTCTCCTACAGGAAGAGAGCCAAATTCCCCAACCCACAGACTCCAGGCTGCATGTCTACTGAGAGACTTAATTCCTTCTAGGCACTTTTCAGAGGCACTCTCAGACTTCACCCACAACTGACAGATCTCTAGTACCGTAAATTCAGGTGCTCTTCTTCAGCTCCTGCCACGTGAGGCACTGCAGTCAGATGGTGAAGGACAGACTGAGCAGCATGCTGACCCTGGCCAACCACCAGGAAGCTGTTATCTGGCAGCCAGGTGAGAAATCGGAGCCCCAGAGGATTCATCACTTCATTGCTGTCGCTGCCCACATCAACTCTGTCACAAAATAAGAGAGGCTGGGAAGCAAATAGAACCTGATTTCAGTAGGTCACCTCACTGGAGAGGTGAAAGTCTTCCTAGGCACAGCCTGGCTGTTCAGACACCCAGCACGGCTAGGAGGGCTCCAGTGCCCAAACACACAGTCACCCAAAGCATGAATCCTGCCACTCCCCAGGCTGGGCTGGAGATGAAAGATGAGACCCAGGGAGCCCCATTTGTTTTCCCTAGGCAGTACTGCTCCCATACCAACTGTGTATAGGAACAAATAAAGCAGGGTGGGGTTTTTTTACCTTGTCATTGTCCCTGCCATGCAAGCAGCTCTGTTGCTCAGTGTGCTGTGATCATGGGCCTGGGCACCGCACAGCTATTCCTTTGGCTCCGGGAGCAGAAGCACAAAGTGCAGCACCACAATGCCAAGAGCACCAGGCACGGGAAAGGCTATCTCAGTGCTGCCACTGGCAGTCACTGCTCCCACTAAATCAAGACCTCAGTCAAGGGCACTTCTCAGGATAAACTGCCCACTGTGTTGCCCAATCCTTAGCACTAGTTGCAGCCACAGGGTCAGCACGATGAAACCATGTTACCTGACAACCTCTCCAAAATCTTGAGACCAGTGGTCAGAGCTGTAACCTCTAAAACATCCAGCCAGGCACTACCCTTTTCTCCCCACTACAGCTGTACTAGTTCTATATTACCTGTAGGTTTTATCCAGGTATGGTGTTTCCACAGCTGCTTTAAATCCATTTCCACCCACAGCGCCAAACCTGACAGTGGGGTCATTCATTGTGCTCTGTCCTAGCAAACACAGAACATAGCAGAGTTTAGAGATCCTGCCAACAGAGCCCCTTCCAGCTTTATTCTTATCAAAATGTAGACAATTTTGATATTAGAAAATAGAATAATACAGGGAACTATTATAAAAGTCAAAAAATATCACCCCTACATGTACAGCTAACACCTAATCCTCATTAACACTTACCCTGAGGAACACAGGTACCTTGTAATGTCATAGAACAAAACTCAGAGACAGCAGCAACAGTCTCTTGTCTCACAGCACACTGTATATAGGATTGCTTTTGGAAGTGCTGGGTGCCTCAGATAGACCCTAGGCAGCTATTCCCAGACATTTCCAGTGCCAATCAGCAACATGCCACCAGAACAGATTACACAAGATACCACTTGCTGCACTCTACTCAAGCCGAAGCTAGGCAGGGGGATATTACCGGCATAAGCACATAGCCAAGTGCTGAAAGCTGCCTTCTCACAAAGCCAAGGCACCACCAAAATGCTCCAAAGTACCACCCAAACTACTGGAGATGAGAGAACTGAGCTTGAACCCACAGTTGAACCAGATATATCTCGCTCCTGACTACTAAAGGCTTAAGTGACCATCACTCTCCTTGTCCCCCAGGGTACTGCTCTCAGGGACAGAGGGTATCCTTTAACAACACGCTGCAACATGCTCTCACCGTATCTGTACACAGAGATCTTGTTATCAGCATCCAGAATAGCCATGTCTCCACTATGTTTGGGATCTGTGTGAAATGCAACCTGATTAACCGCCTGTTGGAGCTGGATCTCATAGGTACACATGGGTGGAGGCACCACAGCATGCTGGAACGCTGTGACAAGCACTTTATCTGTGGAAGAAAAGAGAAAAAAACCCAAGCTGTAACCCAGTCCGAATGTTAGTGAGGTTTTTGCTAGGTTCTTTACTGAAAGTAGGAACAATGTTACAGGAAAATACAGTTGCTGTGCCCTTCGCAGTTAAGTCCATTGAACCACCTCTGAAGCTTCCATCAATTACATGGTTCCCCTCACTCACAGTTTTGTAGAAACAGCAGCTAACAGAAGAACTACCATAATCCCATCCAGCCTGCATCCAAAAGGCTTTGGTACCTCTTCTGACCCTAGAGCTGCGAAGCAGTCCCACTGCTTACCTCCATCTATGACAGCCACATTTGCCACATGCTGGCTATTCTCCCCCATCCCATGGTCTGTGGTCCAGTGCCAGTCATAGAAGAGGTAATGCCAACCCTGGCAGAGTACATGCAGTCTATACGGGGTCTCTCGGTCCCACAGCAGCGACACCAACTGATTTTCTTCCAAGCTACCAAAATGTAGACTTTGCTTCAGGTACCAGTGATAGTTCCCTGTGGTCCACAGCTGAACTATAGAAAAACAAATGGTTACTACAGACTACTACTTGAGACCCATCTCAAACCCTCCCCACCACCACTGCTCTTCTCGGGGTGGGTTAAGTGCAATGAAAATAATAGTTCTAGCCTTCAGCTCATGGGCTGTATCATACAACACCCAGCACAAGAAAACTTAACAACAGACTTCGTGCAAAAGAGTCAATCCCAGAATTCTTTGAGCTCCCCTTGTGAGAAGGCACCCATGTTTTACGAAGGGGTCACACCGTTAGCATTCCGTTAATACCACTTCCAGTTACAGCAGCCTGGAAGATGGTGTGAGCTCGGGCTGAACTACCAGTTCTTCCTGACTTGCACAGTGGTTTCAAAGCTGTAGGTAAGCCTCCCCAGTGTCTTCTAACTTGCAGAGGAATACCCACTGCTAACCACATTTGGCGGCAAGCGTGCCTCACATCGTGCTCTCACCGTAACTGTTTAGATTGGAGTTTTCCACCTTCAGGTCTTCCAGCCATATAGCCAAGATCGTAGAATCTGCATTCCAAAGTAGTTCATTAACCTGCAGAAACAAACATGGCTCTTACTGATATTGTTGCCTCTGCGTAGGGTGGGTATGCTCCCAATTGGTTTGCAAGACCATGAGTTGCTTCTTGTTTTCAACACTGTAAGGTGCATGGGTTAATATACTAACATAGCCCGCGTTTATTGCAAAGCTCCTGACAGCTGGAGCAAAGCATCCTGAAGCAGAATCTGTCACAGCGGTTCCACGCAGCTGAAGAGACGATACAATCACAAACACGACAGCAGTGTTTGCTTTCCTTGGCACTGAGGAAGCATCTGCCAAAAGACCTCTCAGCATCTAAAGGCACAAGTTGGAAGTAACAGCCTAGCAGTAGCTTCTCACTTCTCTACTTGGGATAATGTGAGTATTTCACCTCACTCTTGCAACAGCTGACATTCTGAACAGCATTATTGAAGCATTTGCCTGATAGAAAGTATATAGGGGCCAGAAGCACCCCAGAGCTACAATCCCCCTGTACTTGTCTCTGTACTACAGGCTGGCAGAGCGCATTGCATCTTCTCCACAGGCTCCTTCGTTGTTCTGTTTTCAGATCACTTTTTCCATTAGGACCAGCATTAAGTGTTAAGTTAAAAACTTCCTCCTCGAATCTGGAAAAGATCTAGTCCTCCTCTCCATTACACTCTAATCGAAGAAGCCCAGACACAGCACTTACTTTGACCTGCCCTTTCTGGAACGGGAGGGTGAACTCCCCATGAAGAAGTCCATTCTTCTCCAAGAAAATCACATCATGTCTGTTGGGTTTTTCTTGCGTGGATGCTATCAGGTTTCCAGAGGGCCTTGAAAAAGAGCCAAATGAAAAGTGGTTGCTCACATAATCATTAGCTGTCATTTTAAACACCAATCATCTCGCATTTTCTCCAGAGACATGAAGAAAAGGGCAGCAGAGGATGTGTTTTCCTCAGCACTGTTTGGACAAAGTCATAGGTCCAGCATAGACACTTTCCAGGGCTCACGACACCCTCAGGTGAGCAAGTAAATGTCAGCACCATCAAAGGGACTTGTAATACTCCTATTTATACAGTTGAGTCCAAAAACACTTGACATTGAGACTGTGCAAAGAATCTATCCCTTCTTCCCACATATAATGCAAATATTAGGCTTTTCAGGGTTTAAAGGGCTGCTCTTCCTCATGCTGGATCAGAAAGAAGTTTCTTCAAGTTTTGGGAAAAATAAACAAACACAGGAGAAATGAAATTGATGCTGATCAAACACTATGACCAGGGAATAAAAAGTAACACTCTGCTGCCAGCACGCAGACTGCTTTGCTACTCACTTCCAGGACAGTGCTTGTTCTAATCCTGAGATAGGCTCACTTGTTGACTGCAGCACAAGCTCTCTGTTCCATACTCGGACCTTCCGAGCACCTACAGGTTGAGAGAGCAATGAGACAAAGGTGTAAGAAAGCACTGGGAAGAGACTTTTCTAATTTTATAAGGGTAGGAGACCAAATTTTGATGCACGTGAATAAAAAGAAGATTTCTCTTGTACACCTTAAGGGGTAAGAATTTATTCTGTCTCAGGCAGTTCTCCCATAGTAACTGAGGGGCTCTAAAGGAACTGAGTAGGAATTTCAGTCTGATGTAGCTCAGTCATAGCCATTTCCCTCTCCCACCTTCATCATAGAAATGTTAAAATATTCATATAAATGCAAGATCCTCCCTAATCTGAAGTACTGAAAGTACAAACCCAAACTAGTGGAAAAGCACAGCAGTTTGGTGCCATTCAGTATGTTAAACAATACATTTAAACTGCTCAGTAATATTTATCACGGAAGACATCAATTACAGTCTTACAAGAAATGTACGTGCTCATCACCTCTTTGGCTTTAGGGCCAAACCTAAGGAAAAGTATTACCAGTATTTAAACAAAAGTGTGCAAGGCCAAACTGCTAGCATGAGGGAGAGTGGGTATGGAAACCCATCCATTTGGCACTGGGAGCCCATCAGAGATTGCTTAGAGCTTGAGTGGTGATTTAACACTGGTGAAAGAAGGAGTTCAGATAGTAACTACTCAGTAGCAACCTCTCCTGGCTTCTCACTGGACTGAAAACCAAACTGCAAAGACAGTGTTCAAAAGATCGTGTCTATAAAATGCCCCTGAGAACACCAAAACAGAGAAAAGAGCAATTAACTAGCTCAACTCACCCTTGCTTTAAGTGGCAAGGAGACCACGAACACCAGCCAGTTCTCGCCTTGCCTAGTTTCTACTTAAGAAGCCTCTTACACATGTTGGTATTTCAAAGAAGTTTGGTCCCATACCTGTCTCTGGACAGACAGCACTCACTGCAACAAACTGCCCATCTCCTCTCCACGTCACCCGAGGCTTGCCATCATCCCAGGCTGAAGTAGGTGACACTTCCTGAAGTCACACAAAAGAAAGTTGCATCAAAGCTTGGGAAGGCAACTGCTGTCTTTGCCTAAACAGACTGCATTGCTAAGCCAACTCTTTCAAGAGCCTTGGCATGAAATCAATCCATTAAAAAATCTTAGGGCTATAAAGTTAAAAATTTATTACTAGGAATGTTATTTTAGGAAATACTAGAATTAAAATCGGCTGTAAATTCAATCTGCTCCTCCAAGTGCATACGACTGTCTATTCACGTGATTACACACTACCCTTCCCTTCCACCAGCGTCTCTGCTTATAGACCAGCTGTGCATAAGCTGGACACAAGGGCGAATCAGGGTTTGTTCGTGACTGATGCCTGGAGACACAACCCCTTGGAAGGAGAAAGGCGAGAAGGGCATGCCATCCAGGCAGTCTGTATGGCAGACAGAAGCTGGGATGAGAAGTAGTGTTCTTCGAGGCAAACAGGTTCTTCACAGAACAATACACGAAAAAAAAAATCTCAACAGAATACACATAAAGAGGCAGCTGTTCAAAGGTTTAATTTTGCCAAACTAGGCACATTTTCCCAGATACAGCCAAGCCTTGTCCTGTACCTCCTAACAGTAAAGCTGGAACAGGCCACATTTCATGTCTCTGCACTCTAGCCTGCCAGGTTTCAGCAGGACAATTTTAATTTTGAAACTTAAACACAAGAAGAAAAAAACAGCAGTGGAGTGTTTTTAGCTATCTGACTTTTCCCCAAATAAAACGTAGAGAAAACAAGAGCCAAACAAGGAAGCGTTGGACAAAGGAGCAAAGAGCTAAAACGTGCAGACACATGGAGCTGCCTCACGACTGGTAATGCTCAGTAGCCCAAATCCTTCTACTCTTGCCCTCTGGGAGCTCAAACTACTGTTATTTCTGCTCCTCTCAGCCAAACTGCATGCTATTTCTCTTGGTCATATGAACACTTTAGTATATAGCACACATTCAGTAAAATCTGTCATGCTGATTTAAGAATGGCTTTACCTCTGCAAGCACTAGTGCTTGCAAATCTTCTTGCTTTGAGCTCTGTATGAACAGTCCTAAGTGCTCCCAGCTGCTGTCTTGAAATAGGAGGAGGATAAAAATGCTGGATTTCAGATAACAACAGAAACAAATAGAAGAAGCCTATGAAGACAACTACCAGAAAGGCGGTGGCAAACTGGCACCACAGGAATAACAGAAACTTTCTTTATACATGTTTTCCCAGAGACAGCACAGGCCTGACATAAGAGAACTAGTATAATACCGTCTGTTTGCGATGCGCTGCCTGTTTTCCCTCTGATCCATGGAACTGTGTCTCCTTTTTACCCCAGCCAAGAGCAACAAACTTCCCTGAAGAAGAAATAATCATTGTAGTGGAAGATTTACAGCACTACTCTGCAGAGTGTGGTAAACACAACCATACCTCCAAGCCACCCACACCTTCCATCCAAGTTTAATTCTAAAAACCTGCAGGAAATTTACACAGCCCAGAAAGTCCACTAGTTCAGGGAACTTACTTGAATTTACACTGACAAGTAAAATATTGGCGTTCCCCTTCAGCTGCCCAGCAGCATTACAGTCTAAAATATCTTCTGGAACCCAGTAAGCGCTCAGCTTCTTTACTTTCTACATGCTTACAACACACCAATGACATCAGTTTGAACAACTTCATTTCAGTGCACCTCTTACCTTCCCCAAACTCATCTTGGTGGATCTGCTTCTCAGTAATTGGTTCAAAATCCCTTGTCATCATGATGAGTGTTTGCTGACCTGCAGAGTAGACATTAAATACAGTATTTGTAATGGTATCTCCAGCAAATAAAAACTCAATGTTCTCCTGTGTTGTCTTATTGTTCTGTCACGGTCTTGAAAATAGAAATATTTCTAATGGTAATATGACACTAAAGAGAACACAACCTTCAGAGCAGAAAATCTTAAACTGGAACAGAAGAGCACTTTCAAGTCTCTCTCTTCAAAAACATGCTTCCTGGCCTAACCTTAAAAAGTCCTTTCCACCTTCAAAATAAGTACCTGGCACTCTTAAACATTTTCTCTTGAGATATAAAGGACAAGAAGGTCATTGGGAGCAGTCGTCATGGATTCATGAAGGGGAAATCATGTCTGACTGTCCTGATACGACAATGAGATGACTAACTTGTGGATATGGGGAAACCAGTGGATGTCATTTATCTTTATTCTAATAAGGCTTTTGACACTGTCTCCCATAACATCATTATAGACAAACTCATGAAGAATGGGATAGATAAAAGGACAGCGAAGTGGACTGAAAAACAGCTGAACTGCCAAGCTCAAAAGTTTGCTAACAATGGCAAAAAGTCCAGCTTGAGGTCAGTCACCAGTGGCGTGCCCCGGCACACAAGGGCCAATGTTTAACATCTTCATTAATGACCTGGAGGATGGGACCCTCAGCAAGTTTGTGGATGACACAAAACTGGGAGGAGCAGCAGGTACACCAGAAGGTTGTGCTGCTATCCACAGGGACCTTGTCATGTAGGCAAGATGGGCTGTCAAGAACCTCATAAAGCTCAACAAGGGAAAAAGCCATGTCCTGCACCCGGAAAATAATGTCAGGCGCGAAGACAGACTGGGAGCCAAGTGGCTGGAGAGCAGCTTGGCAAAAAAATGACCTGCGTTTCCTGGGGGACACCAAATTGAACATGAGCCAGCAGTATGCCCTTGCCGCATAGGCGGCCAACAGCATCCTGGGCTGCATTACGAGTGTTGCCAACAGGTTGAGGGAGGTGATCCTTCTCCTTTACTCTGTGCTGGTGAGACACATGTGGAATGCTGGCTCCAGTTTTGGGCTCCCCAGTACAAGATAGACAAGGGCATATTAGAATGAGTCCAGCAAAGGATGGACAGATGATTAAGGAGAATCTGTCACATGAGGGAAGGCTGAGAGAAGTCAGACTGCTCTGGAGAGAAGGCTCAGGGGGAATCTCATCAGTGTGTATAAATATCTTATGTGGGAGGTGGGGTACAGTAAAGAAGACAGAGCCAGACTGTTAGTGGTGCTAAGTGACAGCACAAGTGGCAATGGACAGAAACCAAAATACAGCAAATTCCATTAAAACATAAGAAAGTAATTTTTTACGTGAGGGTGGTCACAGACAGGAAGAGGGTGCCCACAGAGGTTGTGGGGTCTCCATCCTTGGAGATACCCAAAACCTGACTGGGCACAGTTCCCAGCAACTTGCTCCAGGTAACCTGCTTTGAGCAAGGGGGTTGGAATAAGTGATCTCCAGAGCTCCCTTTCAACCTCAAGCATTCTGTGACTCTGTTTTGCTTGAGGTTAACTTTATTTTCTAGGTGAGACGCATCTGTAGCTAAGCTGAGCCTGTGACACATATATTACCAAATGACAAGCAGCATTTTTTGTTACTAAGAAATCAAATGGGGATAGAAAGCAGGTATCTTTATGTTTTAGAGGCAAGATCAAATATACTTCCTTGGAAGATCTGAAAGACTAATTAATGCTCTATTAAACTCAGCTTTTTGGGCCTGACCAGCTTCCGCTTGCATCACCAAAGCACCTCATACGGATCATGAAATGAAATCTCATATATAGGATCAGGTGGGGTTTTTTCTCAGTTTAAGTCTCAGTTCCAATTTCATAACTTTGTATTTTGCTTCTTCTATCTTAAACTTAACCGTGTTTTACATTTTGGCCATAGTGAATTTCACTCCTAAAGGCAGAAAGCTTACAGGCTATTGCTGATACCTGTTGCAAGCAAAACAAGCTCTTGGTCAGGACTCCAGCTCATGGTACTCAGACCGCTGTCCACACTTCCAACACATTCCACCTGCAAGACCAAAATAAGATCACAGAAGTGCAGGAACATCAGTGTAGCACCATCCCAGCACAAAAGCAATCAGTCACCAAAGCAGGGAAATCCTCTCCTACTTAGAAAATTCACAAGTCTTACTTTACCCTTTGTGTTGAACGAAACAAAAGAAACATTTCTAACAAAAGATGGTTCCAGAATGTTTATATATGAGAGCCCAGATAATCTAGAGATTAAGATTTTCTACCATAGATAGTTTTAATAAATAAGAGCTTCATTCTGCTCTCAGTCTTATGTGACCACATATAGTGTTAATACCAATATTGCCTGATCGGGTCTATGGTTACATTGTTAAACATACTGAAGTCACAAAACACAGGCATAATGGTTCTTACCTAGAGAATTCCAACATGCAGTTAAGGGACACTATATCCATTAAAACTCTGACCAACTTGTGCATGCTGAACTTGACAATTGTATATAGCTGTACTAACTTCAAGGTTTATGAAAACTGGGCCAGTTTTACTGGACCATCATGAGTATATAAGCAATAGTAGTGGGCAGAGAACTGCTGTCATGCACTGTTATCCTGATTTGCAAAAGGCATGGAACAGAACAATTGTGATAAACAGCAAGATGATGCCATTCAAGGAATTAGGCTTGGCTGCCACAATCTTTTCAGGTAAACAAAGTGCGACTGGGCACCAGTGGGCAGAGTAACCATCACCCACATGCAAAACGTTTCAGAACAAGCAGAGTAACCTTCAAGACTTCCTTCTTGGTGCCCAGACTGCACCAAAAGAACACAACTTTAAAATTGAGACAGTAAGCCAAAAAGCTTTGAAATAAAGGATCTGAAGTTAAACCTCAACTCTGTCCCATATATCAGTGTAAGAAAAGTCTCATGTACCACATCTTTTGTTAATCTCTACTCCCTTATGATATGTTTTAAGTTGCAATATGGGACACATTTTTCAGATACAGCTGACTGTGTATTTAAGTGGTACCTGCAAATCAAACCCAAGCAAGAACCAAAACAGGTGAGCTGCAAATAACGACAACCTGACAGCTAACCCAGACAGACCACATGCCTACCTACACCTGCACTGTTGGGCTGGTATTGTGGGAGCTGATGCAGATTTCAGAGGGTGCTCCTGTGGTGTTTAAGTGTCTTGCTGAAGACTGTAGAAATCTGACAAAGCAAGTATCTCAGTTCCTGCCATATCTACTCAGCTAAGATATTTTGGTTTCCCTTTAGTGTTTTCTAGGGTTTTTCATTCCAAACGTTCTCCAAATCACAACACACAACACTTTCTCCTCTCTTCAGTTAAGTCATGTCAGCATGATGTTCTGTATTGACTGATAATAATAAAAAGGTAGCTACACTGTGAGCTGTGAATGGATTACTTTATTCTGTAGCTAGTGTCAGCAATATCCTATTTCTGTAAGACTGTCCAGTGGATCCCGTGCTGGGTGTGTGCCAACAGTTTCCTGAGCAAACATACAGGAATAGGGCTGTGGGAGGCAAGCCACCGTTTCAATTCCGGTTCTTTTAGAGAGTGTATATTCTGTCCTTAATCCTTAAGGCTCCCACAAAAATTAGCTCATCTGCCCAGAAAAGGGAGACTAGCCACAGCTCAGTATGTAATAAACATACAACTGCCCCCTGAAGAAATTAAAAGTGTCATCCTTTCCTTTAAAATGCCTTTGTCGCGTCTTTCCTGCCATGTTACCTGCTTCGTGCTGAGATTGCACAGTAGGATGTCTCCAGCTGCTGTAGCAACACACACGCACTCCTGTTCTGGGAGATCTTCGATACCCACAATGCAGCCACTTCCACCCTCCGGCATGAAACCCTCCGCAGTCAAGGAAACTTCTCTTGTTACCTTGACACAGAGAAGCCAATGACTTATTAACTACACATCACCTCACTGGGATTTTTGCAGAAATGACAGAATAACATCCATGGGTATATTTCATCCTACTGGAATTACACAAAGCGTTACACAGCAGAAGTGAGTATGTGAATGGCATCAGGAAACAGCCAACATGCAAGTACTTATTTTCACTTATCCATAGGAAACTGTGAAGGTCCTCTTATGTTAAAAGTGCTAGACAGACAATGGGAAAATTCACATAAGGGAGCAAATAATAAACGGCAATGCTACAACTTCCAATTTGTCTTGCTAATCATCTTTCAACCCCCTTTTCACACTTCTCCACATAGTGTCAACATTAAGAGGCGAATGGGTAGCTGCTTAAAGTGTCCTAAATACTTTTAAGGGGTTGTTCAGACTTTGCAGACACAGCATTAAAAAAATTCAACGAAAAACCATTTGGATGCGCATTCAGGTACAGTAAAACAAAAAAGTTTTAGCTAAAATAGCTCTCTCTAGCTTAGTTGCATGAATATTTTACATATTCAGTCACCAGGGAAAAAAACACAGTAATAAAGACCTGAAATAAAGCCTCCTCCCAAAACAGAAAAGGAAGCTGACGTACTTAGCAAGTTCAGATAGGCTTCAGAATTTTTTTTTCAAATTCTAAAAAAATTGTAGTTGATAGCCTTCACAAACAGACCACTGTTCTCCAAATGGAGATTTTTCAGAAAACACCCTTCTTTAAAAATGAGATCCCAGGAAAGCCCAAAAGCTCTTCTGCCAGCTAACTTCAGAACTGAACATACTGAAGGAATTAGATGCCTCAGAGCTGCATAGTGTGTTTCCAGAGAAGACACTACAACCCAGCTCCAACAGGAATTCATGGCTCAACAGCATTTTTTTTTTCTTTAGCAATATATTGTGTTTTTCTTCTCTAGAGCATGGTTTCAAAAGCTTCCTCACGTACTCTCCACTAGCCCTTTGCCTGTTTGCTTCTGTTTTGTGAGTTGTGTCTCTGATGCAATTGTTCACCAGATCATGCTTAAGACTAAACCACAAGAATGACTCGTGTCAAATACAACCGCCCTCTTGGAGGCAAATTTCGTATTTTAAAAGCAGAGCAAATCACTTCAGCCACGAAGATCACAGTGCAGCCTCACAGCCAACTTCCAAGGCACCAAGACAGAGCAGCAAGCGGTGGCAGGGAGCAGCAGGAGGCTCCGAGACCCTGCAAACGCCGCTATAAAGAGCGAGCCGTATCAGAAGGCAGCCGCGACCCGCCCAGAGGCGAGCTCCCGGAGGGCACTCCCGCTGAGGGAGGCCCAAGCGCTTTATTCCAGCTTCGCAACAACACGCCCGCAGCGAGAGCCGACAGGCGCCGGCATCCTCCCCCGAAGCCACAGCCCTGGCCCGAGCCTGACAGAGAGAAAGCGGCCCTCACCGAATCCCCGGCGGGGCCCAGCTCCAAAAGGCCGTGCTGGGAGCCCACGAGGACCGTGCCGGGCTCGGCGCTGAGGCAGAAGCACTGCGGGGTGCCCGGGGCAGCGGCGGAGCGGCGCCCGCCAGTCCGCAGCAGCCGCAGGTTCCTCATGGTGGAGGGATGCCGGGCAGTGCCGCGCCGCTCACGGCGCCGCCATCTTCTCCGCGGCGGGCGGGCGGGCGGAGGCGAGGGCGCAGGCGCGGACCATGGGCGCAGGCGCAGTTCGCCGATGGCAGGCGCAGTTTGCGGATGGCGCAGGCGCAGTCTGGGAGCGCGCATGCGCTGCCCGGCGGAGACGCAGGCGTAGTGCGGAGGGCGAATGCGCAGCCCGCGTTTGCAGGCGCGGTTCGGCGATCGTGCTCCTCACAGGGCCCGGCTGCCGCCATCTCCCGCTCCGCACGGCGGCCTCGCATCAAACCCTTCCCAAGGGCTCCTGGAGGCATCAGAGCCTTCCTGGTGGGGGCTGGGGGTACTGACACCGGAAAGTGCTGTGCCCGGCAATGCCGCCAGCGCCAGGCCGGGCTGGCAGTGTCGCCCCTGTTTGGTGCAGATCGCTCACTGTCACCTGCTGCCCCGGTCAGGTCTCTTGCTGAGCCCCTCCCCGAGCATCTCTCCTGGCCTGCCGTGGCCCAGGCGGCTGTGCGGGGTGAAGCGCTGACGCTTTCTACCCGTGTCAGACTGGGGCCCTCGCGGAGCAGGTGGGTCTGTGGTGGCTGCACGGCAGGCACCTCCGCACTCCTCCTGCACTGCCTTTGCTGCTGGTCCTGCAACCACCTTCCCCTCCGTGAGTCACGCTGCGTGTGCTGGATCTGGAAGCCATGTGCTGTTGCAGTTCAGACAACAAAAGCAGTGCTGTTACTTTGCACCAGCTCAGCTCCCTGTGTGATTGTGTAGGCCTGTGCCAGTGCAGGGGTATAAGGTAACAGTGGGAGCAGGATGGTTATTTTGCAGCCATGCTGTACTACCCGCTGGAGGAACTCCAGGTGAGACTTCTAAGGTGCATACAGGGCAGCCTACAGATAAGATGGGCCACTCCTGCCCTGATGCCACCCTTTTTGTCACTCTCAGTCCTCTCCCTCAAGCTGCAGCCGAGGGGGAGGAGAAGGCAGCTCAGCTTCAGAGAGGAGGAGGACTTCATGCAACTGCAAGTATAGCCTTCACGCTTTCCCCTTTTGCGTAGTGGAGCTAGACTCAGTGCTGATCCAGTCTAATGGCCAACCGCTGTGCAGGCTGAGTTTGGTCAAATCAGTTTTGGCTATGGAAATTATATAGAGTTTGCATGCTGTAATCGGCTTCATGTGCATTAAAGTGTGGGAGCTTAGGCTAGTGGAAGGCAGTTTTGCTTCTTGCTACTCAGGTACTAAACTTGGCTAAAGTCGGTGATCAAACTCAGTTTGGGGAGGGATTTCTTGAGACCAGCGGAAATGAGTCATATCATCCAGGCTCACCTATGACGGCATGCAGAGAAAGTCAAAGCCATACAGACTCCTTATCCTGGGCATAGGGCGTAAGACGTGCCTTCCCAGGCCAGCCCAGCGCCTGCAAGCCCAGCAGGGCCTGGCAGTGCTGGCAGGAAGAGAGGCAGCTGCCAGAGACCGTGTGAGCCTGGCTGTGCCCTGCGCCCCATCCCCCTGCACTCCCCCAGGACCTGCGCCGCTGAGTTAGGGCAGTCTCTGACACCCCTAGTCCCTGCAGTACCTCTTTCGGAGACCTTTTCAGGGATCAGTCTAGACCCTTTGGCCCATCTTGGTCCTACCAGCCTCCAATCTCCTGTCCACCAACTACCACCCTTTTTACCGTGTCACGTTTGTTTGCCTTACCCGATTTGCCCCACCTGGCTGCACGGCCGTGGCTCTCGCGAGCACTGTGGGGTCCGGCGAGCAGCGGGTCTGCATCCACTGCCCCGGCGGCTTTGCAGGCTTTGGGCGCGTCCCTCCTAGGAGAGGGGACCGGCTGGTCCCCTCCAGCCCGTAAGCTGTCCCCCTCTGGGCTTGCTTTCAATACGCCGCATCACCCTGGTGAATCCTTTTCTTTCCGATACTCGGCTGCAGTTTCCTTTTTTTATTATTTTTCCCGCGGCTGCAGCTGGCGTCCTCCGCCTCGCACCCCTCTTGCTCCGCTCCCCCGTCCCTGCCGCGCTCCCCGGACTGCGCCGCGCCCCGCCCCGCCGGGCCCCGCCGCCAGACCGGCCCAGCAGGAAGCGCGGGGCGGCGGCGGCGGCCGATGCAGCCCGTGCGGCCAGAGCAGGTACTCCCGGCCGGGGCTGCGGGTCCCCCGCACCACCCCACCCCGCCATCCTCCGGCCAGCGGCCCGGATGCCCCCCCAGCCCGGCGCTGACGACCCCCCCGCCCCGGGACGGGCGGGACAAGTGGTGCCAGGGTGCGGTCCCCGCCGCGCCGGGCAGCGCAGCCCCGTGCCAGGCTCCAGCAGCCTTCGCTTGTGCCCTACGCGGTGCAGCTGGGCTGGGAGGCGCTTATGCGGCGCTGGGGGAGGCACGGGGGGGGCCGGGGGGGCTGCCTTGTGCTGCTCACACCAGCAGCTCCAGAAAGGTCTGTGCAGGGTTCACCCTGATCTTCTGTTTTCATTGATGAGTCGGTGTCAGAGCTGCTTTCAGCTAAATATGTCTTTCAGATAGTTCCCAGGCAGCGACTGGCCCGAGGGAAACTTGAGGCAGAAGCCCCTCTTCTGTTGCTGTTGGATTTGTTTTGGAGGCTGTGGTTACCTGCTTGCTGGTGCCTGCAGCAGTAGCTCTACGCCACCAGACGTTGACTTCCAGGGGCATCTCTCCGCTTCTCTTAAGGAGGTGAGATCTTCTCCTCTAGAGTGCTTTGCAATGCAGACCTGACGTGACTCCTTATAACTTGGTGCTTGAACCCAAAATGCTTACTTGATCCTGTTCACGGTGAGGACCCATGGACCGTCATGCTGGCAAGAGGTAGAAGCGTGATGGAATCTTCAGACAGTACAGGAGGTCCTTATGCTGGTACTGCCATAAAAGCCCCAGGGTCTGTTAGGGAGAGTTGAGACTACTTCTTCCTCCTGATGATGGTTCCTTTGTGTCAGGCAAAATTAGCTTGGAAATGAAGCTTTTGGGTGTTTCAGAAGCTTAGCTGAGGCAGCACCTTCATGGAGTGTGCTTGTTCCTGGCATTTGTGAATGTGTTCAGCAGCAGGATCCACGGTGTCGGGAGTGAACTAAAAGAAGTTCAGTAGCTTTCCAAAAAGAGTGAACATTATCTATAGTTGTCTGAAAAGTTAATGTGGAGGGGGCAGGAATAAACATGATGGGGCTTAGCCAGCACTAGGATGGGTAAGCCTTCTTTCAGTCACGAGGATAAGTTGTTCCTAAAAGTGTAAGCTTGGGCAACATCTCTGTATGCTCCACTGCATTAATCTCCATTCACCTGTTGTCACACAGCTGGTGGTCGTGTTCAATAATTTTGTGTCTGCAGTTGGATTTCCACTAACTTAACACTGCAACAATTTAGTTGCTTACATATTTGCTTCAGATACATTAGTGTCTGAACTGATGTCTCTGGTAGTCTTTTCGTGAGTATCGTAGAATCATGGAATAGTTTGGATTGGAAAGGACCTTTAAAGGTCATCTAGTCTAACCTCCCTGCCATGGGCAGGGATATCTTCAACTAGATCAGATTACTCAGAGCCCCATCCAACCTGACCTTGATTTATTGATCTTTAAACCATGTTTTTGCTTAAGAAAAAAATGTAAGAAATTATTTATAGGTATTTTTCTGGAGTGTTGTTAGCTTTCTTTATACAAGTGCTTTTACAGCTCTGAGCAAAAAATCACACCTGCACTTGAAAAAGTGCCCAGAAATGTGGCAGAATTGCCATCCTTGCATATGATCAAAATTCATCTGGATGTGGACCTGAGTAGCTGGCTACGGCTTTGAAGTTGGCCCCTTCTCTGAGAGGGAAGTTGGACTAGGGATCTCCACAGATTCCTTCCAGCCTTATTTTTCCTATTTTTCTCTTGCACATTGCCGTCCTCTTGGGAACCCAGCAGGTTACTTTGGCCACTGAGCAACCAAGTATTTTTTGCAAGGATCACAGTATTACTTTCTCTGGTACATAATCCACCATATGAGGCCTACTCGATGGAGACCTAACACATGGCATGCAGGCTTTTTAACAGCAATCCTCAACTGACACAAATGATTTATAAGGATGCTGCATGAGGCTGGATTTTTCTCCAAACACCATGGTTTAAAATACTAGCTGAACGTTCAGTGGAAGTGCCAGGATACACTTACCTGAAATCCCTTGACCTGAGTATGTGGCCCCCCAGAACATGTTATCTTGCCATGTTTTCTGCAACTGTTACTTAACATTGTTGTCTGTGTCTTCAAGTGCCCTGGTTATTGCTGTTGATTTGGTATGCCCACAGACTGTACTTATTTTTCACTCAAGAGATTGTGGTACTGCTTCTTGGCTGCTACTCCAGGCTAATTTAGGAATGGAAAAGGGAGAAAACAGATATATAGAGGTCATCTGAGCCAAGGAAGGCAGCGAGCAATGACCAAAAGTGGAAGTCTGAGACCTTGGCTGGGCAGTTTGAAAGCAAGGGAATATTTTTGTCGTATGCCAGACCTGTGCTTATTCCTCCTTTTTCATTTGCTGCAGGTTCTATAACAGTGGTGATATAGTCAGGATCTGCTGTTACTTATTTACCTAGAGAATTTCCTGTTTCAATCCAATTCTCAGTATATCTCCTGAAAGAGATGAAAAAAGGAGCAGAAAGCGGAGCTTGTCCCCTTGCCACTCCAGCCAATTCAGTGGAATCAAATCCAGACAATAACGGCAGCAATGGAGCCTCAGTGAAAGACAAAGACATGCTTTCCTCTTCTGGAGAACTGGAAAATGTACAGCTCAAACCCAGCAGAGAAACAGCCAGAAAAAAACTCTGTGGCTATTTAAATAAGCTGGGCATCAAAGGGCCAATCAAGACGTGGAAGTCTCGGTGGTTCTTTTACGATGAAAACAAATGTCATTTACTATACTACAGAACTGCACAGGACATCAACCCTTTGGGGTCTATTGATCTCTCCAGCGCCAGCTTTGACTGCAAGGTGGAAAATGGGGAAGGGGTTTTTGAGATCAGAACACCAAGCAGAGTTTTTACTTTGAAGGTAAGGGACGGTATCTTCTTGTGGGGCCTGTTATGAAATATTCCCAGACAGGACAGACACATGTCTGCTACGATACCTCTTAGCTTGAGTTTCACTTTGGTCCTCCCAGCCTGGACTGTTACAATTTGGACCTAAATTACTTGCATTGTTTTGGCAAGACTGGGACTCCATTACCTGTGAGATGGCTATTGTTTAACAGAATAGGAGTAAAAGCTGAACTGGGTGCTGAATTAAAATCATTGAGGAGTCATGCAGTCCACAAGTAATTTGCTGAACAGAAATGAGCTCCGCTGTCTAAAATGGTTGCTCCAGCTGGAACTTTTGCTAGATTTTTATCTCTGTGAAAATCGCTATTAAGAAGTTCTGTGGGTGATTCTTGGCTGAAATAATCGTGACATTTCTGCTTAGCCTTGGAGCATAGTAAACCAAAAAATATTTAAAATGAGGTCAGCGATCCACGGAGGTTCTGTTACTAAGGCCATGCTGAAGATTTACTGTGTCCTCCCAAATCAGTGTTAGGATCAGAGGACGTAGCATAGGCTTGACACAGCTGGCCTTTATTTCTGCTGACTTGGGCAGCGAAGTGGTGGTCAGCCCTACAGGATGTGTCTCATGCTGATGAGATTACTCCCCTCCCCTTCCTGTTTTGTGTTATGTTAGGCAATCAGCAAACAGGCAATGATGTACTGGCTGCAGCAGCTACAAATGAGACGTTGGGAATTTTGCAATGCTCAGAGCAGATTTCCTGTGGGCAGCTCCCAGCTTGTGAATGAACCTCTGGCTGGCAGAACAAGTAGGTGTTGCGTACGTCAGCCTTTCTTTTGCTTTCAGCCCCCAATGATGAATGGTGCTCCTCATCTGTAAGAGGGCAGAGGTTTTGTTGAGGTTTTTAAATGCAGGTGCGGACTATCAATGCTTGGTCGATGTTTGGGACTTCTAGCCTTATTATGGATGAATGTGAATGGGCTGTCTTCTAATGCACAGCATGTGGTTGGAGATGCTCAGGGATCTTACGGTCACGAATTCTCTCTTGATTTTCCTCATACATGTGAATTGTGCACATTTAGTATATCCCCTTCCTCTTGTGAGGCCTTGAAATTTACAGCAAGCAAGTTTTTTTTCAGTGGTGGTGGGATGAAGATGTGCATTCCTAGCAGTGGGAGTGCACAGGCCGGTGGATCAGGAGAGGGCACAAGCAGGGTGGTCACCTGTTTAGTTATGATGTACATTTTGTTTGAAACAAATATCCCCCTCCCTAGTAAGTATGTGCGGTAAAAGGTTCTGGGTACCTTGGCATTTTGCTACAGCAGGCAATAATTTGGTTACAGACTGTGTTTGTGGAGTGTTATCTGCACATTAAAACTATCAAACACTGTTTGGGATGGGGGAAAAGATCAGCAATAGCTCCCTTCCTTATTCCTTTAGGCAGTTTAAGTTTGATTGTTTATGGTTAGTCATTCTCAGATACAAATGGTTGTCCTTGAATAGATGACTCTATTTGTACATGGAACCTTCTGTGATTTGACCTAAAACTAAGGAAACCTACTCTGCTGTCCTTGCTCCACCTGGCCAGTTGAACATGGAGTGTATACCTGTAGTAAAATGTTATGGCTCTCAATTTACATGAAGGAGCCAAAGTCCAATGGAATTCTGTTTTGTTCACTTGCTTTTGTGTTCTGGTTTATTTTTACATAGATGTTGGTGACAATGAAGACTTTCTGCCTCCGGTGAAAACACCAACAGAAGCAGTGGGTTTAAAGGCAGCGTCTTTGCCTGCACCTCAAATATCTACTGCTTTGCAGAACATCTCCCTTAAGCACCCTTGGACAGAGATACAGTAGGTGCCCAAGGAGAGCTGCAGTTCAGCTGACATGCTGGCCTGCCACTTTGTGCCTTCCTTGCCTGTCATGTATTGTGTGAAATGGGACTCTTGCCTAGGTGGAAGAACCATGAAGCATTTTTTGAAGAATATTCCGGGCAAAAGTAAACTTCCTGCCAGAGGGTCTTTCACATCCCCCTGTTCCAATGCATTTCACATCCTCCAGCTCTCTTAGCAAAGATCCCAGTGTCAGACCTAGGGCTTGGTTAAGCTTTCTTCAGTGTAGGTGGTGGTTTGCGTGCCTACTGTGATGCACCTGCACATTGCTCTTGGAAGGGCACACGGGCATGTTGAGCTGTACTCTGTAGGCTAGTGATAGAAGCCCGTTAGCACTTTCCAGTGGTTTCAAAGGACCTTAAATGTAGTGCACTTTCTAAAGCAGGAACTCCAAGCAAAAGGCGCTTGAGCCTGTAGAATGGCCTGACACTGCACAGCTTGCTACTCCTTGCTGAGTTTCAAGTATGTGAATATTCCCACTGCCTACAATGATGCTGCTGTCTGCAGTTGCAATGTGTAGCTCCATCAGGGCTAAAGTTTAAGCCTTAGGCAGTTACAGTTGCACAAAGACAACTCCCATCAATATCTCCTTAAGTGTGTCCTAGTCACTTATTTACGTGTAACCAAAAATGTGTAAGTGGCCACAGGTGTGGTAGGTAGCCTGGCGCCTGCCAAATGTTTTTGGTGGGGAGGTTGGCTATAGTTTTTTACCACCCCTACTGTGGCTACAATCTGATGCTGATAGGAAGAAAGATCCCCCATGGGACCAAAGAGGATCAGAGTCAGCTGTACTATTTTGCAGGATATGCATTCTCTCCTCCTCACTTTGATTAAAAATAGTATGATCATATCTCCTCCCCCTCCCCAGCCTTGCTTTTTCTAGTTTGAATAACAATTGCCTCTTTTCAGCTTCAAATTGTATTGCTCCCCTGGTTCTGTGAACATTTCTTCAAGCTCTATCCCTATCACTCTTCATGACTGTAGCATGTCTGATTTCAGCTAAGTTCATCAGGTCCCTGAGCTGTTGCTGTCTCAGAGGAAAAACGAAGTGCAGCATGAGGTAGAGAAAAGTAGGAAAGTTGCATTGGATGAGTGCCAACTGCAGAATACAGGGAATGAAGGTCTGCTCATCTTATGTGCCAGTATGTTCCCTGAGGTCAGAAATGTCTGCTCTTCTGCTGTGGAGCCTTATAGTAACATGGGAAAAGGAGAACAATATCTAAATACCATCTTCATTTACAGTTAGGAAGTAGCTGACACTGAGTTGTAGATTCAAAACAAGGGGCTTGTTTTGTTCCAGCTGATGGACAGCACAGGAGGAGAAGGGAAAAGACCTCTATGGAGACAGGCAACTGTCTCACTTTCCTGTATAGGTTTTACAGAAAATACTTGTGCATTTGTGGTTCTGCATAATGCTGTAAAGTCAGCTCTTAGTGCTTCTGGCAATATCTGATAGCAGCAGCTGTAACAAACTGGTTCTGGGTCTGATTGCAGTTTTCTTCCTGAATCTCTTTACGGCATCAAAGTCTATTGCGTTTGTTGTTAGAAGGTTATTAAATGTGGTTCAGAGCGCAGGTCCTGTGACTGCTTCAAATATGGTAATTGTGGTAGTTTTGGCTGTGCTGTAGATGGCTGAGCTTTTCTTGGCACCTCGGGATTTCTGCAGTGAGCTAAGGAAAGAAATGAAGGGAAGGAGGGAGGGAGAGGGAGAGGGGGAACAAAGGAGAAGGAGGAGGAGGAGAGGGAGGGAGAGAGAGAGAGAGGGGAGGGAGGAAGGGAGGGATGTGATTGGTCTACTGTTACCTTTGATCCCTCTGTCCAGCCTGATGCATTTATGTACAGGGCTCAAGCACATGGGGAAAGATCTCCAGCTGATTTACATTGCTGTGCTGGTACTGATTTTGTGGCACCTTCCTTGCTCCCCTCAGATCCACCAGTGAACAGTGCTGTGAACAGTTCATTTTCTCAGCACATGAAGGAGATGGGTTTTGAGAGGAGGGGTGGAATATCAGAAGAGGTAAGGCGTTGAATAGTTTGAATATGCGCTGACTGCAGTGATCATGACTTCTGTTCGTGATCTCTTCTTGTTTCAGAAACACTGTCTACAATATCTGTGGCTCCAAGCAGCTCTGGGGGAACAATGGGAACGTCTTTAGCTTCAGCGAATTCCAGGAGCATCCTGAGAACCTGGATGAGGAACAAGAGGCAGAAGTGGAGGCAGGGTGTGCAGGTGCTTGTTACTGAGCTGTGTGAGCTGTTCTGAGTTTGATGCCTTCTAGCAGGGAGTCAGACTTAGCAGGAAAGGGAGGGAGAGGGTGGCTGTCACAATGGGACATGAAAACTATATCACATTGTCTCGGGTCCCTTCCTGTGTTGTTGGCACAAGACTGACTCTTTTGGCTCTGCTTCAGGCTGCATCTGTCTATCTCCTATCTCTGGAACCTTCTGCAGAGGCAAAAATGTCATCCATGGTGCCAGCTCATACTGGTATTTCTTTGAGGTAGAAGCTAAATTGCTGCACGGTCACAGGCTAAGCTCAGCAGCTCCACTGCGTGCTTGGGAAGTTACCTCTCCGTGGTGGTAACTTGCATTTGGTGTGTGCAAGATAGATGGGCGGGGTGCAAGGTGGGTTAACAGGTGCCATAAAACATGGCTTTGCTTATTCTGGGTGTACCTGTGGCTGATTCCTACTGCCTGTGCTTCAACCTTGTGGATTCCAGCAGGTCAATTTTCCTTGTCCTTGTGTCAGTCTTCTCTGCTGAGCTGTTATGAGTCCCCCCCCACAGCAAGACTCAGGAGTCCATGTAAATTAACCCTATTTTCCTTCAGTTAAGGAGGGGCCCCTGGAGGATGGGAGGATGGAGCCCAGGCTGAACTGGATTAGGAAAGCCAGGTGGATGAACAGTGGCTTTCCAGGCTTGCCTGAAGAGCTGTCCAGGGAGAGGAACCCAAACGATAAAGTGAGTGTCCTACAGCAACAGATCCTGACACTCACAGAGGAAGTCAAGTCACAGAAGGTGAGTGTGGCCTTCTCTACGGGTGAAGCACTGTGATTTTCAAGATTGCTGAATTCAGTTTTGCTTCTGAAAGGAGTCAATTTCAAGATCCTCAGGACCTTTCACTGTTAACTCATTACTGGTTGGGTCTGTGCTGTCCATGCTGCCATTGCCCTGCGCAGCACTGTGATGTAATGGCTTTGCATTCCCTTTCCAGGAGCTGGTTAAACTTCTCCACAAAGCCCTGGAGGCAGCCCAGCAGGAGAAGCGAGTATCTAGCATGTATCTCACTGCAACAGAAGATAAGGACAGGCTGGAGCTGGTGCGTCACAAAGTGAGACAAATCGCAGATCTCACCGGTCGACTGGAAGCTCTTGAGCAAGAAAAGAAGGAACTGGAGCAGATACTGACTCTGAGAGACCGCCACATCCAGGAACTCAAGGAGCACGTGCAGCTTCTGATGGAGAAGAACCACGCCAAACAGGAAGTCATCATGGCCTTGACAGAGCAGATGGCCCGAGAATTCTCTGACCCCCTGCAAGAAGCCAACACTATCACTGCAGAGACATTGTACAAGCAGCAAGAGGAGATTGAGCACCTGAAGGTGTGTGAGACAGCACAAGTCTGGGGGCTCCCAGTTTGGGGGCTCCCACTTCTGTGCCCTCTGCTTCAAGTGGGAGGGTGTTCCTTGTGGGAAGCATAGAGTATACTGCTAGTTGCTCCATCTATCTCAAAACCGGAGGCAGGCTGGAAGGGGCTCACCTGATACCAATAGGGCACTCCAAAGCACCTGGGGCAGTTTCAGCTTCAGCTGTTCTGTTTGACTTTCTGTCACCATTCAGTGCCTGACTCTTTCTTTGCTATTCTTTTGTTTCACAGCTGCAGTCTTACTTGCTGCCTTCACTAGCTTTGTTCCTCTGTGTTGCCCTCTTGTAAACAGTTTCCCAATACATCCTGGTTCTTTCAAATCCAGCCTGTTGTATGTCACTATAT
Organism: Calonectris borealis; assembly: GCF_964195595.1. Taxonomy (NCBI): domain Eukaryota; kingdom Metazoa; phylum Chordata; class Aves; order Procellariiformes; family Procellariidae; genus Calonectris; species Calonectris borealis. Next base: position 15,889,411 of record NC_134352.1, on the reverse strand, counting down.
GCACAGTTATAATGACCAGTTAGTGTGGGGTGGAGAACTGCCAAAAGAGCCACTTACTACATTGTGAGAGACTGTTTGTTTTTGCTGCCAGCCGTGGGGCTGAGATTTGTGTCAGTTTTTAAAAAAAATAGAATAAAACACATATATTCTTAATCTTATTTAGGTGCTTTTCAAGCTTTATATCACCCAAATGACTCTGTGTTTTCTAAGCATGCAGTGCACTTAGCATTTTCAAGTGTCTTGTCCATGCATGACACTCCTATTTAATGTTGTGCCTTGATTTCCTTTGTAGGCAATATTTGTCCTGGGGAGTCCTGTCTTTTCCCCAGAACACAAAATTGTTGAGATATTTTCTTGTCCTTAACACAAGCCACACCTGAGGTCCCTGAACTGGGAGGGGATTCTGAGCCCCTCAAGAACTCTCCTTGTGTGACTGTTTTGCTTCATGGCAGGATGATATTGATGCATACAAAACCCAGAACCAATTTCTCAACTCGGAGATCCACCAGGTTACTCGACTCTGGACAAGCGTTGCTGAAAATGAAAGAGCCCTTCTGATGAAGGTAAGGCAAAATGACTTTTTTCCCTTGGTGAGAGCTGTTACTAATTTCTTTCCGAAGTTGACACTGGAATGGATTTTGGTCCAAAACACACCAGGAATAAGCTTTCTTCCCAATGTTTTTTTTTTAGTGTGATCTTTTTGCTGCTTTGTGTTGTTCCCAAATTAGATGTGATCATTTTCATTCTTCAATAAAAGTAAAATACCTGCAAAGCTCAGTCTTAAGGATGCTGAAACTTAACCCAGATTTCTGCATTTCAGCTATGCTTTTGGATACAAATAAAAAAGCAACACTACGTGTAGGGAATCAGAAAATTTTCCTGAGAGCTGGCAGACTGACTGAGCCCTGGCTCCATCTAGGCTTGTTTTCTCTACCAGGCTTGGCACTACCAGGTGGCAGCACTCTCAGGTCCTGCAGCTAGATCAGAGTTCTTATGTTTTCTTAAGCTCTGTTCTTATTTCTAGCCTTGTAAGTGTGCATAACCTGCTTACTCTCAGACTTGTCTAATCCTACCTTCTGGTCCCGAACCACTTCCCCAGGCTGGTGGTGTGTGCTGGCATTTGTTCTGTGGGTTTTCCCTGGGTTTTAAGGTATGTCTCCACAGTCTTGGATTCTGGAACAGACCAAAAAGCTGTTTCTGAAGTGTTATTGCCATTCTTACATCTGCTTGCTTTCTAGTCCTTTGAAACCTGCCTACCTCCTAACTTGCTGCCCTTCTCTGATCCTGAAACTGCCGTAACCTTCAGAAAGGAAGTAATCACACCAACATGCTCAATGTGACGCAAAATGCTGATTAAAGTGGTAGTACTTTAGAGAAAGACAGTATCCCATGCTCCTTTCTGTCCCCTCTGTATGCAGCCTAATTCTCTCTGTGGTTTCTGTTTTGTTTTTGTTTTCAACTGCTGCTTCCCACTGAGCAGGAGTCTTCCTTTTGCTTCCTGTGAGACATTGGGTGACTCTAGTCACCTCTGTGGCCTCAGTTCCCCACTTGTGGCGTGGGGATGACAGTCTTCATTCCTTTTTTCTGCTTTGTTTGCCCAGGAGTATGGTGGTGGCAGGGACTGTCCTGCTGTTTGAACTCACTTGGGCTTCCTGTGCTTGAGGAATGTTGTGTACCAGTGCCATGGGACTGGGGTTGCTGAGGGGCATTTGGTCACCTTGTCTGTGGTGCTACTGTGTATCCTGAAAATGCTGTGGTCATAGCTCAGTCCCTGGAGTGGTGCTCCACTCTGCAGCTCAATGTGGGGTAAAGAACTTGTCTAGTTGCAGGGAAAAAGCCTGCAGAGAACGCAGCTGCAGTGGTGGCTCTTTGGTTGTGTCTTGAGCCGAGCTGGCTGGGATGTGGCCATCCACTGATGCAATGCAGTAGTTAAAGTAGGTGATGCTGTGCTAGGTCTCCCACTCAATAACCAACTTCTTTGCATGTTAGCGACTGCAGCTTGTGCTTGTTCATAGACCACGGTGATTCATTAATGGCTGCAATTCCACTGACTGTAGCAAACTGCTGGACATGTTTTTTGCGGCTTTGCTGTTCAGGAGTCTTCACTTTATGTGCAGACCAGGCCAGTAGAGAGCAGTGGCAACGTAGGAATAACCATCAATGAGCCAGCTCATTCCCCCTTTTTCCCCATCAGTGTGCCTGCCTGCAAGCACGAAACTGCCAGATGGAGAGCAAATACCTGACAGTCTTGCGGAAGCTGCAGGAGGCTGTGCCTGGCCTGCCCAGCTCCCATGCTGAGTTGGTGAGGAACCTCATCCAGGAAGCGCTCCAGTGGGATGTGAAGAAAGAAGCAGAACAAGGTTTTAATCTGAATGCTGTAAGGTAAGAGGCAAGAGCATGGGGATATTCACACCCTTGTAGGAGTCTGGCCATGGAGGGGAATGCGCAGGCGAGAAAGATCTGGGGACTTTTCTATAGCAGGGACTTGGAGCCGTGACCTAGGAGTGGAGGTTGAGGAGGCTGGTTTAGTGTGGTGGTGTGGAGACCATGAGTATCTGATAGCAGCATATCACTGTAGGAAGGGGAGGTTAAAGTGGTACAGTAAACTTTACTTGGCAGTGGCAGACAGTATGGCAAGTGACAACAGCCATGATGTGCATGGGAGGTAAACACTGGACATGAGGATAAACTCCTGTAGGAGAGGAGGCCACCTGGGAGGTGGGGGATCTCCATCCTTTGGGATTTTCTAGTCCCAGCCATACAAAGCCACCATTGCCCTGGTCTAGTGCTGGGGATAAGCCTGCAGTGAAGGGGGCCTGAACTGGAGACCTCCAGACAGCCTTGCCACCAGTGCTGCTGGAGTCCTTGCATTTGTGTTTATGCTTTCCTGCCCAGTTAGTGCCCCAGTTTTATAGCAGTTTCCATTTCATCTGTTTGGTCAGACTCACAGGTTCTTCAGGTAGCTTTGGAGATGAGACCCCAAGGCCAAGCTTCATATCTCACAAGTATTCCAGCCTGTGGACTGATGATGCACAAACTCTCAACAAGCTGTACTATCAGCGCTCCTGGTGTTTCCCAATTAGTAGGAGATTTGCATTGTGTACAGAGAGACATCAGAAGGGACTGTGGATCTCTGTTTTTTGGTCTGATGCCCCAAAGCCTTTGCAGTCCTTTCCAACAGAACTGTCTGTGCACTAAGACATCGTAGGGGGAAGGTACACAGGTTGAGCTAGATAGTCCCTTAGGGGCAGGGGAGCAGGCGAGGTGAGAGAGGTCTGATGAGGTTGGGCTGTAGCTCAGAGCAAAGTTGTGCTTGAGTTCGTGTGTGTATGCCATTGCTGGAGGCTCTCATTTGTCTTCAAGGCTCTGAGACAGTGGGCATGGCAGGCTTTCACATGCAGCTGCCAGAGAAGTGAAGAACGAGTACCTGTGCTCCGGCATGGGTGACAGGAACCTGGCAGCAGGCTCTAGTTGGCATGGCCTCAAGCAGCGAGTGGCCCTTGATGCACTGTCCTTTGAACTAACCTCTGCCTTGTATCCCTCCAGTGAGTATGACGAGTACGGGTTTATGACTGTACCTGACTATGAAGTTGAGGACTGGAAACTTCTGGCCAAAATCCAAGCCCTGGAGATAAAGTCCAACAACCTGCGGAGCCAGGAAGTAGTGGAGAAGCCACTCCGTGACAGGTGGAACAGCGTTGGAGAGCTGAGCCCTTCTGCAGAGCTGAAGAGCCTGATCCGAAGTGGCATTCCTGTGGAGCATCGGCAACGGGTCTGGAGGTGGATTGTCAGCCGGCACTGCAGCCATCTGCCTGACTACTACCAACGGCTGTTACGGCAGAGCAAGAGCACCGAGCACCCTGCCTGCCGGCAGATTGAGCTTGACCTGCCCCGCACACTGACCAACAACAAACATTTTTCCTCTCCCACTTCCCAGCTCATCCCTAAGCTCCGGAGGGTGTTGCTGGCATTCTCCTGGCACAATCCTGCCATTGGATACTGCCAGGGACTGAACAGGTGAGGACCTAGGTATGCTGCTTCTTCATGGGATAGCACTGAGAAGGTGTAGGCACATACTCTAGGCTGTGATTCAAGCAACCCCAGGCTCCTTCGTCTCTAGAGTTCTGTCCTGGCTCTAGGTATTTTCCTGCAGAATTCTGCATTTGGTGTCTTTTTTCACCCAGTGTTGTAGCTGAGATCAAGCAAGCAGCAGGATGCACTTGTTCGGCATCTCCATAGTTACAGAATAGGAAGGAGCAGCTATAGGAGGTAGAGTGAGGCAGTCCCAGAATAACAGCATGAGGCTGGGGCTGAATTTCTAAGTCTTAATGTGCTCAGCAGAAGAACACCCTGATGATTCCCGTTTTTGCTGAGAAAAGTTGGAGGAAATGTTGGGAAGTGTTAGAAATGAGGAAGTTGCAGTGAATGACATGAGGATAGGCTGAGGAAACTGGGGTGGTTCTGTCTGGAGAAGAGAAGGTTCAGGACGTCTAAAAGCTTCTTTCACTTCCCAAAGAAGGCTATAGGAAAGATAAAACCAGACTTCTTAGAAGTGTGCTGCCAAGTAAAAGAGGCACTGGGCACTAGCTGCAAGAGAGGAATTTCTGGTTGGACCTTTTCACATGAGGAAAGTCTATGTAAGCTATTCCTCTTGTTCTTTGGATGGTCTTCAGAAAGACATTTTCCACTCTAGAGAGCCCTTGATATTGGATATCATCTTTCCAGTCTGGCTGAAAGAGGGTGAGGGCTGTAGAAGAATGTATGGCAAGGTGAGCTATGTCACATAATATGGAGTATCTCTGAGTGAGCTCTTTCCTGTATTGAAATAGCCAAAATCATCACACTGCTAAGTTCAGCAGATCTACAGAAAATCCCATTAGCTGGGGAGTCTGGCTTTGTCACACCAGTTCCGTATTTGATGCTTCCTGTTTGCTGACAGAGGCACATGGGAACGAAAATCACAGCCCCATGGTTCCTTCAGAAACCCGCAAAACCGACCACTCGTTCTCTGACCAACTGTCCTGCCACGTTTGATGTTTTGAATGCTCATGGAGCTAGAGAATCTTGGATTCTCCAGTTCCTGTGCTGGCCTATTTTCCTCCTGCAGTGTTGCATTGCCTCACCATATCTTGTCCATCACAGATTGGCAGCTGTTGCCCTCCTGGTCCTGGAAGATGAGGAAAGTGCCTTCTGGTGCCTAGTCCATATTGTGGAAAACCTAATGCCAGCAGACTACTACAGTGACACACTGATAACATCACAGGTGAGCTGGGCACCCTCAAATCTGCTCGGACTCTGATGCAGTGATTTACAGTAAAAGTTTAAAAGCAAGCAGTCAACTTGCAGTGTGTTTGATTTCGCACAGGACAGTGATACCACCTTGCAATCCCTTCCATTGCAGAGGTGTCATAGACTTGAGAGTACAAAGTTGTTACACCCACAGGAGCAGCAAAATTGATCCCCAGCACTAGGAAATTGGACACCACTCCTAAGTCAGGAGGTGCCCCTCCTTGAAGGTCAGGTTAGTCAGAAGGAAGGTGCCCATTAATTGCACAGTTACTTATTTTAAGGAGGGCCTAGTAGAGGTGAAGCAGCAAACTCCCAACATGTGTAGGGCTCAGTATGAGGAAGGCACCATTGTGCAGCCCTTCAGATGTTTCTTTGGAAACTGCACCCTATCTTTGGAGTGCCATGTGCAGATGGAATAAAATACTGAGATTTTTATATTCACTGTACTTGCCTCAGTTCATGATCAAATACAGTGTTAATTCTGGCCTTGGGGTTCCCTGCAGATCAGAAAGCCCTCTGGCCTTTTGATGTAAATGTTGTTCTGCGAGTAACTTACGCTCCTGGTTCAAAGTCACTGGATTTCAAGGTTTTCAAGATGTGTTGTCTTGTATCAGATATACTACATCCTCCCACGCAGACACAGAGCCAAGATAAATCCCATATAGTTCAACGGAATTGTAATTGTGTGCCCATACCACCAACACCCAGCAGTGCCCAGTCTGGTGAGCCTGGCCGTGATCTTGGTGTCTTTATTGTGTGTGGTCCTTTTCAGAGAGAAAAGGGTTGTATCTGTGGGCCCACAATAGATGAGGCTACAAGTGTCAGTAGCTGAGAGTGACTGATTGTGCCACTGAATTGGTTGGCTAATGTTTACTGGGGCAGTGGTGTGCTGGTGGAAAGGCCAACCCACAGGCTGGGGAAGCAGCCAAATCACTGTGTAGATAGCAGAATGTCTATCCAGAGCAGGTAGCGTTAGCTGTGAGATTTAATAGGCAGCACTCAATACTTCACAAATAGTGATTGACAGGGAAAATGTGGCAGACTGAAGACACAGAGGCTTCCCTACATTTGGTGAGAAAAGACTATCAGCTGAGGAGCCTCGTTTAGAAAGACTTTCTGACCTCATGGTTGGTCTCTGAAGGTCTAGCCAAGACCCACGTAACGAGGAAGGTCTAGGGTCATGCTTTGTGGGTTGGCTTGATAAAGTGAAAGCTCTGAGTTGGCTGGAAAACTTAAGGTTTAGCTCTTGCAGATTTTAAAGACCAAGCATATCACCTCATCTGGTTTGTACCACTGTGCCGCAGCTAAGTGGGCTGACATAGCTGGGGCAGTAGTATGATATGGCATAGGGGAAGACCTAACCATGATCTTGCTCCTTAGTGCTTCCCCTCATGGAACCATGGCTTCCCTGAGATGAAGCCTTTATAAACCTGGGTCAAGGATCTCACCAACTGCATTTCTGTGTCTCGGCTCGTGGAACCAGAAGCAGAGCATAGGTGGTACTCAGACCACAAGGAGAAGCTAAGTGAGAAGATCAGGTCCTGCTTGCGAAGTCAGAGGGATTCTAGGTGTTTATTCTGTTGGGCCATGTGCAGTCATTCAGACCTGGGAAGGTTTTAATCCCTGTCATGGAATTGGATGCTCATGACATCACAGAAAATCCCAGTAATACCGATATGGGAAGATGTGGCAGCATTTTCCCTCTTGACTTTGAGGTTGGGAAGGAATATGATCCTCTGAGTGAGAGGAATGTATGTATCTCTGCTTGTATCTTGGCTCTGTTTCAGCTCCACACCTTGCACTGGGTACAGCGTACAAGCACGCTGCTCAGTAATTTTGAAGGGTTGGGAGACAAAGGATGCTCTGCTCTTCCTAAGGTGCGGTTAGGCTAGAAGGAAGCACCAGTGATTACCGTAGCATGCGTGAGCCACTGTCCTGTTGCACTGCTCCTCTCCTCCCATGCCAGGACTGCTCTTGACTAGGACTTCGTTGTTTTCTTTTTTGTCAACTTTAGGTAGACCAGAGAGTCTTCAAAGACTTCCTGTCAGAGAAGCTGCCTCGTCTGATGGCTCATTTTGAGCAGTATCGGATTGATGTCTCACTCATCACCTTCAATTGGTTTCTGGTGGCCTTTGTGGACAGCCTGGTCAGCGACATCCTCCTGCGAGTGTGGGATGCCTTCTTGTACGAGGGAACTAAGGTGCAGTTCTCCGTCTAGGCCTTCCTCCCATCTGCACCACATCTGTGACATGGTGGCAGGGCGATGGACATACACATGTGTCGAAGAGATATGGCGTTGTTCTGTCCTGCCTGTTTGGTAGGGTACCTTGATGCCTCCCAGCGTCTGTGTTGTCTGTGTACTTGCTGCCGGTAGGCAGACCTAGTCCCTGCTACTGTGCACAGTATCCCTGGCACTTTTTAGCAGGTAATCCTGCTATGAAACAGCTCTCTGACAGGCCAGGGTGTCTTCTGCTCTGTGACCTGGACACAGCTGAAAGTATGACAGATACAAGGAGCAGAAGATGGGCAGAGAGTTACTATCTGAGAACATGAGTCTTGCATTGCCCCTGTGCATAGGGAGAACTGGAGAACCCTTGTGAAATCCCTGTGGAGTCCTTTTGGAGGACCTAGTGTGCTCTGGGGTTGTAAATTAGCTTACAGAGGGTCATTCTCATGGGATTAGCTCTGTGCTTCTTTAGGCCTGCCGTAATGCAGCAGCAGAAGCCCAGTGTCCAGCCTGTACTGCAGCGCTGTGTGCCCCACCCCATGTTTTATGCCAGGAGGGCCTTGTCCCTCAACTGCCTAAGACTCTGTCAACTCAAATACCTTTCAACCCTCCAGGTGATTTTCCGCTATGCTCTTGCGATTTTTAAATACAACGAGGAGGAAATCCTAAGAATTCATGACAGTGTGGAAATCTACCAGTACCTACGCTTTTTCACGAGAATGATCATGGATGGCAGGTAGGACTGTGGGTTGTAGACACCCTTCCATCCTGGGTTTTTTACTTGGTTGCCTGTTATGTCAGCCTAAGAAGAGTTGTGACCAGTCTGTTAACAAAGATGCATGCGCATTGGCAGGTCTGCGGACACGGATCGGTTTGTCTCTTTTTGACTTTCCCTTCGTGGTGTTACTTAAAGTCTTTTTGGCCTGGGCAAAGGCATGCTACAGCAGAACAGGCCACAAAGTCTGGGCCAGCCTCCTTTTTGCAGCAGCTGGAACTTGTGCTGCCACTTGCTGGGTTTCTCTCAGCTGTAGTTGGGGTATTTGGGAACACAGCACCACTCACAATCTTTAATGGCAACATGTGTCTGAGAGGAAGATTTCTGTGATCAGAAGAGCTCAATGTTGGGAATATTCCTCCCCCGGGGCCATCAGAATTGGCACCCAATCCACCGTCTCCTGACTGATGCTTGCACACCAGTACCTTAAAAGGTGATGTGGTGTAAGGCTGTTTAAAGTGTTTCTTGAGTTGGTGTTTGTGTGAGAAGGAATTGGATGTGATTCCTCTACGACTCTGCTGCTTGGTGACTTTTGAGCTCAGAGAGCTGAAATCCGAGGCTCTACTCTTTGCCTACCCCAGGATGCACTTGTGTATCTGTTACCATCTGTTACCCACCAGTAAATCGGTTCACCAGACCTGTCTTTTCCATTGTAGGAAGCTGATGAACATTGCCTTCAATGACTTAAACCCCTTCCCCATGAAACTGCTGAGGAACCGGCGGTCAATGCACAGGGAGGAGCTGGAGGCAGAGCTGTGCGAGCTGCAACAGATCAAGGCAGCCTATGTAAAAGAGAGAGCAGAGCAGGGGCCTCAGGACCTGAAGGAAGTTGTTAGTGAAGAGGAAGAAGAGATTTAACAGAGTTCCTCATCATTCCCTCCCGCCTTGCAGAAGGTCTTCAGTAGCAACTGTCTGTAAGAGACGGAGCAGAGGGGGAAAGGTGGTCACAGCAGGAGTTCATCTGCCCCAGGAAGCAAGGCTGTAGGTGTAGGACCATGTGGGGACCAAACCAGACTTTGTAATGGATTGGAAGGTGTCAGAGGAGTTTTATCCTCTTCTGTACTTCTCCCCGTTCAGCCCACCCTGTCCTGTGCAGTTCAGGATTACAGCTGAAGGTCTATAGGAAATATCAGTTGTGGTACCATAACAGAAGTTGACATGGTGCAAAAGACTCAGCCAGGTAGGGCTTTTCTACCTTTTCTGATGGAGGCTTGAAAGAGATCTTTATGTACAAGTAAAATCACCAGAAATAATGAACTGAGAGCACTCACTCATTGGTACCCTAAAGCTTCTGAATTGGTCAGGAAGGAAAGCTGCTCTTTGAAGGCATGGTGCCTTCAGTGGCTAGCCTGCCAGGAGAGTGTGTGTTTAACATTGCAGTTACTGAGTCATGACACTGTCTCCAGACGAGTGTTGGGCCTGAGGAAGTCCTGGGAGCTGGAGGACATCTTCCCATGGGACTGAGGCTGGGACAAGTGAAATGGGTTGTGGGAGAATGGAGTTGCCTCTCCAGTTTATTTTGGTTCCTGTGGAAGTCCATGGGAGCACAAGGTGTGTCTCCCTGGCTGGGAAGTGCTGGGAGCTATGTCTCCTCTTTATTTAGCTTTGAGCAGAGCCATCTATGGGTTGGCCTGACTGGCAGCACTGTGCCTTCCAGAGGTGAATTTGCTCCATAGAGGAGCTCTCATCTCGGTGTGAAACCAACTGCAGCCTGGCTGCATAGGGCCTAATGTTATGGAGACTTTGACTACTGGGGACACCTGGGTCTTCTGATCACCTCACACTTGGCCAGGATGAGTGTGTGGCCATCTCTCTCTGCCTCATAGTTATGCTTCTCCTGTGCCGGGTTTCTACATTGATATCCCTGTCTCTGACCCCCATTCATAATGGGAGGGAGGTCTTTTCTGTAGGGGTTTCCAATACTGAAGGTGTTTGACCCATGGAATATGGCACTTGGGGGGTGAACCTGCAAAGCACTTGGACTAGGTCACAAAAGATGGCTTGATATTCTTTAGAAAAAACATTAATTTCCCCTGAACCAAGGAGCTGGCGTCCATGGGTCTGGCACACAGAGATGCCCTGCCTACCTCTGGGAATGGGGTCTGATAGCCGCCTCCCCTGCCTCCGCTGGGCTGGATACTCTGCCTGTGCAGCTCAGTCCTCCACAGACCCAGGATGAGTCAAGTGCTCCAGATAAATACAACTTCTTTTCCCCAACATGGTGCCAGATCCTGCTTTCCTGCTGAGCAGTGCTTTATTCCAGGTGTGCCCGCAGTGCTGGCACTGACAGCACGCTGCAGACCCTGCTGTAAGGCGGGCTCTGCTCTATGTTTTTAGACTCACCTTGAACGCAAGCCTGTTCAGTGGATGATGCCTCCTTTAAACTTCTTGTGGTATAAAGTTGTCAGTGCTTGAAGAGGAAGGGAAAAGAAGCATTCATAGCCCGTACTGTTCTCTGCCAGGCGGGCCGTAGCCAAGATCACAGACTAGGGGAAACAGCACCAACCTCCATTCACCTGAGACACGTGGCCTGCCTCAGCTCTGCCTCAGGCACAACTAGACAAATCAGCCAGTTTCAAAGAATTATAGAAGTCTGAGCTGGGAGAGAGCTGTGGAGGGCAACCACACAGTATGGAAGTAATCAAAGTGAAAATGAGTTTTCGGAAGAGTGGATAGATGGGCAAGAGTGAGGTAGATCCGCTGCACGTCACTGACAGCTGCGCACGTTGAAAGTGTGGGACGAGAAGAAAATGTTACTGGAGTCTTACCACAGTATCTCAAGAAAATGCACTGGTTTTAAAATGAGAAGCTAGAGAAGCTCAAAAGGCAGAACGCTTTTCTTTACAGATGATATTGCTAATCTAATTTACTCATACTGTTATGTGCATGGGTGCACACAAATACAGATTTTTGCTACTATTATGGACTCTTGAAAGGCATTATCTTTTAAATCAAGGCCATGGAAATTAGAAGTACACTTACAATTGTATTTTTCCTAGAGCCTTTTGCAACAGCTTAAAAATCTTTTCTTCCATCCTGCCCTTACGTTTTTTAAAAAAAGCATTTGAAACATGCATTATTAGACCAAACCATAGCCTGACATATGTCTAAAGTATATAAGTAAACATTGGTCTATGTGGTATATAATGACCCGTTAAAAAATAAACTTTTCTGAAGAAGACATAAGGACCAAGCTGTTGTCCCTGATGGGAAATTCTGAAAATAATTTCAAATTGAAATCAGAAGGGAAGGACATCTCAGGATTGTTAGAAGTTTCTCTTCTGTTGTGTCTTCACCAGCACTTGGTTCTGTTTGCTGAGGGCCATTTCCTCAGGTCATACTGCCACAGTCACTTGTGGTCATTCTTTACTAAGGTGTGGTGGATGCAGGAATATCTGCAAGGCCTGTGCAGACCTGCACCTTGGAGCCAAGCTAGCATGTCCTCATGGGCCCTACTCCTCTTCTGCTCCACAAACTTTAGGGCTACTGAAAAGTACTGAACTCGTGTCACAAGATGCCAGCTGGGCCCAGAGGTTAGCGTAGCCCTACGCAAGTCCCTTGGGCCTCTGCAAGACCTGCAGTATCAGTCAGTGCCGGGGGTGTTCTGAACAGAGGTTACCCCTGCATGAAGCGCACGAGGATAATTTGTGCTGCCACGGCCAACTGTTGTGGTTGGGAAACAGTTTGACCTGGTTGCACAGCCCATTAGCTCCCTCTGGCTGTGCTGGCGCCTGTGGATAAAATGGGTGTCTTTCCACCCCAGAGTCAGCCTTTGCTGAGCTTTGCTGTATGCATAACATTACTTGTTAAATTAAGCCTTCTGTCTCTACATTAATCTAAACCTTGGGATACCAGCTCCAACCCTAAAAAGGAAGGTTTCATCCCCCCCCCCCCCAGAACGTGCAATTCATCTGTAGATCACCTTGTTGCAGGACTTTGGGGCTACCAAGAGTTTATATGGTTTTGAGAGGACAAATTGGTGGAAGGTGGCCAAACACACAGAAAGCCATTGCTGGCTCAGTAAGTCCCTGAGCTGCAAACAGGTAGAGGCCGGGAGGCTTCCCTTCTTCACCCCTTTTTGGCCCTGGATGGTATCAGGCTGGAAGGATCTTTGATCTGAACCACCATTACCTCTGTATGCTGCAGCTAAGCCCTTGCATGCAAAAGCGCACAGCAGACACTCGATCCACTCCTGTATCCTGGCACGCTGCCCCGGAAAGAGGCATTCCTGGGGAGGTTGTTCCTGTGTTGGGTTAATGTTTATCCGAAGCTCGAGCTTCTCATCCAGGGTGAAGGAGAGAGCTAGGGGACAAGGCATTGCCCGTGAGCGGGAAGCAACAACACCCTGTAGCAGGAACTATCCCACAGTGCTGAGTTTCTCCTCCAGCTTGCAGGCAGGACAACCTCCTGCCACAATCAAAGGCACAAGACCTGCGGCTGGCTCTCTTCCCATCTAAGAGTTCACTTTGGTGGCCTGAGCCAAAGCTGGGACTTCTCCAGACGTTTCTCAGTGCTGAGAGCTCCTCTACAGAACATTAGCTCTGTCTGGCCTAGGGACGTGCCAGGTGCAAGAAGAGAAACCACTTTCCCACGCCAGGGCCACAGTGGTGGAGCTGGTGTAATTTAATGCCCTCCGAGGTAATTTAACCTCTTTCCTGGAGTTCAGTGAGAGGCTGCGGGCCACACTGAGGCGCTAAATCGTGAGAATACCCCTGTGCGCTTTCTGCTCAGCCTCAGGAGCTCTCCAGAGAGGAAAACAGCACACCAGGTTAGTCGGTGGAAGAGGCGATATCACTTAACCGTGGCAAGCACATTTGGGGTGAGGGGTCCCCCGTCCCGCTGCAGCCAGATGCTTTAGGTGTGTGATCCACTATCATTGAGACAAAGCCACCATTTCTTTTTGGTATTAACTGGTGGCTTCCTCCCAAGTGCAAAGTCTGGCTTTGAGATTCCAGCTGGTGGATCAGTATCTGCTCTGGTTTTAAGCTTGATTTTCGTAATACAGAACCTCTTTGGCACGTTCTGGTGTCAAGCTGGTAGGAAGCTTTGAGACTTGAGGCAACATCCAAGAGAAGTAAAATTAAATTTCAAGGTCCCTTGGGAAAAAAGAGTACTCAGCCCAACATCACAGCCCCCTGCTGAAAATCATACCTTTATTTTTTCTTTTATAAAGTGATTCTGTTAGTACAGAAGTATTGTTTATAACAGCATTTTGCAGGGAGAAAAAGTTCCAAAAAGAAATTAAAACCAACTGATATTTTTTGCTTTATCTTCTGATAATTTAACATTTTTCAACATGATAAAAACTCTTGCACATTGAGGGGGAATGCTGATGCCACAGACTCTGAAAAGACTGCCAGTTTTGACACTGCCATCACAATGGCATTTTAAATCAGCCGCTGAAGCTGGTGGGTGTTGTGTGGGTGCAGCTTCCACCCTACCCCTCCATGCCCCTGTACATGTGGCACAGTCAGTGATCTTGAACTTTGCGGGGCTGGAAATAATTACAGCAGGAGAGGTGGGAACTAGGGAAGTTCTTGGTAAATATGATGCTAATCGGGTATAACTAATTAGCAGCTTCCTCCACATGGCTCCCTCCAAACCTACCAAGCGCACGTCAGGCCCCTTGTCCTCAGCAGACTGTGATGAAGCAGAGTACAGTGCAGATGTACTGGGCTGTGCGCTGGTATAACACAGCCTTGAACTACATCTGCTTGAGGATACTGTGTCTGCAAACCGGTCTTGCCCTTCCTAGGGTTGCAAGGCATATCACCAAGCAGAAAGCTGTTTTCCTTCTGTCTCATCTCATCCACTTCTGCAACTGCTTCCTGCAATGCTCCCTGCTCCCTGGGAGCTGCCCCCAGCTAGGTGAGAGGTGCTTTATCCATCACTGCACAGATACCATGAACGCGGCACACCGATGTAGCTGCTGCAACGCACAGCAGCCACAACAGGCGCCGGCTCTGCTCCTGCCAGCGGCTTGCTGCAGGTTGCGGTGCTGCGCGTGGTTTCTGGCTAGAGTGGGCCAGTGGTGGTGTTCGATGGTGCTGCCGTCAGGCTGCCCTCCATAATGAACTCTGCTGTCTGCGGTGGTAGCTTTCCACTTTTCATTGATTTGCACAGGCTGGGAAGAGATGTCCAGAGGTGACGCTAGCCTGCCTCTGGCCTGATTTCTGGCATTTAAGGATGTGGGATGGCAGAGAGTTACAGGGCACATTGCTCCAACTTCTGCTGTTGGATCCCAACAGAAAGCACTAACAACAGTGTTGTCTTTGGGGCTGCTGGAGGCCCTTTACACAGCAGGACAAGTGGTGTGTGGGGGTGTTCTTTGCCACAAGCCACCTCCGTGGACGCAGGCTGTCAGCAGCACTTGCTCAGCCAGCGCCTTGCTGTTGGATGACCAGTTGAGAGGTCCCAGGAAAGAAGACAGAGAGTAGAGTTTGCTTCAGTCACCGAGGACACCCCTGTACACCAGTCCCAGCCACCCAGTCTTAGACTGCAAAGGGGAATGGGCAGCAAAACCATTCACTTTGTCAGCACCTGAAACAGCTCTGAGGAACAGCGCTTGCGCAGGACTAGCGTAGCTAGGTGCCTACAGTGGACAGGGCTGCAGGCAGTAGAAATGTTTCCCACCAATAACCTCAAACAAAGACATCTTTGTCCCCCATCAGTCCTGCATGTAATCTTCTACGGCTCAATCAGGGCCAGAGCACAGCGTATGTGAAAGGAAGCACTGGAGATCATCTGTGCATCAGCACCTGACCTGTCTTGTACTTCTCCATGGTGAAGATGTAAGCACGTGCTGCAAGGGTCCTAGAATCATAGAATCATAGAATCATTAAGGTTGGAAAAGACCTCTAAGATCATCGTGTCCAACCGTCAACCCAACACCACCATGCCCACTACACCATGTCCCTAAGGGCCTCATCTACACGTCTTTTAAATACCTCCAGGGATGGTGACTCAACCACTTCCCTGGGCAGCCTGTTCCAAGGCCTGACCACTCTTTCAGTGAAGAAATTTCTCCTACTGTCCAGTCTAAACCTCCCTTGGCGCAACTTGAGGCCATTTCCTCTCGTCCTATTGCTAGTTACTTGGGAGAAGAGACCAACACCCACCTCGCTACAACCTCCTTTCAGGTAGTTGTAGAGCGCGATGAGGTCTCCCCTCAGCCTCCTCTTCTCCAGGCTAAACAACCCCAGTTCCCTCAGCCGCTCCTCATAGGATTTGTTCTCCAGACCCTTCACCAGCTTTGTTGCCCTTCTCTGGACACGCTCCAGCACCTCCATGTCCTTCTTGTAGTGAGGGGCCCAAAACTGAACACAGGATTCGAGGTGCGGCCTCACCAGTGCCGAGTACAGGGGCACGATCACCTCCCTACTCCTGCTGGCCACACTATTTCTGATACAGGCCGGGATGCCGTTGGCTTTCTTGGCCACCTGGGCACACTGCCGGCTCACATTCAGCCGGCTGTCAACCAGCGGTTCCAGAAGCGGTTCCAGAAGCCATCTCAATTCCTGTAGGCAGGGCAGGTCCAAGAGAGCTGCTGCACAAGCAGCCATGATTCGTGTCCACAGCTGGATTGCTTCCTGTGCCCCATCCATGGACAGCGCTTCCCAACAGCCGTTTCTCTGCTCGACTGCCTCAGTCTCCTGGGTTGTCCCAGCCTGGCATCTGGCAGCAAGGCATGGAGATCACTCTTGAGGGCTGTTGGTTGCTTCTGAAATTCTGCTCAACTCCCTCAAAGAATTCGGTGGGACTGCTCTTGTCAAGGGCCTGCTTTTCCTTCCCCAAAAAGACTTCCGCTGCCCTGAGGGACTGGCAGACTCCCGTCTCACCACCACAGAATCAAAGCGGAGACACCTGAACTGCAGCATCTCACTTGTGGAGGACACCCAGCCTCACAGTCTTGTCACATCCGCTGGCTCAGCCCGGAGCTGTCACTGCTACCCACAGACTGGTGGGACTAAAGCATGGAGATGAGCCAGCTGTCTCAGGCTCTGTTCAGACAGGACCAGAGTGGTGTTAGCTGAGTGGGTGACCTGGCCAAGGAAATCTCTGCCCTTTGATGTTGGGCATTGCTGTCTACTTGCCAAGTTCCTCATCCAGGGTACCAGGCGGGCTTGCAGTGCTTCTAAGGTACCAGGTAACCCCAAGGTCTGAATGTGAGCTCTGCAGGAATGAGAAACTTTCTAGAGCCATTTGCTATCAGTGAAGGCCCTGCAGCTTTGGGCTCACATGGGCCAGTGTCTCTCCATCTGCCAGGGACTGCCGAGCCAGCCAGAGGCTGCCAGCTAAGGCTGGCACACTGATTCGTGTTGCAGGGGTGTGTGCAGTGCTCAGGGTGCAGTGCCCAGTACCTGGTGGTCGCACCGAGGGTACGGGAACGTGCCGCCATGTCCTCAGCAGCTCTGTGAGCTAAGGCAAGGCCCGTGGATACCTTCTGCGCAGATGATGGCAAAGTCCTGATGCTGTCAGGATGATCTCCAGCCTTCACAATGCATCTCCAGGCACAGACCTGGGGGTCCTTCCTGCAGCGGTGATGGTGACAGGGAACTGTGCACGTCGGCCCAGGCAGGGTGGCTCCCCGAGCCCAGGGAAAGGAGGGGTGCTTGAGCCCTTTGCTGTGGTTACGGAGGGGCTCTCCCCACGACAGCAGCAGAGCAAACCCCACACTGCCCATGGTAGATCGCGCCCAGGGGTGGGCACAGCCGCGCTGCCGGCCCGGCCCGGCCCTCCCCGGGAAGGCGCTTCGGAGCTCTGCGGGCTCGGGCTCCCGCATCAGGGGGCGGCGGGCAGCCCCCGAGCCTCGCCGGCACCTCCCGGCTGCGGGGCGCGGCGCGGGGGGCGGGCCGGGGCGGGGACCGCGGGCGGGCCGGGCCGGGCCGGGCTGGCACGGCACGGCACGGCACGGCACGGCACGGCAGGGCGCGGCGCGGCTCCCATGCGCACGCCCTGCGCGCTGCCGGACCCCCGCCGCCAGCGGCAAGGTATGAGATCGGGGGTGGTGGTCGGGGGTCATGGGGCCGGGACACGGGTGGGCAGGGCCGGCCGGGGCACCTGCCGCAGCCTGGGGCCTGCGGAGCCCAGCCGTGCCGGGGAGCGGAGCGGGGGGCGCCTGCCCTACCCGTGCGCCTGGGATGCCGCAGCCCCGCCGGCCCCACCCCGCTTTGTGCGGGACCGGAGCCGCCGCCGCCGCCACCCGCAGCTGCGGGGGCACCGACGTCCGGGGGATGCGGCGGCCGCCCGGTGCCGCGGGCCTCGGGCATCCCCCGCCGTGTGCGGCGGGAGCGGGAGCGGGGCTTCCCCCCTGGCCGCAGTCGGGGCAGCCGGTGCTGGTCGCGCCCTCCCCGGGCAGGATTCTCGCTCCCCAGCAGCGCCCTGCCCTTGGGCTGTTCTTGCAGGTAGCTGCAGGGGGGATTTTCTGCGCGGAGCGTGGCAGACCGAGAGCCGGCCCTCGGTAGGAGCCCGCCGTCCCCGCGGGGGGTCTGCAGCGGGCCGGGCGCCGCTCCGAGGTGCGCGGCCGGTGCACGAAGCAACAGGGCTTCTTGCCGGCTTGAGGCGGGTGGGAGTCGCATCATGCCGCCGGTCCGGAGAGGCTGCGCCTCTTCCCGCCAACCCTGCTTGCCGGTGCAACGGGTGGCATGGTTTGGCATCTGTGTAACTTTGCTTATGATAACAGAGGCAAGCCTCATCTATGGCTCTGTCTGTATGTGTGAGTGGTTGAATTTGGCCCCGTTGTGCTGGAGTCACGGGGATTTTGGGTGCTTGATGTCAGGGCAGGTCACATCTTGCGCTGAGCATGGTGACAGCCACATAAACAACATCTGGGCCATGCTCTCCAGCAGCGGGGTCTCCTGGTGCCAGTTCCCCCTTCAGGGCAGGCCCTTGAAGGGGTCTTACTTTCAGGCAGCACAGCTTTGGAGTACGGCTTCTTCCCATGGGTCTGGCTTTGACGCGGCAGCTCTGTCAGGGGCCAAAGCAGGCTGTTGTGAAGGGATATGTAATGATGACAGCACTTTGCAAACGAGTCCCCGGTGGCCTGGGGAGGCCAGCTGTGTGCGGTGTCTTGCCGAAGATCCATTGTTCACCCTGCAGGGAGTGGTGCCCTCCTTGTCTTGCTCCGGAGTGTGGAAAAACAGCCCTGCAGCTTCCTGGCTGTTCCTAATCCCTCCGTTCACTTACACCTCCTGAGAAGGCACCGTGTTTGCTGCAGTCCCTGTAAAGGGAATTTGCCTGGACAGGCTTAACCTATTCTGGCCTCTTGGGTGCTCAGGGGAAGTGATTTCTGCGGAGAATTCGGAGAACACTTGAGGGGAGGTTGGGAGTTGGTTGCCTTTCCAGCTTCCCAACGCAGGCTCCCTGGTGGGGTAACAAAGGAGCAGCCTGTGAAGCCCTGCTGTTCCCTTTGTTCTCCCACTGGCTGTGCCCTCTTTGGAGAGCTCAGATCTCTCCTGGTTTGATCAGAGATAGGGAGTGACTGATGGAGAAACGCAGGGAGTTCATGTTTTGGTGTGAGCATTTCAGGAGCAAAGCTTTGGGAGGCGGGATAGGGGGAAGCTGGTTGTTTCTTAGAGACAAGGCAAAAAGGAGGTGTTTTCATCTGTGCTGATGTTTGGTGAATTAGCATTATTGCAGACAAGCTATAGCTGCATCAATAAGATGTATTTCAAATTCATTCATTAGGCCATAGCAACAAATCAAACCCCATCATGTCCGAAGACCTGCTGTAGACCTGGGAAATGTGAGGCCCAGGCACTGGAGACGTTTGCACAAAGAGCCGGACAGTTCTGCTGCCTGCACCAGGTCTGCCCCGAGCTCCTCCTGACCTCTCTTCCTCAGAGGCAAAGCAGCTCTGCATGAGTGTGCTGGTTTTGCAAGCCCGGGGGGAGAGGGAGACTGCTGCCCTCTGCGCCAGCTGCATCAGCCTGGCCGTCAGCCTTGCTCACCTCCATCCCATTGATCAGACCCGTTGCTGGCTGTGTCTGTGCAGCAGGTGGGTTTCCTGATAGCAGGTCAGCGTATCTCCAGATGTGGCAGGTTTCTCACCTCTGAGTAATTTCTGCCTGTCTCTCAAGTATGTTGGTTTGTCCCCTCTGAGCAGATTTCTTGCTCGCAAAATGTCAGTAATGGATAATATTTTGAATGTTTCTATGTCTGCTACATTTCTTAGTAGCTGGATAATGAGTGGATTTTGGGTTGTCAGACTCTGTGGCAGGTTTCTGTGAGTCTCTTTCTAGGTGGGTTGGCACTGGGCAGGCTGGTCACGAACCAGTTTGTGGTGCCTGTGCAAGGGCAGCCTCCCTTGGCTGTGGGCTGTCTGGACTGCCAGATGTCTGAGCGCTGTGCGGACCGTGTTTTGGGGGTGTACGCTCGCGTATGGTGCAGGTCCCTGTGCTGTGAGCTGCAGGTGCCCAGACACATGGGCGCTTCGGTGTTACAGAGACTTAGGGAGAGAACTGAAGGCTTTGGCAAATCCCCAGAAGCGAAGGTGATGTTTTGGAGTGAGAGACAGCTGCCTCGGGCAAGCTAAGGTAGATTTTGCGCATGACCTTGCAGGCTCCTCATATGTTGTGGTCAGTTTGCTGCCTCTGATGTTTTTGCATTCTTTGGCTCACAGCAGCTGCACAGCATGAAGTCTTCATCCCACCCTGGTGGGCCCTGATTTCCACAACAGGGATTTCGATGGGGAAACTGTTAGAGGGTGGGTTGTGACAGGGCATGACAGAGACCTTCTGTGAAGAAACAGGGTGGAGGGAGACTGTCCCAGATCAGTTCCCCACCATCTGCTCTTGCTTGGTCCAAGGGGACTTTAGCAGAGTCCTGACCCTTAATGGCCAGACCCAGTCCTCCACTCTCATAAATAAACCTTCTCCCAGAAAGTTTGCTTGAAGTGTTTGTTTCAACGAAAAAAAACCCTACCACCTTATCTGAGTATTCCCATCTGACAGTTATAAACAGCAGCAGTCTTTTTTGGCAATAAAATGGTAGCCAGTATTACAGTTGGCCAGTGGGCTGATGTCTGGGCGGCTGCTGAGGAACTTGCTGCTAAAACCTCCTGCTGAGACCCAAGGGGACCTGCGGACCCATCCCTGGTAAGGGTGGACAGCGGCTGCTCTTTGAAACAGCTGGGGCTGGCTGCCTCTTGATGCGCAACAGGGCCACAGACGGTCTGGTCTCTTGTTCCCATGGCAAGAAGACACCAGAGCGATTAATACAGTGAGGTATTTCACATGTAGTCATTACCTGGCTTCCCTTACGTGCACGTTAAGCTGCTCTGGCTGCAGAAAGCTGATTGAGGCAAGCAGCCTGCAGCACATAGCAATTAGGCTGACGCGCCTTTTGCCTCTCCGCAGGAGAAACAGGAAAGACCTTTAGATCATCCAGAAGACTGTGTGGGCTGAGGGGGTTTGACACTCGCAGGGTTACACTGGTTTGCAAGTAGAAGCCAGACTGGCCTAGTATTTCCAGGGATTTCCCCTCTGCGGTATTACAGGCTCGCCAGCAATTCTCCATTTTGAAAATACACCCTGCAGGGCTCTATTAGGGTAATGCTGATGCTTACTATTTCCAAAGCACTTTGAAATTCACAAATAGGACTTTCTGACCCTCAGCCAAGCAAAGCCCTTTCCAAAGCTTGGAGACATGCCGCTGCCCATAGTAGGACCAAAGATAGTGTGCAGCTCCAAGCCCTCTTCTCTCTTCCCCTGTTGACCTGCTCCCTGCTCTATTTCACATGGTTTCACATTTTCCAGAGCAGTGCCCAAAGTCTGGCCTCTCTCTCCCTCTCTCTTTCGAGCATCCTTCTGGGCTCTGGTTTGTGCAAGGGTTTCTTTCCAGTCTGGTGAGTTGCTGTGCTCTTTATCTCTGTGCCAGGAAGCACGGACATTCCTACCTGCGGCAGAGAGGAGGTCTTCTGCACTGATGACTCCGCGCTGCCTCTCTCCCTCTGTGGGGCAAGAGTCACTGAGGAAAATGATAAGGAGGACAACGCAGCAGAAACTCCCAGCATTTGTGATACTTTTATCACTGAGATTGAGACAAAGTCCATGGAAACTGATTAGATAGCTTCCAGAAAAGCAGGAGAGGCCAAACTCCATCTTCATCCTCCTGCAGCTCTGGGAGCTGTGCTTAAACAAGAGAGGAGGCAATGCTGGGGGAAAGCTCCTCCCAGGAAAAGGTGGCTAGGCAAGGCTCTCCAGCCTTGGGTTACACTTGTCAAGCGAATATGAGCCTTGTGGCTCCAGCTTGTATGTAGAGTGGAGCAGGGACAGTCAGAAAAAAGGTGCAGGCAAGAGCTAAGACAAGTACTGGGAGCAGAAATTAAACAATCCTTGCTCTACAGATACCGTGATTTAAACTCACTTTGCAGTGTGTCTGTGCAGAGGGCTGAAATCCTCCTGGGGAGGATCAGAAAGCTCTGGATCCCATCCCAGGTTTTCTGGGAACCACAGGCAGGGTGCATGGGTAGTGCACGGTAGACAAGTGCCTTTTTCTCAGACGTTGCCCTCTCCCTGGGTTGGGCTATGGACTGATGCAGCAGGCGAATGAGAGCATGTGCAAGCGCGGGACTGGGAGCAGTGGATCTCTCCCAAAGCTGCCAGCCTACTCCAGCCTCGCCTGGGTCTTGTTTAGCCAGGGAGCGTTTGCATGTAGCACATTTGCCTATCTGCCAAAAGGACCCTTGAAGTGGTGCTGCCCCTGAATGCCTCCCAGTGGCATTGTCACACTGGTGATCAGCGCTGAATCCAGCGGAAGGCTTTTCACCGCCCTCTGTAGCACGGTAGTTCTTCTCCCATCGGATATCTGTGGAGTTTTGCTTTCCAGGCTCTGGAAAGTTTGGCTCTGCCAATGCCGTTCAGCTCTCAGCCACCTTCCACGTGGTTACGTGTGAGGTTATTTAAAACCAGTTATTTAAACCAGTGTTTCACAGTGTTTGCCCAGAGCAAGAATACACAAATCTTGAAAAATATAAACCATACTGCCTTAGAAAGGTGTAGCTACCCTTTTGCTTGAACTGCTGGCACAGTTGCAGTGCTCCTTTCTAAGGAATCTCACACTGATGTTATTGGGAACACTGTCTGGTAACGTGAACGATGCCAGGAAGGACCAATCTTCCTTGTCATCCTCTGGTTTCTTCCATTCTATCTGGCCCCTACAAGGAGCCTGTGCTGGCAACAAAATTGCGGGGTAATAGGCACAGAGAACCCAGACAGCCCTTTAATTGCAACAGACAAATAGAAGAAGTAAAAAATTGTCTTGCTAACGTCTACTTAAATGTAATTAGTTCACATTATTTTTCTCTGCCATTTTCTCTAATTTAATTTGAATACCAAAATACACACACAGAGGAACAAAAACAAAATCAGAATAGCATTGCTCCAAGTTCCTACTCTCATGATATTCAGCTCCTCCTACGTATAGAGGCTCTTTTCCTTACGGTCAGGGAGGATCAGAGTCTCTCTTCTGACCCCCTTGCCAGTGGTCATGGCTGTGGCTCATGTTTCTCTTTGAATTTGCAAAGGTCTTAATGACAGTAACTGATGCCTGAAGTCTTAATTGAAAAGATTGATTTTACTAATGATAGCTTTCATAGAAATCAATAGGAGTTCAGTGTCTCACAGTTTCAAAAATCAAGGCACTCATTTAAAGGCTTAACAGGGATTGAAGGGCTTGATTTTACGGCCCCTTGCATCTATTTGAGGCTCATGCCCCCTGCCATACAGTAAGCCCTGTGCAACAGCTATGGGTGTGATGCACCCTGCCAGGCAAACCAAGTCTTGGAGCAGAAAAAGCGAACCCTTCACTGAGATTTGATAAGTAAAAGCTGAAGTGGAAAGTTGACACTTTCGTCTTTCTTGACGTCCAGGTTGTGTTTTGGTGAACTCTTGGTTCCTGTGGACTTGAAAACATCAGAAGCCTCTTGTATCTTTATAGATAATGGATTCTTCAATCTGGCTGACAAACCAGAACGAGAGCCAGTAGCTGGAAGCAGAAATTATTATTTGGCCAAATAATAAGGCAATTGTGTTTTTAGCAGCAAAGAGGAGGAATCGTGGGAAGAGCTTCCCGGGATGATGCATTGCTAGAAATTTGAACAGGATGATCTTTAAATAATGTCACTCAGCGCAGTGTTCTCTGGAAGTAGGTTACATCTCTCAGCCTGCCATTAGCCGACCAGCAGCTACCTGGCATCCTGCAGAGATTTCTTTCCCCAGGTTGTCACCCCCAGAGCATCCCGTCTCCCCATGGTGGAAAGCATATACTCTTCTCTGCAAGCTCTCAGCATGTTCTGCTGGGCTTTGCCTCTAGGGCCCCAAGGTGGAATTCTTGTTCCCCAGCACAACAGCTAACTTCCTCTCCTGAGTTTTGTTTTACGGTCACTGGAGAGATGACAATTTGAAGGCAGGAGTCCTCTGAGCCACTTTGGACATTGACTGTAAGTGGAGGTGGACTTCACTGACTGTGTTGGCTGGCAATCTGGAGAGGGAAGGGTAGGTGACTCATCCTCATGGAGGCAGAGCACCATGCAGGACCGGTACCTGCGTCTGTGGCTGATGTGTATTGACTGACCGAGGTCACAGTTATTAGCCAGCCAGGGCTTAGCAGGATGGTTTCCTTGCCTGTAGTACCTTCACCTTTGGAGATTTTCAGAATTCACGTGGACAAGGCCCTGAGAAACCTGGCCTGACTTAGAGGCTGACCCTGCTTTGACCAGGAGTTCGGGCTACAGACCCTCAGAGACCTTTTCCAGCCTAAATTTGCCTGTGACTCTGTGATGATAGTAGAAGTGAAAACCTGGTAATGATATTAGGAACCAAAGTTCCCAGGAGTTAAACCAAGGAATGCCATAGCTAAAGTTCACCTGAAAGCCTACCTTGGTCCCTGTCTCCCATGCTTCTTTCCCAATGCTCATGCCGTGTTGAACTTCGATGAGTGGTGAGAATCCCTAACTCTCTGCTGCAGCACACGTATCTGCTTTATGGGTCCATCCGCTGGATGCAGGCAAAATATCAAAGGATGTACTTCAGTATATTGTGGTCATCTTTAAGGTTTCAAAAAACATTTCAATAAAGCTCACCTTGCTGTTAATTGGGGAATCTCTTACTGTTGAGAACTTGGTTTTGGTGCCCAGCCCTTTGTGGGCTGTTAGTGGAACAGGACTTCTTAAGCTTAATTGAGAGTAGATCTGTTTGATGTGTAAAGAGGGAGCTGAAATGACAATTTCTCTACCTTGCTCTTTCTTTCAATTTTGAGAAACCAGTGAGACCAGTCATTATCTTGTGTATGGTTTTGTGTATTTCAGAAGAGTTTTCCTATTCTTCCTTCCCTGACAGCATGATTTGCAACATGAACTTTTCTGTGGCTTCATGACAGCTTGTGTCTTACATATTAAAAAAATATAGCAGTATTTATACTCTTGTTTCTGCCTGTCTTGCAGTCAAGCTCAGTTGTGGGGGTTTGGAAGATTAATGGCACAGACACCATATGTGGCACTAGAAGGGTTTCACACACCTTTCACTGTTGTGGGGTTCTGCTGCCTCTGCTGCCACTGGCCACCAGCAGTACAGGCAGACGATTGCATGGTGTCTTAGTCTCTAAGTCTGGAAATCTGGAAGTGTCTTGAACTTCTGCAGAAAGGCAAGTTTTCCCCAGGAAATTCAGATCTTTATTTTGATCTCTTTCTAAAAACCTTTCCCTTCCTTTACTTCCATATCTGCCTGTGTCATTGTCTGCTGTCCTTCCTGTGCCTGGGGTTCCCTGGCATCGCGGGGCGCCCAGGGTGTCACGCGAGGCGGTGGTAGCACTCACCTGCAGCTCTCAAGCCTGCTCAGGGACCTGTCTGTGGGACTGTTCCCACTTGCTGTCATCTCCGGCTGAGCAAGAGCTGGGAGCATGGCGCTGACTCTCCTCTGGCTCTGAGCAGTCTGCAGAAGATTTCTGAAGCCTGAAGACTTTCTCTGGTACTGAAAAACCCTAGATGCAGATGTAACTTCATGAGCACATATAAGATATCCAGAGAAAACTGCATATTCAGTCAGGTGCAGTGTGGCCCAGTGTGTCCTACCCAGTGCTTTTCTTCTCACCCTTCTTCACACAGACGGTCTTTGTTTTTGCTGCCTAAGGCATGGAAATCATGTCCCAAGCTGCCTGGCCTGCATTATGTGAGCAGTTCAAATGCTGCTTTAATTCACAGCCTGACTTCAAGGGCTGTGCTACCTTTCCTTTTTTTTTTTTCTTTATTTTTCCCCTTTTTTTTCCTTTTTTTTTTCCCCTTCCTTTCCACTGGCACTATGAAAAGATCAAATACTGTCTGGATAAGGTACGCCTGAAAAGGGATATGACATATGGCCTTTGACATATGGTAGGATGATGGGATGGAGAGGTCAGATAGGGAGTGATTGTTCCTCTGTTTATCACTGTCCAGGAACTACCGGATACAGATAAACAGTGGAACTCATTGACATAGGACGTTGGGGATGTGGTTCAAGAAAAGCCATTAGATGAATCTGCAGGCGGAAAATCCATTAGGGCTGGCTAAACAGACAGATAAGCCTTTGGCTCAAAAAGTCTCTGAGGCACAGATGCCCAGAGCTGACTCAAAGGCAGAGGAAAGATCAGCTTGTTGGTGTGGATATCAGCTATGCTGGAGAAGTAGGCTGGCATGGAAAATAGCAGTGGTGGAGGGAGAGAGAGTGAGCCTGTAGTGGGGAGCTTAGCTGGGATGTGGAGGTTCTGCCAGGGGTGCTCCTCAACTGGAAGGGTTGTGCAGAGGGACAGAGCTGGAAAGACAATCAAAGCTCGTACTGGAGGAGATATGCAAAGAGGCTGGCAGGAATGATGTATGTAGGAAATAAACTACTATATGGGAGGAGAGGCTGATCTTCATCGCTGATAGATGGAAGGTGTGAAGAAGGGGACTGGAAACAGAGAAGAGCAGTGATGCTGAACAAAATGACCAGAGATGGAAGAGCACCCAAAACCAGTATAAGAGAGCAATACTTGGAGGAGAAGAGGTAAAGAAAATAGTCTATCTGAAGACAGGCAAGGCTGAAGGTCAAATAGGGAGGGATGTATATGGAAAAGTGTCTGTGCAGTGACTGACCTCACCTCTCTGTTAACTATAGCCACATCTACAGTGCAAGAGGAGTAGACCTGTGGAGTGAAAGAGGTGGTACCAGGACTTCATACCCACAGACACTTTGGATGTTTTGATTTGACCCAGCTGGTCCCATTAGCAGATGGAGTGCACTGGGTTCTGATCCTGGAATGATTTTAGTTTCATCTGGAGGGAATCCTGTCTGCGTGCTCCAAGATGGCTTTGCAATGCAAACTGGAGTGCAGTAAATGGCAGCAGTAAGGAGATTTGCTTTAAAAGCGTGCTCCCAGTCTGAACCAAACACTACTTCTGCACTTGCACCAATGGATTCGGTTCAGAGTGGTGCCACTGCTTTCCCAGAGACTGTGCGTTTGCCCAGCCCGGTGGGTGAATGAATGGGCACAGAATCTCATTTCCCTGGCAGGGGAAGCATGCGTAGTCCTCCCACTTAGTCAGCATCAATCAAAGCCAGACTAAGAACCGAAAAGAGCAAAACTGAACCTGCTACCTCTGCTCTAAATGGTGAATTGATTTTAAAACTTGTGATGCGGCATAAGAAGGCATTGGCTGTTGTGTCTGAAACACCAGCCTCTTGCGGGCTTGTCATGCATCAGATAAATGGGGCCTGCTGTTAGAGAGCTCAAAAGTGCATTAGGAGTTTTCTGGAGAAGAGAGAGATGTCAATTCTGATTTAATCAGCCAGTCAAAGAGAAAAGCCTCAACTGGAATCGTAAAGCAATTCCACAGGCGCTGCATGGGTCTGGGAGAGCTCACCACACTTCCCTAAATGTTTTTTGCATGCAGATGATGCTGCAAGGGAGGTGGAAGAACTCTGCAGCTATGGGCTTCAGAGAAGACCTCTGATGCTGCCCACCACCTTTCAAAGAACAAGGTCCTGCTGTCATTGCTCCCTGAAGGACAGGGACCGTTTCCCTTTGCTCCTGGCTCACGACTGGGAAACCCACAGCTGGTTCTTCTCCAGTCCACGGTAGTAGGTACCTGTGTCTTTTGCTGCCAAACCGATTTCCTAACAGCAGGATACAACTCCTGGAAGGGCAGTCACAGAGCCAGATTCTTTCTTGGCAGTGACGGTTAGTGTAACAAGGAGATGAGGACACGAGCTGCAGCTGAAGGGAAGTAGGTTGGTAGAGAAAGCTGCATCCCCAGGAGGGTGGCGCAGCCCTGGGACTAGGCAGGTGGAGGCCTTCATCATTGGGGGTTTTGAAGGCTCCACATCTGGCCTGATTAAAGCTATGGGCAGGTTAATTGTGAGGCTGGACTGCAGACCACCAGAGGTGAGGTCCCCTAGATCTGTGCTTGTGCTTTCCTGCCCAGACAGTCAGAGCCTGCTTAGTGCCCCAGCTCTGTAGCAGTTTCCATTTTCACCTGGTTGATCAGACTCTCAGTTTTCCCAGGTAGCTTTACAGATGAGATCCTAAGGCCGGGCTTGGTCTTGCTGGCCAGAATGTCATCATGTCCTGCAAGCATTCTAGCCCATGCGCTGGTTAGTGTACAAACCTTCAGTCATAGAATCATAGCATAGTTTGGGTTGGAAGTGGCCTTTAAAGGTCATCTAGTCCAACCCCACTGCAATGAGCAGGGACATCTTCAACTAGATCAGGTTGCTCAGAGCCCCGTCCAACCTGACCTTGAATGTTTCTAGGGATGGGGCATCTACCACCTCTCTGGGCAACTTGTAAATGTCATGGGGGAATGTGGTTACATTAGATCACATTAGATGTAAGGGTTGTATCTTCAGACATTCAAGTGAAGCGTGTAGCCTCCAAACCTTCACAGAACTCAGGAGAAACATCTGCACTTGGGTGTATTTCCACTGCCTTGGTCCTGCTGGCCACTTCAGATTTCCTAATGTATCTGTGTCCTGGTGGCAGCCACAACTCCTCAGCTAGGCAGAAGAGGTTTGGGAAGAACACTGGCTAGCCCAGTGGACCCCACTTGGGCTCCTGTGGGCACCTAACCAAGGCCTTGGGATTCTCTGAAGGTGGCCAAACCCCCCAAACCAGTAATGATCAGCTTTGCTGCAAGGAAAGCCTTCTGTATGGAAAGCCTTTATCTGCCAGATGTCTGCAGGCATGTTTAGACCTCATGATAAAGAGCAGTGGGACCAAGTGTCCCTATCTTCCCAAACAGCATGGCAGGCTACTGAGACCCAGCTGCATCTTTTCGACGGGGAGCTGAACTTTTATTCCTGAAACTTCGAAGCTGGCTTGGCCTTGAATAGCAGGAAGCTGCTTCCTGTGAAATGGGAGAGTGAAAGCATGGTGTTCTGGTTTCAGGAGAAACTGCTGAGCTTGCAGAGGGTCAGGTGATGAGTTTTTCAAGGCTGCATTTCTGACAAGAAGTGTGGCAACGTCTCTTGTGCATTCCACCACTTCCTTTTTATAATGAGTTTTTGCAGGGGGCGGGGGCAGAGGAGGCTTCCAGGTTTTTTTGTTCTTTGAACTGGGATTGTTGTATTTGCTTTTCTTTCGTAACAGAGCAGGATCTTGCCAGGGTAGAAAAGCTCTGTAAGGTGGAATTTGCCCTCTCATTGAATTCAGAAGCACATTAGTACTCACAAGGAAGTTGATAAGCAATAATATTTTCTTTGCTGCCCAGGTAACCGGCAGAGTGAAAGACGGTATTGTCTCTGGAGAATGCAGGCAAGTCGGCTTCTGCTGGAGTACACCGACTATCTTGGAAAGCTGGAGGTGAACGAGGGGAAGGAGGGGCTCGCTCTCCAAAGAGGCTGGGGTGGCCCCATCCTCTGCTTGAGTCATAATGCCTCATGCCCTTCCTGGGAGCTCTGATAAGCCTAATGAAACTGAGTTGAGTTTCAGGGTCATTTGGGGTTTTGCCAGCCTTTCACACTCTCCTGACCCACTACTGTATTTCTTAAAGGCCACGTTGACTGAAGCCATTTGTGTCCTCCATGCATCATCTTTCTTTCTGTCAGAGCTTGCAGAGTAGGAGCACCACATGAAGCAGACACGGGACTCGCAGTGAAGGGGGAGGTTGCGCTGCCAGAAAATGGTGTTGCCACTGAGTACGGGGTCATCCCTGGAGGATTCCCCTGTTCCTCCTGGGACGCACAAACTGATTTTGCATTGACCGAGCACAAGTTTCTTCACATTTGTTGGAGGGTGGGCCATGCTCTTCAGCTTGATTTCTAGCTGACATTGGCTTAAAAATATTCATGAAGCAACTTCTCCTGTGGCCTGGGGGAATTAATGTGCAGTGAGGTGGTGTTTCACTCCCCGTGCCTGGGTGAGAGGTGTGAACCTTCAGGAAGTAGAGCTCCAGGCACCCTTGGCAGCAGAGTGACAGTGATGGTGCCACAGGTGCCTCAGGCTCCCTTGCTCCAGGGTGAATCACTTCGCTTGCTCATGGAAGAGTGATGCTTGTCTGGCCACTGCAGGGAAGTCCAAGGTCTGGCAACACACCCTGCGTGGGCACTTCCCAGCCCCTGGGCTTCCTACACAACCTTCCAGCCTAAAGCAGGCTCTCATGCCTCTCATGAGGGGAAAAACAGCCCCTCATGAACTTCAATAAAGATAAATGTCAACTTCTGCCCCTGATTTGCAGCAGCTCCCTGCGGTGGTGCAGGCTAGGTCCAACTGGCAAGACAGCAGCTCTTCAGTGAAGGCTACAAGGGTTCTGGTGGGCAGCAAGTTTGACCAGACTCATCTGGGTAAGTCTGCAAGCCCTGCAGGCCAACTGCATCCTAGGCTTCTCCACAGCTCTGTAGGCAGACAGGTTTCCCAAGGAGGCTGTGGGATCTCCATCCTCGTCGGGCTTCCAAACTCAGCTGCAGAGTCCGAGTAACATGGCCTGCCTTTGTAGTGAGCTTTGCTGGAGGCTGAGGATAGGACTCAGGACCTCCCGAAGTGCCTTCTGGCCTAATTTTTTCCTGTGATTCTGCATGCTTTATTGTTGTAATTTCTCTTTTGCTTCTCCCACATGTCCCAGGGGAGGCTCAAGTACACATTCAGTGTCAGGCTTGGAGGTGACCCCAGCAATAAAACAAAGAATGGGTGACAATTCAGCCAGTACTTCATGATGTTCCCCCAGAACTTACAATGTTCTGGGGAATCCTACCCAAAAAACAGTCTTGGGCTCCTCGTCAGGTCAGGTGGTAGGAGAGTTTGAGGCTCTTGGGAGCTGCCTGAGGCTGTGGTCTCTGCCAGTTTTTCTCTTTGCTTTCTTCCCTGCTTCTGGCCATTGCCGCTGGCTGTGCTGGGATGACCCAGTTAAAAATAACTTGGCTGAACTATTTTTATGAGGCACATATGCTCCCTTGTCCATCTCCCTGCTGTGCCAGCGTGACAGAAGAGCACAGCCATGGAGTAATACCTGGTGGTGGGGATGTGGTAATACTGTGAGCAGGTGTCACCATCAGGGAGTTTTTATGCTGGACCCCGTTGAGCGTTGCTGCCTGCCTCAGGGAGTGCGTTGTGGCTTCAACTTTGACTGAAGTGTAGTTGGAAAACTCATCCAGGACGGCCACTGGATTTTTGCTGTCTCAACCTTGCCTTGTGGAGAGTGGTCTTGTTTCACTTCTGTCAGGTCTAGTCTGCCCCTGGACAGATGTGTTTAAAATTATTTTGAGGATCACAATACTTGGTGTATCTTCTAACATGAACAAAATTTGCACAATTTGAGTTTTGCCGAGTTTGGGGCTTTGGTATGTCGTTGGCCCTTGGTTGGCTGCTTTGGGATTCCTCACTAGAAAAATGCTCTGAGATGATGTGGTAGCAGCTGGTGACGATGTTTGTGGGGTGCAGGGCTGCAGTGGGCTGCTGGAGTCTTGCTGTTCAATATAGGACATGTCTTTATGCAATGTTTGCCTTCCCTGGCCCAAGCGGATATTTGGAGGAGGTAAAAGTACTGGAACCCCCTTCTGCTTGTGGTCCAAGCAAATGATGCCTGTGTCAGTGGAGGAGCCACTGTCTGGCCTCTCCTGGAACTGTGTCCACCTGGTACCCTCTGTGTAAGCTTTGACCTACTGCTAGTGTGGGGGAAGGTCTGACATGCCTCCTCCCAGGGACACGTGTGAGAGCTCACGTCCTGCCCTGGCCAGCGTGCACCGAAAATAAGGGGCAAGAGGGGCTGCTGTGCCCGCTCAGAGAAAGGTTTGGGCCTCACTGTTTTGTGGATGAGGAAAACAACTCATTTCCATCTTGAGTGACTCCTTCACCCCCTGCTTCAGGTCCTCTGTATTTGTGCAATGTTTATACTACAGGCAGAGGTATTCTTTCAGAACCAGCTTTCCAGGGCACTATATTTAAGTATCTTTGCCACGCTGGAGAACTGCAAATATTTTGGAGTGTTATTTAGAGCTGGATTTTCTGATGAAAGATAACACATCTCTAGAATATGGTCTCCTTTGAGATCTTGCTCGCTGTTGTCATTTTGTCCCATACCACCTCTGCAGATCCTAATCCATCCGCGCAGGCAGCACATCCTCCCTCAGGTAGCCAGTAGCCTGCAGGTTGTGCTGCTGAAATGAGGTGACAGAAGCAGTTCCCACAACTCCTGGCAGGCTGCCAAGGAGAAGGGACCGTCGTGCTTCTGCAGAGGACTGGTGTTCAAACTGGCGCTGGTGATGGACATGGACAAAGCACCGCTTTCCGGTCACCTGCTTTGCCTCTGAAAATACAGAGGTTTGAGCATGTGACTGAGGCTTGGTTTGGTGAAGGCTCTTCGGCCGTACCCCCATGTTGGGAAGGGTACTTTGATTACGAGGCTGCTTTACAGCGCAGGAGAGGGACGCGGCGGACGTGCTGTGTGGCTGGTGGGGCTCCCTTGTCCCTCTGGGGAAGGAGAGGGCGGCTGGGCAGGCTGCAGGCTGCGAGCTGCTGCTTTTGGGGGCTGGCACGGGTCTGTTTCCGAAAGTGGAGCTCCCTTAATCTGAGCTCCGTAAGGGTGGGTGTGGAGCCTTTAGGAACAAAAGACAAAGAAAGGCAATTGATAAAATCAAGGCTCATCGCAGGATGGCTGATTTAAAAGGCTTCCAGCTCTGGTAGCAGATAGGGTTGTTTTTCCAAGGATAAGCAGCTGTAAAAAGGTCCTGCTGCCTGACAGAAAGGCGCGCTGAAAGGTTTTTATTTGCTACTGTGGATTGATTGGAGTACAGATGCTCTGGAAGACGTGCTGCATTATTCATGCGGTAGATACCTTTGCTAAAAGCTAATGCACAGCCTGGAGGCTGTGTGAAGTGGTACAGTCCTTTGTGTGGTTTTGTTGATTCACTGGAGAGCCTGGACTGCACTTAAGCGTTTTTCCTGAATACTGAGATTGATAAAGCAAATCGAGGAATGCTAATGGCTCTCCACCTCCTTTCTTGTTTACAAACTATTCCCAGCCTTTTTTTTTTTTTTGAATGCATTATTTATACAAAAGTGCTTGCTAGACTGGTCCTGTTTGTGAGACTTCACCAGTAACTCAGTTTTCTTGTGGCACCAACTTAAACTGCTTCCCTGACGGGTCTCAAGTGTCCGAGATGCGGTGTGCATGCCAACGTGTGGTTTGGAAACCAAGCGTCTGCAGTAAGAGTGCCCCACGTTGGACTCTCCATTAATGCATATTCAGTAGTCTTACCCATGAAGATTCCTGCTGTTGAACGTAGATGCTGGGGCACCCACCACCAGCAGCAGGGCTGCAGGAGACAACTCCTGTGTTTCTACGTGCTGGCTGCGGTGGGAGGACCTCATGCAGGGTTCAGGTTGCCATGCTCTGAGATACGGGGCCCTCTTTTTGTGGGAAGAGGCACAACTGCAGCGTGCGTGCTGATGACTGGACTGCCTGAGCCCCTAGAGATCCCCTTCTGAGCTGCTGGCTGCTGGCAGTGTGCGCTTCTTGCAGGAACAGCTTTAAATTATGCTGCAGATCCCGGAGTAAAAGGTGCGAAATGCTTTTCCTTCTCCCCCACATCTGGTGAGGAGAAAACCTTGCTGGACTCAGCAAGGCAGATTTTGTTTCCCAGTTGTGGCCACTGACTGTAGTTGCCCTAGTCTGTGGACCGAATGCATAAAAAGCCAGCCGGGGAATGTCTCTCTTTGTGGCTCCCTTCGTTGTCTTTAGCAACTGGCTGCCAAGTGACATAGTAAAGGCCATGGTCCAGTGGTCAGGTTGTCCGTTTGGGGACTCTGAATGGCCAAACCTCACCTCCACGGCAACATCCTTGTAGGCACGATTTTGCATCTCAGACTACAGTTGTGGAAGAGGCAACTGCCTCTGTTTGCCCTGCGTTAGGTGGAACCAAGCTGTGAACCAAGAGGTGAAAACCTCTTTGTATCTGTACCTGTACCTGTAACTGTACCTGTACCATTTATTACTCTCGTAACAATAAATCTGTAGCCTCTGAGCTTGTAGTGTTGTTTGAGATGACACGTACAGATGGTATTTAAAGCTCTGGGTTGCTGCACACTCATGTTGTCTGGTCGACTTTGGATCCAAAGGAATTTATTACTGATCATTTCCCCTTGATAGTGTTATTACACAGCAGAAGTGGAATTTGGATGGTGAGGTGCGTCTGGGGGTGCGTTACCTGCTCTCGCAGGTGTGCCTAGGAGAGTGTCCACGGCTTGGAGGGGAACCCAGCTTAAGCTCTGAGGCTCACAAACCATTTGGTGTGGCAGGTTTGAGAGAAGGTGGACCAGAAATGAAATGGTCTGTGCTTATTTGGCACCCGACCCAGGAGGCTGATGGCTGGTGATGAAGTTCTGGGGGCTCTGATTTTGTCTTGAAGCAGCGATAAAACATCTGTAAAAGGCATATGTGTGTGTCTTACAAATTATAGATAACGCTGACATTCCTTTGTTTGCCTTCAGGGTTCCCTTTTTGAGGACGTACTCATCTTACATTTTGAAACTTTGAGGATGGAAGCATGTGGGTGGATTTTTTAAAAAAAAAGCAAACTCAGAAATGTAAACTTGAGAGCCTCGAATTAGTGAAAAATGTTGCCTGGATGGGGGTTGGAGCCAGCATGCCAGCCTGTAACATGGCTGCGGCAAATCCGTGCACTGGGGCAAGTGAAATGCCTTTCTGAAGAAAGTCTTCTCTGAGAGCTCTCCCCCACCCATTTCCTGTGCAGGAAAAGACAATTTCTGTTTTGAAATTAAAGAGCTATGGCTGGAATAAAAGGAAGAAGAAAAGAAAATGGGATTGATACTGTTATCTGCTGAGCTGTAAAGTGTGAGCTGTGATTGCACTCTGGATTTCTAGAGCTGTTGCTTTCCATGTACTGCAAAGCATGGACACCTTTACTTATCCTGTTACTACCACTGGGCTTTCCAGGCCTATTTATGTGGGAATACTTTTTCAGTAGAAGCTAAAGTCTGTAATTATATTAATACAATCACACTAGTGTTGCTGGTCCACCTTGGCATGCAAAAATTAATCCAAAAGAGGTTCTTCTCACAGGGGAAAAGGTGAAGATGCTCTTCATCCCCATCTTGCCTGTAGATAAGCATGTCTGCACAGGGCCTTTTGTTGGTGTGCTGAGCAAAACCCAGTGCAGACAGGGGTGTGAAACAGCCTGTCCTGCAGAGAGCCGCCAGGATGCACAGCTCTGCGGGCCTGACTTTCCACTGTAGGAGTAGCAAGACTTTGTGCTGTGACAGGAGGCGTCCTGGCTCGCTGATTTTGAATTTAGGCTCCTGGGTGTTGCTCCAGATCTCCAGTCACAGGTGAGACAGGAGCTCTCCTCCTGCTGCAGTTAAGACTTCCCGTGAGTGACCTGCTGACGATACAGATATTTGGTCTGCTGGACCTGGAGCTCGGTCTTGTGTATTGGAAAAACCTGCTTCCGAAGCCCCATGAGAACAAAAGCTTGGAGAACCTGAAGAACTTGCACCCCTGGTAGGCTGTTATGAACAGCAAGCAGTTTTCTGTCCTGCATGCAGTCCAGTCTCTGGGCCCCAGTGGGTACTGGAGTACTGGTTGCTTAGCCAGTGAGTTGCCACCTAGCAGGCTTGGCACGCCCTGTGATCACCCAAGCACCACAGTCCTGGATGGCAGGGCTTGCAGCTTCCAACCATATTGGCTTCTTGGAGGGACAAATGCAGAGCCCTTCCCAAACCTGGCTAAATTCCTCTGCGATGGCAAGACAGGATGAGTGGTAATTTGGGCTACAGTGGGGCGGCTGAGGTTAGGCAGTGCTTATGGCAAATGTGTGGGGACCCCAGCCCTGTGTGGGCTGCAGGATGCATGAAGAACTGTCTGAAATTAACTCAGAGCAATTAGCAAGTTGTCTTTGAGGACCCTGCAGAGGGTGGGGGAGATTCCTGAGCTCTAGACAGAGGGAAGCTTGAGCCTCTCCATAAGGAGAATATCAGAACAACAAGAAAAAGTGGAACATGTGGCAGAAAGAATGAGACGAAAGAGGCAGAATGAGCATGGCAAAACCAATCATGTCAACACACTCTGATTTCCTCTTGCAAAGGGTGGTGAGCCCGGTGGATGTGGAGAAGCAGGAGATGTCATTTATCTTGACTTTAGGAAAATGTTCAGTGCTGTCCCACACAATTAAGATAAGGGAATATGCACTAGATACACCTGTCTATGGTAAGGTACATCTGGTGAGGGAACTACACAGTAGAGCTTATGTGACAGTTAATTATCAAAATGTGAGGATGTATTGAGAAGAGTTTTGCAGGGTTCTTCCTGCCATCTGATGCTGTTTGGTATTTTTGTTAGTAATTAGGACGAAGGAATAAATAATAAGCAGGAAACGAGGAGAAGCAGGAAGCCTGCAGAAGGGCAGGGCTCTGGTTTGAAATTGCCTTGATGAGCTGAAGAAATGGCATGGGAAAATCAGGGTGCAGTTCAGTAATGAGACGATCAGGTCTTCAGATGACGGACGCAGTACCGTCAGACCCAGTGCAGTTCTGCAGAAGAGCGTCCAGGGGCTGCAGTTCATTCCGGGCTGATATGACCCAGTGACATGCTGTAGCAAGAAAATGATAAATATGAACAGGAGAGTATCTGGCAAATTATAAAGCAAGCATCTGTTCATCCATGTTAGTAAAATAGACGTATGCCCGTTTTAGGTGCAACTGCTCTGGAAAAATACAAATCAGCCAAAGAGAGTGGAAGCAAGGAGGGCAAATTCATCAGCTGTTGAGAAAACGTGGCTAACAGAAGGAGAATGAGGTAAAAACTGGAGAAGACTGGAAAGCTGTGTGTCTACTGTGGAGGAAAGCTTGCTGCAGGAAGAAGGGAATAGCCTTTTTCCTGTGATCTGGCTAAATAGGATAAGAAGCAAGGGATACTGATTGCACAAAAGAAGGTTTAATTTTGAAAGCAGGGAAAAGCTTTGTAATCATAAAGACAGCTGAATGCTGGGATAAGTTTCACAGGAAGATGATGGTCTGTCCCTTACTGGAGAATTTTAGAAAAAGATCCTTAGGGAAGGATGTAGAGGAATGAATGAGAAGAATAGGAAAAAACATGGACTCCCAAGACCTGTGATGATCTGCCACGTGCTGTTCCATGAATTTATCCTTCCTGGGAGACATGTAGGCATCTATATAGGGTGGTGAGAGTCTATTTCGAACTTAAGCCTGCAGCACTCAAAAAGTAGATATTTCCCATTTTTCACAAACCACTTATCCTTTTGAGGACCTTCTTGCTAACCTCATGCTGCCTTGTCCCCGTGGTGAGGAACTATGCTAGCATTGGAAACTGAGGACACTGTGTCACAGAGATTTTGGCTTTTGTTCGTGCAGTTTGGCTTGTGAGGCCTGGCAAGGGTTTACAAAAGCTGTGCTGACTCTCAATCTATCTCACTTTTATCTGTGTATCTGCTAACTTTGTTCCGTTTTTTACTTGTTTGATGTCATTTTCCTTTCCCCAGCCTTGCCTGAAAACCTTCTAACATTGCTTTCTGGCTTTCCTTATATGGTTGGATTTAAATGAGGGAGTGCACACTGTAGTCCAGCTATTTTTGTTGCTTAAAGTCAGCTGGTTGAGTTGCTGCGCGTTTTCCTTCCCCTGAGCATGCCCTGTCTGATGAGTCCCTGGCATGAGTGTTGTGTAACGGGAACTTCTCCTATCTCCTTTACGCTGAACGCACACAGAAAGTTCTGGTCTGTTTTCACCATATCTGCTCGGGATGCTCTCCCTAGAGACCACTGTGCAGATTTCACAGGGTCATAGCATGGCTGAGAGTGGGGGCACCTCTGGAGGTCATCTAGTCCAACTGCCAGCTGAAAGCAGGTTAACCTACAGCAGGTTGCTCAGGACATTGCCTGGCTGGGTTTTGAGTATCTCTAAGGATGGAGACTCCATAGCCTCTCTCAGCAATCTGTGCCAGTGTTTGACCACCTTCACAGTAAAAAAGTTTCTTCTTACATTTAATTGCCTGATCAAGTTCTGGCTGAAGGGCCTGTGGCTCCCCAGATCCTCTGACTTGCGGTTTTTGAAGATAAGGGTGACATTTGCTTTCTTCCAGTTCTCAGGGACATGCCTCAATTGCCGTGACCTTTCAGAGAAAACCAAGAATGACCTTGCAACAACATGGGCCAGCTTCCTCAGCTCCTGGGGGTGCAACTCATCAGGCCCTTGTGCATGTCCAGTCTGTTTAAATGTTCCCTGACCTGATCCTCCTCCACCAAGGGTAGGTCTTCCTTGTGTTGGACTTTCCACAGGTCTCAGGGGCCCAGGATACCTGAAGGCTGGTCTTAGCAGTAAAGACTGAAGTGAAGAAGACATCCAATGCCTCAGCCTTTCTGATGTCCTTTCTCACTAAGTCTCCATTCCAATTCCTCAGCACGCCCACATTCTCCCTAGTCGTCGTTTTGCTGATGATGTACCCTCCACATGCCTCACCAGATTCAACTTCAGGTGGGCTTTAGCTTTCCTAAGCGCAGCTCTACATCTTTGGACGGTGTCTCTGTATTCCTCCCAGGACACTTGTCCCTGCTTCCACCTCGTGTGTGTATCCTTTTTATGGTTGAGTCTTGTGAGAATATCCTGGTTCATCCATGCAGGTTTCACGCTGCCTTTGCTTGTTTTCTTGCATTTTGGGATGGTCTGTAATGAACTTGGAGGACGTGAACCTTGAAAATCCTGCTGTGGTTGTGCTTGAGAAAGAATTTAGTAGCTTTTGTGCCATTTAGAAATGGTTCCTCGTCCCCTTAGTTGTGCTTTTTTATATTAAATCTGCCTAAATTTATGAGCCCCTTTCTATTTTCTTCATTTGGCTGCAACTTTAACCTCTCTTGCTCCAAGTATAGTGCACTTGAATATTTCCATGCCACCTGCAAGGACTTAACTATTTTAGCTGCTGCTTCTCTCTCTCCTTTGCAACAAACTTCCTCATTTGTGCTTGGAACTACTTCCTGAGCTGAAACAGGGTTGCAGTTAATGTTTGGGCTTTCTGCCTTCTCTGGGCAAAAGAAGAGTTTTACATTTCCTTTAAGAAAGGAGCTGAAATGCTGGAGATCTGTTATGACACCTGCATCTTCCTGGTGCACCAGCGAGCAGCCTCCTAGGTACCAGAGGGCTGAAAGATGGCCCCCGCAGTACCACTCCCTGCTGTTCGCAGTTGTTGGGGACAAGATAACCTGTTAAATGTTCATCTCCATGATCAGTTCTTAGCAATATTTCCTCCATAGTCACAGCAGTGTATTTCATACAGCCTTACCCAAAACGTTTCACACCCCAAGACAAGGAATGCTTAAAATGAGAAAGGACCGCATGACCCTTTCAACACATGGTTTGGATGGCTGTATGAGGGTTTGGCTTTGATTTATTGATGTACATTCTCATGGGAAGAGCTTGTTATAAATGAGGTGTCACCAAGCAGGAGAGGACAGGAGAGAGGAGCATTTGCCTTTGTGATAGAGACCTTCATCATGGCGAAGCAAGAAGTGCTAATGGGATGAGATGACGATAGTCCCAATGGAGAAAAAGGGTGTCTTGGCAAAGCCTCCACCTGCTCTTGCAACAGTCCGACAGTGCAGTCATTCCTTTGGTGTTCTGAGGGGTTTCCTCGAGTTTCTTTGCAGGCTACAAACCAGGGACTGCCTCTCCATCTGCCTGGTGGTGCACAGGACTTGGTGTTTATGAGTACACACATATCATTAGCTATCCTGTCATTAAGAGATGTACAAGCTCAACCCAGCAGGCTTTCCCCAGGCTGCTGGTGAGTCCTTTCTGGGGGCAGGAGGTGGGTGTCTCTAAAAGTACTCCCTCCTCTGCTGGTTCTCCAGGCCATGCATGGAGAGCCATGGACAGAAGACTCTGGGGGTAGGTCAACCTAAAGGGGGTGGTGCAGGGCACCAGCAGAGTGAGGGGGTCTCCCTCCTGGGAGTTTGCCAGGCACAGCTGGAGAAAGTTGCAGCCATACTGATGTGTCACTGGGGGTGGCCTTGCCAGAGAATTGTTCACTAACATCTGTGATAAAACTGTCCCTTACTGCTGCTTCTGATGAAAGGGGAAAGAGGAGGGTGGGAACAGGGTGAGGTGTAAAGAGCTGACTGCTCTGGTGAAGTCATCTGGGAATAATAATATTTGGGTGGGGTAGAACAAACGATGGCTGGACCAGACTGTGCTCCAATGGGCTGACTGCTCATGCCTGAGTCTGGTCCGTGTTAGCATTAGAGAGTCTCTCCCATCTTCCAAAACCCTCCCGAGATGAGTGCGTGCTACTTGCAGAAAACTGTATCTTATTACAATACTTGATTTAGCAAGAGGGACATGTTTGCCCACTCTGCTATTTGTAATGAAGCCCTTTTCATTGCCATGATAGCTGGTGGCAAACAAGGACACATGGGGTGGGAAATTGAAACCCAGTACTGGTTGCTTGTAGCTAGAAAGTGGCACCTGCAGACTAGCACAACAAGCAGACACCTTTCTCGCTCCTTGCTTGTTTTGTGATCACCATGCTCCTATCAGCCTTTTCTCTGCATAAGGCAAGAAGAAAGGGTGAGAAATGCATGTGGAGCAGTGTGAGGTTGAAAGTTTTAAAGCCATCTGGAAGTGAGAAGTTCCTCTGCACACTGTTTTTTTCAGTGCCTGTCTCTTTGAATGCTCTTGTTTAACCACAGGGGCAGGGTATATTGGAGCACATGGCCTGCAGTACCGGGTCTCGGGGAGAGAAATCCTAGCCCAGTGGGAGAAGCATTAGTAGCATTATGCAGAGTAAATATAATGATGTGATGTATTTGACTTTGCCAAAACCATCCCCGTCTAGCTGGGTGGAACTGGGACTTAGTTGGCTTGGTCGGTTAGTCAACTGCTAAGAGCAGCTGTTTCCCAGTGGCAAGTGCTTGTATGTGAGTCGTACTGCATCCAGGTGGCAGACATCTTCTGCAGGAGCTGTAAGAAATATTGACCTTGCTGACCTGATGTGTGTACTGCACTGCTCCCCAGCTATGCCCTGATGCTGGCTAGGTAAGAGCAGAAAGTTTTGGAGCAGCCTGCTCCACAGCTGTTCCTCTGCTGAGGTTCAGCAAGAAGCAAGATGCGGCAAGAAGCACGCCTCTGATCAGAAGAGGGGCCAACAGTCTCTTTAAATTGGAGACACTGAAACCAAGACCTTGTGCCTATGTGAAAATTGCACAAGCCTGGTTTGGGGGCAGGTAGCAGATGTCTTCCTGCTTCAACATAAATCTATTGTGGGGACAGCAGAGTGAGGAGAAGGGGAGTACTTTTTATAGAGCTCTCTTGTACAGTCTGCTCCGTATGGAGTCATGTCATGAAATTTACAGTGCATGTAGCTGGCTCTCAGGCAGAAGACCAGCAGTATTTCATGATATATTAATTGCCTTATTTAAAGTATTTAACTGCTTCCTTTCCAGAAGTTCTGGGGTACTGGGAATGTCTCTCCTATTTCCCATGCACAGCTTGGTGTTCAGTGCAGGGCAGTGTTGAGGCTGACTTCATGTACATCTTGCTCTCATCATCTGTCTTTAAGCATTATCTAATTGCCATTGGCAGAGACAAGATAGCTGAAAGGGCTTTTTGAGTCTCCCAGAGTGACTCTTCTTGTCTTTTGGCAGCAAGTTACATTATTCATTTTTGGATGGGGAGGGGTGAATTTTGAGAGGATCAGCTCTGTGGAAGAAAAGGACAGGGGAGAGAGGAGAGAGGATTTAGCAGGAGAGGAAAATGATAAGATGAATGAAAGAGTTGAAGACAGTAGGAGAGAAGAGGCCAGAGAAAATCATGGACCTAGGCAGATTTCGGGAAGGCCAGTGATTCTTGCATTTGTTTGATTTTATTACTTGGAGCTCAGTGCATGTAAAGATTTTATTTCATGGACTGCTGATACAGGATTGAGAAGAGGATGTGTGCCTTCTCTGGAGCCTTCTGGTTGTGTATCCTTGTGCCAGTTTCAGTCTGCTTATTTGCATGGAGTTGGAAGTTTGGATCTCTTGTGGCACTCTCCTTGGATACTTGCAAACAGCGCTCTCAAGAGACTAGCAAGGCTGCCCTATGGGTTTTTTGGCCATAGAAACATGACCTAAAAATGATGAGGTTGAAAGGGAAAAGGCATTACCTATGCAATACAAGTTTAGCATTCCAAAAGAGAA
The DNA here is from genome assembly GCF_964195595.1 of Calonectris borealis. Classification (NCBI taxonomy): domain Eukaryota; kingdom Metazoa; phylum Chordata; class Aves; order Procellariiformes; family Procellariidae; genus Calonectris; species Calonectris borealis. The sequence goes on along the minus strand of NC_134352.1, from coordinate 15,847,478 downwards.
AACAATAAGGGAAATGAAAAGTTTTCATGGCATTTCAAATTGAAATGTTCATTGTAACTTTCAAAATCCCCCTTATTAACATTTGCATTCCTTCCTTTCTGCCTTTTTTATCTCTTTTTGACCCTGCATGCGACAGAAAGAGTGAGGGGTAAATCTATTTTTTCTGTTGGTCCCTCTGCTTTTCACATTATCGCTAACTTCCAAGAGATTGGGACCTCAGAAAAGTCCTTCAGAACTCTAAATTCTCTTGATTCCATGTCAGTAAGGACAGGGGAGGAAGAGAGTCCAACTTGCCAGGCTGGATTACCTGAACATTTGAAGTGCTTTTCAGAGTGGCAGGTGAGGTATAGGCAGTTTGGAAACCTGCCTATGAACAATAGAAAACAGTACTTAAAAGTGTTTTGGAAGATTGTCATGTTATGTGCTTTCCGCAGGAGTGCACTGGGGCGAGGTCTCCGGAGGTATGGCTGGATTTCAGCCCATGTCTCCCAATGCCAGGGCAGCTTTCATGCAGGAGTCCAACACAGGCCACGTGGAGCACAGATCTCAAGGAGAAGGGAGGCTTCTTGTGTGAAACTGGGGGAGCGTGAAGCAAAAACATAACCATTATTAATTAATTGGCATGTGTTTGTACCCTGCTCAGAGGTGAGCAGCCCAAGAAAACAGAAAACAAGTGCATGTACCATCCACATTGCACATGGTGAACTGGAAGGCTCTCAGCCCAGGCATGGGTGTTCTGAGGAGTGTGAGCATCTCAGTGTGTGTTTGGATGGGGAGAAGATGCAAGTCTGTCCCTTCAGGAGATGCTGTGCCAGATTCAGGTCTGCAGAAGAGCTCTGGCTGTCCTTTGATCACTGCAATAGTCCTGAGATCGGGGGCAGAGACACGCAGTCTGTTCTCCCCTTGCTTACCTGAGGGCAGGCAGAGCTGGAGAGCTTTCTGTTAGAGCTTGCAAACTGTTATTCGTCCTAGAAATACTGCATTGGCTGAATTGAGTGCTGCTTCTGCAATCCATGCAACCTTTATGTGCCCTGCTTCCATACCAGGATTATCAGAGACCCCTCGTTTAATGTGATGCTCTACAGGCAGTGATCTTGTGCTTGCACAGGCTTAGTTTGGACGAAACTTGTAAAAAAGGCTTTGAATAAAGGTGATCTTATAGCTGCTGGAGTAGGTTGCCCATTTGTATCACTGGAGTCAGCGGCAACCCTGCTCCCTCTACAGCCCTGAGTCAATGAAACGTTAATATCTATTGGCGTGGGGACAGAAGGGGCCAAGGACTTGTGTCTCAATGGATGCATGTTGGGTGGATGCATGCTGGGTGCTGCCAGGCTGTGCACAAAGGTGGAGAGAGGGGCTTAGTTCATGTCCAGAGTCTGGTCCCACAAGAGGCGTGTGCTGGGATGGCCCAGGGACAGCTCTGGGCATGGAGAGCCAGTTCTCTGCGAACAGGGAGGTGGTTTCCAGCCTGGTTAGCTTGAAAAACTTTCTGTAGTCTGACTGAGAGATCGCAGACACCTTCCCTGAAGGAGCTCCAGGTGGCCTAGCCAAGAGGAAGTTTCTTGTGCCCACTAGGCTTGTTCAACACATGTGAGTTCTCCAGATGCTGTTTTGTGCTGCTTTAAATGCTTTTGTGCCTCGGTTTCCTTCCTTTTCTGTGATGTCATGTGATCTCTGCTTCTGAGGGTCCCATCCCTTTTGCTCACCATCATCTTCAGCTCTGCATCCGGATGGGATGGTCTCTTCCCTTTACACGTCCTTTTTGCAGTCCCAGGTTAATCTCAGGGAAATAGGGCCTGCTTGTTTTCACAAGGGCAGTAGAGAAGGTTTCCGCTCAAATGCTGCATCAAGCAAATGAATTCAAATTAAACTTTTGGCTTTCATCTGCCATTATACCACTTTTAATAGCAACCCTGAGCAGTGATACATTCAAAAGGGGCTGCTCTGATCTGTTAATGGCAGGAAATGATGGCCATTGCTAAACAGCTTGGCTTGCAGCATGGCTCTTGGTACCATAACGAAACAGATTGTTCTGCAGTAGCTATATCTGATTCAGCTGTTTTGCGCTGGATGTTAAGAACTGCAATTCTGACATTAAGTATTGCAATTGAAAATTGCTTAAAATGGAGATACTGAGTGCCCTGCTGAAGGGATTAGTGCAGCCAATATGGGCGGGTGTAGCCCTGCCACGCTCTGGACGTAGCAGGCTTACTGCGCATGAAATCACTATGTTATGTGATTTCTCTGTTCCAGCTCTGTGAGCCTGTCTCCTGTCCAAATCAGGGTCAGCCATAGCTCTGTCGTCATTGTTAGGCTTTCATCGAGTCTGCCTGGGAAACGCCACTGATGGAGATTCATGCCTTTCCCTCTCCCACTCCTGTGACTGTTAGAAAGTTTTACTGCTGCCTAATTGGAGACTTCGCTGATGTGGTTAAAACACATGTTTTTTGACTCTCTGTCTCCCCTATACTTTGAAAGCAGAAGATTTATATCCTCTTTGTAGCAACTTTTTCCGTGTTTCAAGCCTACTATCATGGCTTCCCTCCAACATCTCCACCCTGAAGCTTTTAGGATTTCTTAGGAGGTCACACACCTTTGATCACTGGTCCGTACCACTCTCCACTGAATTCTCCCTGAATTTCCTAAGAACAGTGCCCAGAGCTGAAGCCTTTTGTCTGGTGTTCATGTTGCTGATGATGGGAAACACAAGCTGAACTGAAATCCCAGTGCAGGCATGTGGAATGGGGCAGGAGCACGCAGTCCAGCGTTGTCCTCTCTCTACACTTGTTGTGTATTGTTTCTGTCCTGGAAACACAGACAGCTCGTGCCACGGTTAAGTATTTCAGCACAGAACTAGTCTACCTCATTCCTTGCTTGTATTTTCAGAGCAGGGAACACGCCTGGAAGGAAAGAAAATACACAGAGAACGTCCAGGTTTGTAAATAATGGGATTGCTCAGCCTTTCCCCTCGCATAAAGTCAATGGAAAATTGTCACTGACACTAAGCCAGTTCCTGAATCAGGATGGATGGCAGTGGACACTCTTAGCTCTAGAAAGAGTCATGCATGCTTAGCTCTTGGCATCTGTTTGGCGGATGGGGGCTTGGTAGCTGATAGTTCTGCTCTGTGCACCTGGAAATGAGAAAATGAGTGCCCTTCCTGGCAGGCAGCAGCAGAATGCACAGAGGTCCTGGCTCCCATGTCTTCTGGTGTCACCTCTCCCCTCCCACCGTGGAGATCTGCTGTTACATTTTGTGATGTGGTAGGAGATGCCAGGTGCCAGATGGTGCGTGCTTTGGAGTTTGCTGGTCCCTGGGGACTGGGAAAGAGCAGAAGGCTGGCATGCACTGAAGAGTGTGCAGTATAGGAGCTGGGCATGCTAAGTGGGATTTCCTGCCCCCAAACTTCTTGGTCAGGTTACAAACTCATCTCCCGTCTGACCTTGATGTAGTCTCAATTCTTCCCTGCTCCAGCTGGGTGCAGCACAGCCCATGATATGCGTCCAGCCATTGCTGGAGATGTGCATGCCTATTCACAGGGGAAGGAGGCAGGGTCTGGTTTGTAGCTACTACTCCTTCCCAGGAGTGACACCATCACACTGCCTGGCTGCGGTTCCCTGGCTGAGCTGAGGGGATCCCATCGCTGCCAAAGACACTCCAATTCCCTCTGCTTCAAGCTGTGATGTGATCCCCATCCATTTGTGCTCTGTTTGACCCACATCAGATACTTTTTATGATCTGATTTTGCTCAAGTGCCTTATTCTGTTTTGTTTTGGTGGTTTTTTTTTTTTTTTATTTCCCCCCTGGCAGGTTAATTTTCTGCTCTTTGGGCGAGAGAAAGCGTCTCATAGATGGGGCTTAAAGTGCCACAACACAAATAGGAGTGTGTGCTGTAGAGGTCAGCTCATAACAGTGTGTGGAGCCACACCCAAGAGCTGGTATTTCCAGGAGATAAGGTGCCCATCAATCTTCTTTCAGGCCTTCCTCAGGGTATAAGGAAAATAACTTACTGCTCTATATGCCCTCCAGCTCCTGGCACTATCGATGCCAAGGATATCAAAGACGGTAAAAGGCAGAATAAAGTGCTGCCAATGTCTTGACTCTCTAGACTGTTAGGGCTGACCTGGCTGCTGTGGCTCTTTCACAAAATACTGTGCACCAGAGGAAAAGGTGCTCTCAGTTGGGTCTGGATTAGGCTACCACATGTCTGGGTTTCCTCAAACATACTTCACTTTTTCCATGTGGTTATTTTGTCCAGAAGAAAGAGAAATTCATCCGGAATTCACAAATTTCATGCACAGTGCAGGCAAATCTGTAATCCTAGGGTAAGTGGGATTCAGTGGGGCAAGCGGGAACATGCTGACCTATGGTGAAGCATGTGTTCAGTCAGTTGGACTTGCATATGCCCATTTCTTTTGTCTGACATTTCCTGGAGAGTAGTAAATATGCCATAGCATAGCTCTCTGAAGACTGCTTCTGAGTGCTGGAGACTTCCCTAGACTTCACAGCCCTTTTAGGAGCTCACACCTTCGGCAAGTAGCTAGGACCTTTGCAGTCAGATTTCACGGATGAGTCCTAAAAAACTCACTTTTCATAAAAGTTCACCTCGTAAAAGAGTCAGAGTTAAGGCAGAGCAAAGTCCCTTCAGTGCTGCTGCATTGTGGTGGACCTGGATTCTCCATCTTTAACTGTCTCTTCTTTAGAGGTCACATAAGCATTTCCACGTTCGTGTCTGGTAAGCACGAAAGGGTTGAGTAGGCTGTGCTTGAGGGTATCAAAGTACCCCATTGGTTTTCTGGGCACCTTTTCAGGAAGAGGAATCCCACCTTTCTAAGCACTGGGCTGAGAATTGCTACTGCCCTCCTAAAAAACATCCAGGGAAAGCATATTGTTAAGGGACTGTGCTAAACATTTAATTTTGGGGCTCTATAAAATGCACAAATATGTCTTTTTTTTGGAAGTGATGGTGCAAGTTTTTGCAATGAAAAAAACAGTCCTGTCTTATTGACAGAATATTGGTGTATTTTCCCTCATTTTCTCTCCCCTCATCCCTTATACCAGTTGCTATTTGCACAGTTTTGAAAATGGTTGCCCCTCCAAACAGCAGTTTTCATGGAATGGGAAGAAATGTGTTGTCATCACTTCCTGCAGAGGAACAGATGGGAGAGCTAAGCCTGCAAGACAAACTTCAGGTTTATTGGGTTGAAAGTCCACATCATATGAGTGTGCATCTTGGTATGTTGCCAGTGTCATTTTTAGGGCAGTACAAGATACGCGTGGCCGAGATCCAGAGGCCCTAAAATCAGAGAATCACAGAATAGTTGAGGTTGGAAAGGATCCCTTGAGATCATCTAGTCCAACCCTCCTGCTCAAAGCAGGGTCAACTAGAGCAGGTTGCCTAGGACCATGGCTGGTCAGATTTTAAGTATCTCCAAGGAAGGAGACTCCACAACCTCTTTGGGCAACCTGTGCCAGTGTTTGATTACCCTCACCAAAAAAAAAGTGTTTCCTTGAGTTTAAATGGAGTTTTCTGTATTTCAGTTTGTGCCCATTGCTTTTTGCCCTGTTGCTGGGCACCACTGAGGGGAGTCTGGCTCTGTCTTCTTTACTCCCCCTCCTGAGGTATTTGTACATGTTGATAAGATCCTCCTGAGCCTACTCTTCTCCAGGTGAACAGTCCCAGCTCTCTCAACCTCTTTTCATATGAGAGATACTCCCAGTCCCTTCATTGTTGTCATGCATATATATCCATGCATATCCATGTTTCTGCTGTACTCTGTTGTACTGGGGAGCCCCGAACTGGATCCAGCACTCCAGGTGTGTCTCACCAGTGCCAGGTAGAGGGGAAGGATCACCTCCCTCAACCTGCTGGCAACCCTCCTCTTAATGTAGCCCAGGAGGCCATTGGCTTACTTTGCTCCAAGGAATGGTGACCTCTTTGCTCTGCAAGGATCTTCTTGTAGGCGCCACTGTCTAATAGCTGAGATCTGTCAGAGTCCTGGCCATGCTGTTCTCATTAACAGCCAGCTGGAAGATCGACTCTTGCTGAGGAACCATATCTTGTCTGCTGCACAACTTGTAGCAGACAGACTGTACATGCAGGGTCTTCTTTTACTTAGTGAAGATGTGAGCTTTTTCAGTCGTAAATGTTAAGGTTTCAGTATGATTAGGTGGCGCCATGCCCTTGGTTTTCTCCAGTTCAACCTCCTGTTCAGAGCGGGACTATTATGAACATTAGATCAAGGTGGATATGGCTTTGTCTAATCAAGTCACGAAAGGATTTCCAGGGATGGAGACCTACCACCACTCGAGCAACCTCTAGTGCAGAACACTCCTCCACCCATCTTCTAAACAAGTTTTTCCTAATGTCCGTGCATCTGCTTTATTTGGGATCAGCATCTCCCACTGCACCAGATGCAGTCTGCTGATGTTTTTTGCCATATTTTATCCCAGAGTTTTTTGTTTTAATGCTGAGCTTTCTGGTGTGGTTCCAATCATGTCAAGAAGGGCCGGAAGGAGGATCTGGGAACTACAGGCCTGTCAGCCTGACCTCGGTGCCGGGGAAAATTATGGAGCGGTTCTTCTTGAGGGCACTCACAAGGCATGTCCGGGACAACCAGGGGATCAGGCCCAGCCAGCATGGGTTCATGGAAGGCAGGTCTTGCTTGACCAACCTGATCTCCTTCTATGACCAGGTGACCCCCCTAGTGAATGAGGGAAAGGCTGTGGATGTGGTCTACCTGGACTTCAGTAAAGCCTTTGACACTGTCTCCCACAGCATTCTCCTGGAGAAGCTGGCGGCTCACAACTTAGACAGGTGCACTCTTCACTGGGTAAAAAACTGGCTGGACGGCCGAGCCCAGAGAGTTGTGGTGAACGGAATTAAATCCAGTTGGCGGCCGGTCACGAGCGGTGTTCCCCAGGGCTCAGTACTGGGGCTGGTCCTGTTCAATATCTTTATCAACGATCTGGATGAGGGGATCGAGTGCTCCCTCAGTAAGTTTGCAGATGACACCAAGTTGGGCAGGAGTGTTGATCTGCTGGAGGGTAGGAAGGCTCTGCAGAGGGACCTGGACAGGCTGGATCGATGGGCTGAGGCCAATTGTATGAGGTTCAACAAGGCCAGGTGCCGGGTCCTGCACTTGGGTCACAATAACCCCATGCAACGCTACAGGCTTGGGGAAGAGTGGCTGGAAAGCTGCCCGGAGGACAAGGACCTGGGGGTGCTGGTTGACAGCCGGCTGAACATGAGCCGGCAGTGTGCCCAGGTGGCCAAGAAGGCCAACGGCATCCTGGCCTGTATCAGAAATAATGTGGCCAGCAGGAGTAGGGAGGTGATCGTGCCCCTGTACTTGGCACTGGTGAGGCCGCACCTCAAATCCTGTGTTCAGTTTTGGGCCCCTCACTACAAGAAGGACATTGAGGTGTTGGAGCGTGTCCAGAGAAGGGCAACGAAGCTGGTGAAGGGTCTGGAGAACAAGTCTTATGAGGAATGGCTGAGGGAACTGGGGTTGTTTAGTGTGGAGAAGAGGAGGCTGAGGGGAGACCTCATCGCGCTCTACAACTACCTGAAAGGAGGTTGTAGTGAGGTGGGTGTTGGTCTCTTCTCCCAAGTAACTAGCGATAGGACGAGAGGAAATGGCCTCAAGTTGTGCCAAGGGAGGTTTAGACTGGACATTAGGAGAAATTTCTTCACTGAAAGAGTGGTCAGGCCTTGGAACAGGCTGCCCAGGGAAGTGGTGGAGTCACCATCCCTGGAAGTATTTAAAAGACGTGTAGATGAGGCGCTTAGGGACAAGGTTTAGTGGGCATGGTGGTGTTGGGTTGATGGTTGGACTCGATGATCTTAGAGGTCTTTTCCAACCTTAATGATTCTATGATTCTACGATTCTAAAAGGGACACTGTTCCACTGGGATTGTCTTTGCCAATTTTATGATATTCCCAGTCATATCTTGCCCTGCTGTCTGAATTGTAGGTGCTTTAAAGTCCATTCCTGTGGCAGGTCAACCTTAATTCTACAAGTTGAAGTAGGAGGGAGCTGTCTTTCCTGAGCACCATCCAAACTTGGGCATTTAATTCCTTTTATTTCCTTTATTTCTTATTCAGGGTTAACATTTTACAGGTCGTCTGCATGGAATGTGAGTATCTTGCTGTGTGTTCCTGCTCTCCATAGGAATGATATCGCAATAATGAGTATCTCCCGTGTGCTTGGACACTCCTTTCTGCAGAGGAGCCTTCAACCTCCAGACCACACACTCTCTCCCATCTCAAGAGCAGTTTAGCTAGAAGTTCCTTGGAGCCATGCAATTAATTTCCTTTTGGAAAGACAATGTTCCTGCTGTAAGAAGGAACTGCTGCATCCAGACAATACTGTGATTTTTTTTTCCCCCAGTGTGAGTAAACCTAACCACTGAAGCTGTAGTGAGCATGAAGTTGTTTGAGAACGCTGCACCTCTGGGGCTGTTTGGAGAGCTAGCCAGTTGCATATAAGCTCAGCTTGCTTTCTGCCTGTGAACATCCCTTCTTCCAAGATTAGCTTCCCAGGATTGCTGCTTTCTTTTTCAAAGAACTTGCATTACTTTGTTTTCATTTGGGATAGGTAGCCCTCACTGTATCAGAGATCCTTTGCACCTAATTTTCTGCACAAGAAATCTAATCAGCTAAGAATATGGACAAATGCAGGGTTAACATAGGTAAAACATGCCAAGGCAAAAGTGAGCAACAACAAAAATGACTGTGAAAGCAACCAGTGATCTGCCAGGATTGATTTTTTGCAGGCATGTGTATTTGTCCAAGGTGGTGTTGGCTCTGAGCTGTGCCAGTAGATTGGGAGGAGGCAGGGAATAGGACAGGACATGTGTCTTAGCACTATTCACAGCCCAAATCTTCCAGTGTGACGTGGGATGTGAGCTTTGTGGATCTTTGTGGTGATGGGTGTTTGTAAAGCTCCAGTTTGGCTGCACAGGATCAAGCAATACAGATTCCTAGCGTTTAATGGTCATCCCAGGAGGATGCAGTACCATGCCAGCAACAAGGACATTTTGGTTTAGAATTGCTTAGACACCTGCTTGTCAGGTGATGATGTACTTGGCTTCCTGCCACTGAGTGCATGTTCCCTTCAAACGCTTGCCCACGTGAGTGAGCGGTCTAAGTCTTGCTGTAACTCAAAAGCTGCTTGGGTGGGTTCCCCTCTCAAACTGGAGCGTTGTTAATCCAGCATCACTGATAATACTGTTCACCAAATACACCTTAAACGTATTGATATGGGGCAAAACGAAGCCCTCTCCCAGCCTTTGCCCATACTTCCAGCTGATTGTGTGGGGCTCTCTTTCATCCATAACCTTCTTGCCTGATGTGCATTTCTTTTCCTTTGGGCAGTAGGATCTTCTCACCATACCCGCCATGTGCCTTTTACTGTCTAGGTCTTGTGGAAAGAGCAGGAATTAATAGTCTGGATTGCCTTTTCTGCCCAACACTGGTAGTTTCCTATTTGAAATCAGTTGCATCAGTTCCATTAAGCTTCACTGTTCTCTGTGGGAAGGGATTCTTGTGTTTAGCATGCTTCATGTATCTCATTTATACACCATTTAAGATGCTGTCTATCAGAAGGCTGTAGTGCAGTTATAAAGTAGATGTGCAGAACGTCATTGTCAGTGGGAAAAAAAACAACAGGTGACTGTAACTATTCCTGTGATCTGTCAAACCTCTTTTTTCCCTTCATGTGAGCAAAATTTAGACTTGTTTTTGGTCCTGAACCACCTGAGGGCTAACTGAAGCATGCATCCAGACTGGCTTGTTCACTTGCCATCTTTCAGGCTTTCTTCACCCAAGATGTTGTATCTTCCATGCTTCCTGAGCTCTGTGCTACTGGGATTCATGTAAATGAATCTTAAACTTGCTGCCATGTGGCCCTGCCCCAGCAATAGGGACTGCTGGTGCATGCACAGCCCAGTTGGCTGGTGATGGACAAAGCTGCTTTTTCTCTCCTGCACTCTCCTCCATCACAGATGTGCAACGGGTGGAGAGACAGGTCATGCCAAAGGGGTGAAGACCAGCAGAGAAAAACGCACCTGATGCTTTGCTGGCTGAGGGTTGGTGCGAGAAGCCTAAATGGGGAGGGTGAGCCTATGCTGGGGAGAGGGGGATGGGAGTCTGCAAGCCTTGCCAGTTCGGCTGGTCCTTATGTCACGGGGTGTTGTGTTTTTCCCCTTGCAGATGTCGTGGCACCCACAGTACCGCAGCTCCAAGTTCCGCCACGTGTACGGCAAACCCGCCAGCAAGGAGAAGTGCTACGACTGCGTGCCCATCACCCGCAATGTCCACGACAACCACTTCTGCGCTGTGAACCCCCACTTTATTGCAGTGGTGACCGAGTGCGCGGGTGGGGGGGCCTTCCTCGTCATTCCCATCCACCAGGTGAGTTCTGCTGAGGCGTCCTGGCTTTTGCGAGCTCATCAAGAGGCTGGAGGAGAGCTGGGCTTTCTAGGGAGCTAGATTGCACAGAGGATATTCAGTTTATGCCATTGCCCGAATTGCAAAATGATGGAAGGGGGCCCAGATGCCCTGGCAGGTGATTCCTGGGATGTGTGTACTTATATGTCTTACATTGCTGCTTGCAGTTTTTCTAACACCTTCCTTCATTTCATCTCTCATTTGCCTTTCTTGTATAATCAGCAGGAACTGTGCTGTTCAGATGTTTGTGTCCTAGGAGAAATGGCAAATAAAAAAGCAATTAGTAGATACAGAGGGCAAAAACTGAAAGGTGCTTTAGTGGCATGGCTTCAGCTGTGACCAAAGGAGAATATGGTATGTTTTGCTCTACCTTATCCTTTGTGAAAGAATGGAGACATGGTTATCAGGCAATTAAGCTCTTAAGCTTCAAGCACTGATGATGGAAAAACTTCCCTTTCAGAAACAAATCCCATGTTTATGGGTTTTGATGAGAGGGAGAAGCTGCCTGTCTGATGTTTATTGCTTCAGAAAAATTAGGCATGCACTAATGTGGATTAACTTCCATATGAGATTATGAGCTCTCTGGAATCAGGGCAGAACAGATGAAAGGCAAAAGTTCAGCCTTTAATTAAAAGTTAATTGATGGTGTTATTGTAATGCCACTTTTTCAATATATATTTGCTAAGGATGAAAGTGAACTGGCTATGCTTGAAGAACCTAGCACAGTTCCCGGCCCTTCTAGACTTTGTTTATTCAACTCCTTCACCACTGGTGCTGTTCAGAGATGGTCCTTCTAAAATTAACCACTACCCTGTTTTTCTTGACTGAGTCATTTCTGCCCGCTCGACCATGATCTGTTGAGGCTGAAGAACTTGTCTTTATCACAGAGCTGCATCTATAAGCAGGCAGCTGGTGACTTTGGGATGTGGGGTGGGACCCAGCTTTCAAAGCGTTGGCAAAACGAGCTGAATGTACTTGCATTGCTTACTATTAATTCTTCTGTCTTCTCACCTCTTCTCAGCTTGGGTAGTTTTTAGTAGCAATTCTTCCATTCTAAACACCTGCTCAGATGCTCCACCCAGATCTGAAATACTCCTTGCAGAAGTCAAAGGCATGGTAGAACTAGAAGATACAGAAAAGGATAATTAAAGTACGTCAATGAAAATATGAAATTGCTTTCATGTGAGGAAAGTCTTTTTGGGTTAGACCTCAATCAGTCTGGGAAAAAAGACAAGGAGCAAGATATATAAAACTGTGAAGAGGGTGGGGAAGAAGCGTGAGGAGCAATTCTTCTTGATTTGTGTGGTGAAGGGCATCCTGGAGACCAGGAAGAAGACAGTTAGCTGCAGATGTGAACGCTTCTGCAGCTCAGATGTGGAGCTCACTGCTCCAGATGCTGATGAGCCCAGAAGAATTAAGGGGTTCAAAATAGGATGGAGTTATGGAGAGGAGTTGGTTTATGAACTGTGTTTGTTCAGGTGCAGTCCCCTACTTCAGGGAGTCTCTTGAGGGTTGACCTTTGGTGGTGGATCAGGGAAAGGATCTGTACGTGCTGCGCTTCATACAGCCGTTCTCCGAATACCTGTTCCTGACCCATGCTGGGGGGGAAGAGTGGCCTCAGCCACCCACCAAAAGGGGTTCCTTGAGTGTGGGGGCTGCGATACCAGTTACTTTTTTTCATGATACACTTCCAAACTGGTGCCACATGGTGAAAAGTGGTAGCTTTTGACTTGCACTCCTGGTGGTAGTATTTGTGGCTGCCACCTTCCCCTGTGATGGTGACCCATGGTAGACAGCTCTTGGCCTGTGCCTCCGGCTGCCAGGGCACTGAAGGCAGCCTGGTCTGAAGACATGTGCCTAGGACAGTATTGCCCTCTCATGATGGACAGCTGATCTGTGGTTACTTTTGACTGGATTCACAGGGAGCAGCCACATCCCAAGCATGCCACAGTGTGGAGGAAAAGCCCAAGAGCCAGGACATCACATTTAGCCAAAGCAGGAGATGGTAGCTGGGACAGGGAGGGCTGCACTTTCCAGGGAGAATGAACAACCTGCTCGGGGAGCTGCCCTTGTCCCTCCCATGCTTTTTTGAGTTCATTCTGTGTGTGCTGCTGGAGGGGCTGCCTGCCTCAGGATGTGCTGGAATGCAGGCTCAACCTTTCTTCGTTTAACCATGCCTCCTTGCTTGTTTGTTTTGCTCTTCTCCTGCTGAGTCATGGACACCAAGCTCTCTCATCTCTCCTGGAATAAATACCACTTCTTGCCTTTTGCACCATTCTTCCTCTCTGAGAGCCGGGGGGTGAGGTAGGGTTGGGAACAGCAGGAGTTATGTAGGGGAAGAGCTCTTTGCCATAGATACCCTCCTTTCAGCAGGCCTTTGCATTCAACCTGAAGAGGAATTAGTTGAATATTTGCCACCACTTGGAGAATGGTCTTCTGTGGCAGTTAGCTCCTCATGAAGATGTGCCATTGAAGCCAGGTGGGTGGAACGGCAACACTCACCAGGGATGGAGGTGGCTGTGGCCATAGGGGCTGCCTGCTGCCCAGAACAGACTGAATGCCTTTGTAGATCTTGCAAGTCCGAGGAGAAGCGGGCTCAGTGACTGTAACTGGGAGATGAGCTGCTTTCCCACAATGTGGCCTGGATGTAGATTGGTGTCTGACACAGATGCGTTGGGGAAGGGCAGGTACCACATGCCAAGGAAGGATCTTGACTCAGAGGGCAATTTTGTGGCCTTCCTTTGAAAGACAAAGGCCTGCCTATTTCCTTCTCTGATGACCAGACTTGATTGAGGCTGCATCTGTCTCTTCTTTTGCAGCATAAAGCAAAGGGGTAGCAAAATGAGAACAAAGTCCTGAGAGACAGGGAGATATTTGTGTCCAAGTCTTCGCAGTCTCCAGTCTTTCAGTGTGTCAGCACCAGGTGTGAAAGGGAGGACATCAGTGCTTGTGTAGAATTCCTAGACACAAACCCTGCTCCCTTCCTTCTGGGGGCAAGAACTGTGAAATGAAACCTGTGATGACCCTCAGGCCTTACCTAACTAACACCATATGTGAGCGGTGTGCCATGATGTGACAACAAGGCGCGTTAGTGCCCTTTGGAGAACACCTGAGAAGTGGGGCTGACCCGTCTCATGGTAATCTACCCTAGTCAAATCTGCTGGGAGAGTTTTAACAGCTGTCCCACTAGAAGTGGTTTTTGTCAAGGAACTCTGAGTTTGACTACATTTCAGAAGTGCTGGGAGCTTAGAAAGCGAGTGCTTGAAAAATTACTCATTTTCAAGCTCTGCAGATAACTGGAAGTCAGGTACCTCTGCATGAATGACAACACATCTAGTTACTGAAATAGTTTTTGATCTATGGAATGAAATTTCACCTGCACATGAAGAGCTTTACTTCCACATGCAGATGTGCGTCTGAGACCAACAGCCCTATCTGCCATATATGTTTGTTGGCAGGTTCATGTGTGGTGGGTCCTGCTCTGTCCCAGGGCTGCAGGGTTGCATTGGGGCAGGTGGGACTGGTGCCCGGGAGGGCAAGGGCTCCTCTTCCAGGGCCAGTTGAGCCTGCTGGGGTCGTGGGGTAGGAGAGCCTTGCAGGACGGGGCAGGCAGAGTGGGCTCAGAGCAGCCTGGGAGTCTCCCAAACGGAGTGGGGAGCAGACAGGCAGCCAGCTCTGGGAGGGGACGGAGTTCCCATAGGGATCAAGGGATCCCTGTGGAGCTGGCTGCCCAGCCCATTGAGTTGCCAGCTTGAAACCAAGCCCTGAAGCCTGCAAAAGGACACTGTGGGCGGGGGAACACTGCTTATTAAAGGCCTTTTATCTCTCTTCTGCCTTCCCAAGTCGCTTTGTATTGTCGCTGTTATAAAAGGGAATTGTTTTAGACTGTAGTCTAAAAAAGCAGAGTCTTTTACATTTCAAAGCCTCTGGGTGTTCAGTTTAAAGCAGGTTAGACCCAGTCTATATGACAACTTTCCAGTGAAGCCAGAATAGTTACACATCATGTCCTGTTCTGCATTCAAAACTGTACAAATTTCAGAAGCGGGGAAAATTACATCCTAGCCACATCCAGGTTAGGGCCAGGACTGGTTCCCCTCTGCTGTGCACTCTTAAGGCCCACCTCTGGAGAGGTGCAGGGAGTACACTAACAGAAGTGTCTGCTTTCCAGGAGGCCATGCATTTGCATTCGTTTTGATTTATGATTCTTCAGGTGGGATAAAAGTAAGCACGTAAGCACCACCAGCTTGCCACCATGTTTCTCTCCTTAGGTGATTGATCCTTGCTTTTGGACAGATGTCTGGGATACAAGGTGGTTCCTGGAGCTCCTCATACTTCTCCTGTTTGTGACAGGGAGAAGGAAGTGCTGCTCCAAAGTTAATAAATTCCCTAGCACCCTTCCTAGCACATGATAAATATACCGACTTGACTTTGTAGCAGAGACTGTGCCTCCAGTACGGGTTTATCCTGATGCAACACAGCCCCCATGTGGCACAAAGCCCTCAATACTTCTGAGTGCACTTCGTGCAGGATTTTTACCGGTGAAGATGCCGCCCAACACGGCAATTTTTTGGAGAGTTTGGAATGCTGATTGAATCCAGTGAATAGCTGGATAACACCATCAGAGAGAAATAGATAGCTTGTTGAAAGAAAAACCGCATTTGCAATTTGTGTCACAAATGTCGTTTTGCTTAAAAAATAAAATAAATGCTAGCTGATGAGGCTAAAAAATAAAAGCTAACACTTTTTTTTTTCTGCTTATCAGAAATGTCTTCTGAAAGAGATTCTGTTTTTTTTCCCCGAGATCTTTAAAAAATGTGGAAGATTCAACTCATTCATAAGTGTTTCTGCTCTAAGTTTTATTCTGGTGTTTGAATCAAATACTGTCTTCTAACTTCAGCAGTCTTGATTGCTGCATGTGTGCATATTTCTTGATAGCAGTGTGTACTTAGGACTGTACTGAGCACTTCTTTCCTTTCTTTTCAGTGATATCATCAAGACTTGCCTTCCAGAGACAGCAAAAACCCATTCTCAACAGACAGAGAGCACCCAGACCATTTGCAGCATAACGAGCAGAAAGGTTTCTTGCTGGAGCTGGCTTGGATCTTCTTTGAAAATGTCCTGTAATTCGATGGCTCACCTTAGGTTTGATGATATTTGTTTTTTCCAGACAGGCAAGCTCGACCCACATTATCCCAAAATATGCGGGCACAAAGGGAATGTTCTGGACATCAAGTGGAACCCATTCAATGACTTTGTAATAGCTTCATGTTCAGAAGATGCCACAGTAAGTTTACCAGCTTGTACTCTGCGTTATTACCTGGCTAATGTGCTTTTTGGGGAAAGAAATAAAAAGAAATCAAAAGGCCCATGGATGAGATGTGAAAACATATATATATACTTACAAAAAAGTCAGGTAAGAGTAAGATTCTTGTCTTTCTCTTGAGGTCAGACCTGTGTGATCCCTTCCAGATGATGTACCAAGATCAGTGTGAGAAGGAAGATCTGTTTTGTGGGGGCTTGCATCTTTTTGGGTGTGTTTGCATGAGAAAAACAGCATATGAATTTAAAATGGAATGACTATTCAAGTTTAATCACTATGAAACTCTTGCTTTACTTCAGAATAAAAGCTTCACACAACATAATCTGGAACGGCTATTTCAGATTAATTCCCTGCAGAGCAAGTTTGAGCTTGTTCCTGCACTCAGTTACTCTGTAAAAGTCATGCTGCATCAGTTATGGGGTAGCTGAGGAATCTGTGTCATACTATTCTGCAAAAGATATAAATGAAATGAGCATTTTCCTACTGAAATCACAGAAAGACTCCAGAGATGCAAAGGTTCATGCTAATGCAAACCTGTAAAAAGATACCGAATACATCACATCAGGTTTGAGTTTTAGGCAATAAATGGTTTAGCTGAAGTTAGTATAATTAAGATGCAGTCATATATTTTACTTCAGCGAAGGTGCAGACTAGTTATTAGGAATTGAAAGATTCAATTAATCTTTGTAAGGGTGTTGCGGTTTAACCCGGCAGGCAGCCAAACACCACACAGCTGCTCACTCACTCCCCCACCCCCAGTGGGATGGGGGAGAGAATCAGGAAAAAAGTAAAAGTCATGGATTGAGATAAAGGCAGTTTAATAGAACAGAAAAGGAAGGGATGATGATGATGATGATGATGATGATGATGATGATGATAATAATAATAATGGTAGAATATACAAAATGAGTGATGCACAATGCAATTGCTCACCACTCGCCGACCGATGCCCAGCCCATTCCCAAGCAGCAGTCGCCCTTCCCTGACCAACCCCCAGTTTATGTACTGAGCATGACGTCACATGGTATGGAATACCCCGTTGGCCAGTTTGGGTCAGCTGTCCTGGCTATGCTATGCTTCCTCCCAGCTTCTTGTGCACCTGGCAGAGCATGGGAAGCTGAAAAGTCCTTGACTACTGTAAACATTACGTAGCAAAAGCTAAAACATCAGTGTGTTATCAACATTATTCTCATACTAAATCCAAAACACAGCACTATACCAGCTACTAGAAAGAAAATTAACTCTATCCCAGCTGAAACCAGGACAAAGGAACAGTTTAGCTCATATCTACCCACTGAAAGGTTGCTTTCCATGTGCTGTCGAAAGTGTGATGTTGGCTTCTGTGTTCTGACTACCTACAGTGCTTTTTTCCAGAGATCCCACATGTGTTTTCTCCCACTGGGTATATTCACCCTCTGCCACACAGCATCAGGGAGGTTTCCCTTGTCATTTCCTCCAGCCTGGCTTGGTGCATATCCTCTGCTATTTCAGCTCTGCCAAAAATCACTCTTGAATTGGAAATCTAGGCTCTTTGAATTGTCTTTCCTGTTTAGTGACTTGCCTTTGATTCTTTGGATATTCATGTCTTTTTTGAAGGCTTCATTCAATTTCTGGGCTGCCTATGAGGGTTTTATTCTCTCTTCCAACCCGTATGCCAGGTTTTCATGCTGTCTGAGCAAGGACTTGTGGCAGGAAGGCACGTCCATGACCTCTCTTTTGAGCGTCAGATGAGGCATGAGCACAAACTTCGAAGCTTCCTGCTGTAGTTACAGAATCACAGAACCATTCGTGTAGAAAGGGAGCTTGGGCGGTCTCTACCCCCACCTCCTGTGCAGGTCTGCGGCGCTTAGTCTTGAAAACCTCCAAGAATGGAGATTTCACCATCTCGCTGGGCAACCTGTTCCTGTTCTTCACCGCTCCCATGAGGAAATTTTTTTCCTTATATGCAGTCAGAACCTCTCTAGTGTAGTTAGTGACTGCTGTATCCCGTCCTCCCACCTTGCACTTCAAGAAGAGCCTGGCTCTATGTTCTCAGTGATCTTGTAAGTGTTGAAGGCTTCTATCAGTTTGCTCTGCGGCTGTCTCTCTTCCAGGCTGATCAAGGACATCTCCCTCAGCTTCTCCTCACAGGGCAAGTGCTGCAGCCTCCTGAGCTTCCTGGTGGCCTCCACTGGACTCACTTAAGTTTATCAGCATCTTTCTTGCACTGGGAGATGCAAAACTGTATGTAGTATTCCAGCTGTTGTTTAATGATTGCTGAGTAAAGGGGAAAATCGCTTCCCTTGATCTAGTGGCTGTCTTCCTGTTGTTCCAGACCAGGATGTTGCTAGCTTTCATCCCTGCCAGGGCATGCTGCTGGGTCATATTTATTCTATTGTCCACCAGGACGCTGGGGTCTATGCAAAGGGGCTGCTCTCTGTCAGCCTTCTTTTCCAATTTCCGACTGAAACTTGGCACTGGATCATTTTCCAGGCTAAAGAATAGAAACACTGAGCTTGTCACTCGTCTCAGCACCAAAAGTTGTTCTAAGAAGTCTTGCTGTTTGTGGCTGTACTCTATTTTTTGGTACTACCCTCCCATCATCATTCTGGCACCAGGAAATGGGATCTTAGGGATCCCCTGCACAATGACACAGTGTAGGAAAACCTCTTCCCTCCCCGCTAAGTAGTGAGGACAGCAGACTGTGTTTCTTAGTGTGACTGTCTTTCCTGGTATCTGATAGCTAGACCTGTGGAGGTCACTTAGTCCAAGCCCTGCTCAAAGCAGGCCAGTTGAATCAGGTTGCTCCAAGCCTTGTCCAGAGGAGTTGGGAAGATCTCCAAGACTACAGATCCCGTGGCCTCACTGGGACCTTCTTCCAAGGGTTGAGTACCCTTCTAGGGAAAATAGGGCTCCTCTGATCTCCAGGGAGTGCCCATATTGCCATTTGTGTCCATTGCCTTTGGTGCTCTCCTTGTGCACCTCCAAAGAGTCTGGCTCCATCTTCTCTGTGCCTTCCTGCAATGTAGTTGAAGGGCAGCCAGAAGAGCTCACCTTTGCCTTCTTGCTCCCAGACTGAACAAATTCTTTTCTTTCCAGTTCTCCTCAGATTTGTGGTGCTCCCATCCCCTCCTTGTCTCAGTGGCTGCTGTTGGACTCACTCTATGGGGTCAACATCTGTCTTACTTGTCCTGGCGTGTACTGGAGAGCTCAGATTGGACGTACTGTTGGGACATCTCAACAGCAACACTTTCTCTGTCCTGAGAGAAGTCTGAGGAAGTTTTTGGGGTCCCAGAGGTGTCCACCACTTCCACTGGGCTGGACATTAGAGCCAAAGCCTTCCTTGCAGTCTGTTGTTAAAAGCCTGGTGCTCTCTGCCATTTCTGAGCATTAGCATAAGCCACTGTTCTGGCTTGTGTGCAAGGACGCATCTGATTACTCTTATCGGGCTGGATCTCCCTGGAACTTTTGAGGAAGGCCACAAGCTTCTGTGAAGATGATGGAAATTTCCATCACCCACATTCCTGAGAGGTTTCTTGACCATTAACCAGCCTTTCTGGAGCTTGCCTTGGTGGTATCACAGCTATCTTTTGTGGTGTGTAGCTGAAGCATGTAGAGTGGTACTTTTGGATAGTCTCTGTGAACACCTGGTGCCCTTTCCAGTTCCCACTGCTGCTTCAGGCAAGCTTAGAACTGAGGCCAATGCAAGTGGCCAGGGACTGAGAGTTTGAACAGTATGGGGAGAGGGCTTATCCTCTTACCCCTTCTGTTCCTTTTGGCAAATCATCAGGCATGTATGAATTCAGCTTGCTGAAGATCTTCTCCCCTGTGGTTAGAGGGGCAACTCTTCGCTTTGTCAGGTTGTCTTCAAGATGCACGGTAGACAGCTCATGGATTGTTCCTGCTTGGCCTGGCAGGTCTGGCTCCAAGACCTGCTGCTTCTGCACATTAAGCACTGGCAATTTCTGCCATTTAATGCATCCTGAGATTCCAGCGAGAGGCTTTTCCCTGCTTTTACCACCAACCATTTCATAGCATGGGGAGTGAATGGTTCATTCTAGGCAGTTCTTCTCAGCGTGGACACAATCTATTTTTCTCTTTCCTACTCTCTCAGCCTCATTCCTTTAGTGATAGCTGTTGAAGCTGTAGAGTGTGATGCTTTCTCTTACCGCTGTAGAAGTTCATCTGGAGGCTACTGGACTCCACTAGTCCTTACGTTTCTGATGGGCTTGATTCCTCAATGGGATAAACACTGTTGAGAAGGGTGCTCATGATCTTTCGCAGCAGGTCCCAGAATTTGTGCCTCTCCTTTGGCTTAGAAAGATGTGATCCTCATCAGCCAAACAGTGGGAAACTCGGGCAGGTATGGCTAATTTCCACGAACTATCTGCTTCAAAGAGCATTTCCCTTTTGCTTCAGGCTAAGTCCTATAAAAATTATGAGAAGCATAGTAATTTTCATTGAGTCAGAGGGTTAATTATCTGTTAGCATCTAAATACTTGTGCTTCTAGGGTTAGTGTGAGAAAGACTCTTTCATTTTACCTTCATAGGTTCAGCCCCTTTTGCAGGTTTCCTCTATTGTCTTCTTCCATCCCAGGAGGACAGAGGATTTTTGTCTTCATGCAGCATCCTTCTAGAAGAACCCAGGGTTGCAGGTAGACGTGTTATGAGACAGCACACTCCCAATGTTGAGAGACTTCAGTGCGGTGCTGCCCAGTCTCTCCACTCAGGGCATCTGCCATGTGGCCACCTGGGTACTTTGGCAAATAGCTGTGTCATTTGCAAAGCGTTCAGCAATGGTGCAGTTTTCTATGGGGCAAACAGTACTATAGCTGTCATCTGACCAGGGGAGTTCTCAGTTCTTTTACCAGGTAGCGCTGAGTGGATGACTGCTTGGATCAATCACTGCTATAATATCTTCTGAGACTCTTTGCTGAAGTTTATTGCAGATTTGCTTGTTCCTGCTCAAAGTTTGTTAAGAGGCAAGGTCTGCAAGATCTGGGTTTACTTCTTCCCCTTGGCAATCATTTTTCGTAATTGTGCTGACAGCTTGGCCAGGTGTAAGGCTTGGATTGCCAAGTTAAAACAAACTGGTAGAACTGCTGGCTAAAGATAGAGGGTAAAGAGGAGTCTTCAGGCCCACAGAAAAGTAAAGATACTAATTTAAATGACTGGCGTTCAATAAAGCCAGGAACATTCCTATTTTCTACCAAGGGAATAATAATACCAAGGGAATAATAGTTATTGGTAAGTTCCAAATTAGCTCCTTACTCGGGAATCTCACAAAGATCCATCCTGTGCCATTCAGGTTAAAATCTGGGACATCCCCAAGCACTTGCTAACAAGAAACATTACCAGTCCGAAGAAGGAACTTCTTGGGCATGTTCGAAGAGTGGGCCTCATTGAATGGCATCCCACTGCTAATAACATCCTCTTCAGCTCCGGCTACGACTACAAGGTGGGTCTGTTCTCTGTAGAGCTCCTTCTGGGACACCCTGTTTGGCAGGGTGTTTTGAAATTTGTTTTAATTTCAAGCTGTAAGATAATACTAAAGAGTTCAGAAGCCTTCTTCGGGGGAAATCCCATGGTGACCCCAAAGGCAGAAGGACATTGCTACAAGTTCAAAAGGACTTGCTAATTCTCCAGTCTTCTGATGAACTTCAGTCTACTCTGCCCTTCTCCTTTACTGGATTGGATACAATATGCAATGCCATGCACTTTGGTTTGGCTTCATTCTTGTGCTAGTGCAAATATATACACTGATGCTGGCCATTTTTTTGTATAAACTGTGGTTGCAAAGGAAATTTTAGAATATTGGACGTTCTGAGCAGACACTGTGTCCCTGATATATTGCTGTAAGAACCAGGAATTATTTTAAAAGCTGGAGAACAACCACTTATGATGGTAAGACCTATACATGTAGGAGAAGAGAGGAAGAAGTGAATAGGGTACACAAAGCCCCCAGTTGGTCAGGGGCTGATTTTTTTTGTTCTTTTGCTCCAGATAATGATCTGGAACCTTGACAGCAAGGACGCTGTCATCTCGAACCCGGTGAAGATCCTCGATGCTCACAAAGATGTGGTCCTCTCCATGTCGTTCAACACAGATGGCAGTCTCCTTGCCACAGCCTGCAGGGACAGAAAGATACGTCTGATAGACCCTCGTGCAGGAACAGTCCTACAAGTAGGTTGGGTCCATAAGTTTGTGGTCCAGCTGATCTTACCCCTTGGAGTGTTTCCTCTTCTGGGTAGATTCATTGCCATTAAAGAAGATGCATCTGTGCCCCGTGTTGCCCAAGGCACCAGATGGTGCTATTGCCTTCTTCTTTTCATGGAATACTTGCTGTCATTGTTGAAAACAGGGTTTCTGCATCTTGCTACCATGCTCCTTGCTCCCTGAAACCCTTCTTGAAATGCACTGTTTTCATAGCTCCCTCCTGCAGTCCTCTGTGGGACGCCTTGGGAGGGGCTTGTAGAGATCAAGTGGACAGGTGGATGCAAGTGTACATTTGTCCCACTGCCAGGGTTGTTCTTGTAGCCTGTACTTTGTATCTGTTGGTAAGGTGAAGCTGGCCGTGTTTCGTACGTATTTGCACAGATTTGTGTACACAGAAAGTCCTGCCTACAACTAACAGGGGTTGCCCTCTTGCAAATATATGAATCAATAGTTAGAGAGGTTGATTGAGCTTTTGGGAATGGTCCTGAAGAGTTTAGGCCACCTTTATTCGATCCCCATGAAATCCTGCTCACTGTAGTTTAGCCAGGCTGAGCAGATCTTTCAGATGTGACTGAACCGGAGATCTCATGTAACATGAAATGTAGGTATGCACAGGTGCTATCTTTTACTCACACAGTGTCCTTTCTCTTCCTATAGGAAGCCAGCTACAAGTCTCACAGAGTCAGTAAAGTCTTGTTCCTTGGAAACGTGAAAAAGCTGTTCTCTACTGGAACATCTCGGTGGAATAATAGGCAAATTGCATTATGGGATCAAGTGAGTTGGACCAGCAATCTTAACCATACAGCTTCAGTTTTCTCTCTTTTGCTGTCGCTTTAACTTTTCCACCTGTCAAATACCCAAAAATTGGTTTATAACAGCAATTCAGAAGTGATCCGTCAAATTCTTAATGGGTGATAGGTCTTACTGCTATGACATTGTTAACTAAGTATGAGTTTTTGAAGAAGCTCTCAAAGCTTTTCAGCATAGAAATCCACCAAAACAAAGAGAATGCTGTACCCACTGCAGGAAGAAATCATTCAAAGGACCTTTGGGTGGTCACTGTAGCTCTGACTTAAAAGCAGCTCTTACTGGTCTTACTGGCAAATTGTTACTGGTAGTGGAAAGAGAAATGAGCTCTAGACACAGCGTACTCAGGTGAAGCCCTCAATGGAGAAAAAGGTGTGGGGTGTTTTTGATTTCTGATGATTCCTGACAGTAGAATATTGAGGTAGCACTTATTGGTCACTTCCAAGACATGATCTGCTGTGATGACAGCTGCTAGCCTTATGAAACCCTGCTCTCCTCTGCCCCTCTCATATGCAGTGAGATGCTTTTCCTTTGTCAGCATCTCACTTTGTTTCTCTGCGTCAGCCACCTTACAGCACAATCTTTTGCCTCTTTGTTGTGCTGTCACCCTTTGTACCAGACAAAGCTGGTAGACCAGGTTTATGATTTGCCATTTGGCTATATTTGGGCATGGCTTTTTTGCATATGTGAGAGGCAAAGCATTACGCCGCTGCCTGAAGGCTTTCCACAAAGCTGAGCAGTGCTGTGACACATTATGGGTCTCACATCAGGGTTTCACTGCCTTGAGAGCTGCTGGAGGAGCTGGCCACACTTAGTTTGAGAACACAATGGGAAGGCCTATGAGGCCAGGTATGTGCAGCCTCCTTAGGGACAGGCATTGGCACAGGACCTGCCCAGCAGGCATCTTTCTGAGGTCCACATCCACCCATGTCATCATTGCATCTAAACAGAAGCTCTGGCTTTCTGGAGCCTGCAGCTGGGCAGTTCTGCAGGACAAAGTACGTATTAACCCTGTTCTAAATACATATTTATGTGACAATAGCCACAACGGCAGCCATGGGACGCCATACGCTGCCCCATTGGTCCTCCTGATGTTGTTCCCTTAGCAGTGCAGGGATAGCTTTGTATAAGACATGCCAACCTTGTGTATGGAGTGGTGTGCTATGTCCTCCTACATGGCTTACCTGCAGAAGACCGATGGGACCTTTTGCCCTTGCAATGGGCACCTTCCCTCCGTGCAGTGTGGAGACTGCTCGGCTGATGTAGACTGTTCTTGTGGAGGGTGGTGCAGTACTGTGGAGGTATTGCCTTGACTAGAGGTAGTGAGGGGACATGGGTAGTTCAGTGTGCGATGCAGACATGCCCCGAAGGCCCCTCCATCTCCCTAAGTCTGGTAGCCCACATAGAGGCAGGCAGTGTTTCTTATCGTATCTACCCCGGAAATGTCATCGGGTGCCTGAGCTGTTCTAGTGGTAGGAACTGATGTCCTGAGGTGCTGCACTCAGTCAAAAGCCAGGGAGAGAGCACCCATTTCCCACCCACAGAGCTTTGAAGAAGTCTGCTCAGGGCAGCTGGCCTTTGCCTAGGATCATTGTAGGGCTGTGCTCACATGCCGCTGCCGGGTGGGGTTCAGGGAAGGTGTCCCTGACCTGAGGTGACTGACAGGTGATCACAGCTGTCTGTTTTTCCTGTGTCCTGCCCAGAATGACCTTTCTGTGCCTTTACTGGAGGAGGATCTGGATGGCTCCTCGGGACTCCTGTTTCCCTTCTACGACTCAGACACGCACATGCTTTACGTGGTGGGAAAGGTAAGTACTTTCCACGTCAGCAAATGCTGGCCTGTCTGATTCTTTTCCTGGCCTGTGTTGCGTCAGGCTGAGGTCAAAGATGCTCCTGAAGCACATTAACCTAAGAATATGGGCTGATGGGATGGGGCCTGAGGGTGCTGCAGCATCAGGCCACATTTACCACTGCAGACGTACTACATTTACTGTGAGGAGGTACACTGCAGAGCCCTAACCTTCCCACACAGGAATTTGTGGGTAAATATTTGGTTCATTCTTGACCCTGCATGGCTTCTGGGGCCAGGCAATCTTCTCAGACCCTCATGCTGAACAGCAGAGCCTGGCTTATGTTCATTTTCTTTGCCTTTAGGGTGATGGAAATATACGGTACTATGAGATAAGCCCTGAGAAACCATACCTGAACTACCTGATGGAATATCGTTCTCATTTACCACAGAAGGGAATTGGTGAGTGGCAGTGCATGTCTAATGTTACAAGAGGATGGTGGCTTCTTTTTTTAGAGGCTATCAGAGTCCAGGATTATGCAAAATATCATGTAGAAAAGAGAGTGGGTCAGATTCCAGTCTCCACCCAGGTTTACATATGCACAACAGTCAGCTTGGCCCAGCTCACCTATATATCACAAGTGGTATTACAGGGTCACAGCTTGGAGGGGTCCCTTCTGACAAGCAGAGCATGGGCCGGGCAGCTTTACCAGTCACTGCTGCATCCCCTCTCACATACCTGGTCAAGGTGGCAGGGAGGATAGTGTGGATTTAAAGGTGGAAGCTGCTCCTTGCCCTTTGTGAATCTGCTCCAAGATTTTTGGCATTGAAATCTGTTGACATTTTTTCCACTCTGGGATTTCTCTGGTAATGGATGCTCCACATCTTAATGCCTTCACTCTTAGCGCTTGCCTACCTTCCCTTG
This sequence comes from Calonectris borealis, assembly GCF_964195595.1. Classification (NCBI taxonomy): domain Eukaryota; kingdom Metazoa; phylum Chordata; class Aves; order Procellariiformes; family Procellariidae; genus Calonectris; species Calonectris borealis. Next base: position 15,821,991 of record NC_134352.1, on the reverse strand, counting down.
TACTGGCATTTCCCATTTAGAGATAGACCTGCTGTGATGACGTCATCTCTCCTCCATTGGAGACCCTTGCTTATTAACCTCTCCGCATACTACCCCCTGGTTAACTCATTCAAGCTACAGAATTTGGCTTTGTGCCCTCAGACCCCATTGGTAGCCCTTTCTTGAACCTTCTCCAGTCTACCCTGTAAGCCATATTCCTCTACAGACTGATGTGTTTTTAGGGCCATTTGCCACCCCTCCATACTACCTGTGGACAATCCTGTTCTTCCAGGACATTGGTACAGATGTTTAGCAGCACTGGATTTTGTGCCTGCAGGCCTCCTTCAAAAAACTGTTATTGGAAAGGAATAAATCATTTAAAACTTAACTGGAAGATCTCTCCGTTACTCAACTTTATATATAATCCTTCCAATGTACAGCATTCTGATTTTATGTTGTCATAGTCTCTTGAAAAATTGTTCCATGAAAAGAATGGATTTTAAAGTGGTTTTAAAAGGACCGAGTGAATCAAATCTACTTCCCTAACCTGATCTGTTCTGCTGATCAAACATACTGCTAAGGTTATTGCACAAAAGCTTCTTTCCCAATATTGCCAAAACAAAATACAGTGTACAGGATTGGAGTTTAGATTCACATGTAGATGAATGCGTAATGTAAGGAGCAACAGTCCTTCACATAGAATCTACTGTTTAATGAAGTCATTTGGTATTAGTAGAAAACAAAGCTTCTGTAGGACGCCATGAAGCAAGGTCTACGAGGAGAGGCAATCTCTTTTATTAAGGAAATTGACATGGCTATAGGCTTTGGACTGTACAAGCTCATGGGAGAGAAATCCACTGAGATTACCAGGTACTTAGAGGTCTTGTGTCGCTTAGCCAGTCCACGAAACACAAATGGTGCTGTCTGACAAAGTAGATGTTCACACCCTTCTCATACTCCATTCTGCTTTGGGACGGTGTTGGGGGGAGGATACTCAGCTGGAAGGGCTTTCAGCCTGACCCAGCTGTTCTGGTGTTGTTTAGGTGTCCTGAAATCTCTTCCTGGTGATCCTGATAGTCAAATCCTGTGGCATCTCCTGCCAGTTCTGCTCAGTCCTGGTACTCTATTTGCAGCTCATGAGAATGAGTAAGGAACAGGAGGCTTAGCATGAAAACCACAGACCCTGTGTGTAACTCCGTGGTCTGACAGAAAAAGAATTATTTAGTCTTGTCATTTGTGCCAGTGAGCCAGTTTTGGGTGCAGATTTCAGACCGTGCTGCTGTGGAGCTGATGCTGTGACTCCTTTTGTTGTTTGGTGACCCTTTTTCCATGGCGGATGACATTAACTTTCCTAGGGAAACCCCTAGGAAAAACCATTTGTTTGAAAAACCCCATTTGTTTCATGCTATCCCTCCAGGAATGATGCCAAAGAGAGGTCTTGAAGTGTCAGCTTGTGAGATTTTCCGTTTCTACAAACTGATCCCAACTAAAAGCCTGATTGAGCCCATCTCCATGATTGTCCCTCGACGGGTGAGTTAACCTCAGGTCATGTTCATGTCTGGGGCAAATATCAGTGAAAAAGGGGGCAGTGCCTCCTCTCTGTGACTCTCGGGTCAGGAGAGTAGGTAGAACAAGGGATTTTCTCTTTCCAGGTCTGAGGGACAAAGGTGATCAGTTTGTGAGGCAGCCCTGCCAACAAACCCTGGCTGGGTAACAGAGTTAAGTCTCTGTGTAATGGCTAACTTTGTAAGACGTGCTCACCGATCTGCTCTGCTTGGGTGCAACAAGGGGTCTCCCTGACTGTCAGGTCGACTAGCTGGCTGTAAACTTCCTCAGTTGGTGGCATCTATTCGACATAATGACAAAAGAGAGAAAGGGGTTGGGGATGATGTTGGATGACTTGAAAATTTCCTTGTGGAGGGAAGAAGAATCACCCCAGGAAAAAGGGAACGATGGGTTCCCAGGTCTCTACCCAGTGGGTGCAGTTGTCTTACAGACAGTTATTTTGCATCGTGTAAGACATGACCCATTGCACTGAGAGTGATGTAGAAGTAAGTCTCAGAGCTAGTGTGGCTAGAGAATGACCGAGGTCATGAATCTGTAGCTAGCCAAGGTAGCTCCCATGTGACCGTGTGAGCAAAGGTACATCGGAAGCGTCAGCACTGTGCCCTCTACTTCCAGAAACATTGGAAGGTATGAGCACCTTGAATTCAGAGAGGCAGCAGAGCTAATGCTCATTGCAACTACCAATCCTCCAACATTATCTCCTTGGCCAGTTTCTGTCAGCTGATGATCAGCTGATGATTGTGACTTGTGTCCATCCTTTGTATCCACTTCTTCATCCTCAGGAATGCTGAGTTCATGAGGGTTGGGTTAGCCTGTGTCACCAACCTCCCCCAGTCTGTTATCTGGATGTGTAAAGACCTTTCTGGCAGGAATTAAAATAGGCCTTCAGATGCAATTCTTCTGAGTTGGGGTGAGGAGGAGAGAGGCTCAGGGCAGGTGAGAAGATTTTATGTCCGTGCTGGTGAGTGCTCATGACACTTTTGTGCTGAGGTGGAACAAACTTCTTTCTCCACCACAATCCAGTATGGTCCCTCTAAGTCAAAACCTCACTGACATAGTGACTCTGGACTTTTGTTTGCTTGCAGTCGGAGTCATACCAGGAGGACATCTACCCCTTGACCACAGGAGCCCAGCCAGCGCTGACAGCACAAGAGTGGCTAAACGGAGTTAACAAAGGTCAGCACATGGAGAGCTCCCCAGCCCTTCAGCTCCCCAGGGCTTGGGTAAGCTGCTACTGGCTCTCTGGCCTGTTAACTGCCAGAGAAAGAGGAAGGGAGGAAAAGGAAAGACATACATAACAAATATGGCTGTAAGCTAAAATAATTTGGTGGCTAAAATATTCACCACGGTGAACTCTGGAAGCCGCTCCAGTCAGGTACCCCCAGGTTTATCCCTGCAGGTTGTTAGAATGAATTGCTTACAGCTCATTTCTGAGTGTGGTTTGTGAGTGCTAACCCATCACCTGCCTCCCTCCCTAGGCCCTCTCATGGTATCCTTGAGACCAGGCTCTGGAGCTGTGAATTCCTTACCACAGCTTCTTGAGCCAGAACCACTCATGAAAACTACTGACCTGAGCCAGCACCAGGGTCGGGGAGGAAGGATGCCACTGGAGGACATCCAGAAGCCAAGTGAGATCGAAGACAGCAGAAAACAGCTGAAAGTGGAGGATAAATTGCCGAAAAATGAGCAAATGTGCCTCTCCAATGGCTTCGACATATTTGAGTGTCCACCACCAAAAACTGAAAATGAGGTGTGAATGTCTGGAGTGAAGGGTTGGGGCTGTGGGGGGGAGCCCAGAGTCAGCTGGCAAAAGGATGCCGTTCACAAGGTGACAGAATCCGGAGAGGGTTTATTTTGCAGACCCGGGCCAGTGCAAACTCTTCATTCTTTGTAGAGGCAGAAGCTCTGCATGCCCTGGCTGTCACATGGCAAGCAGAAATGTGACCCAGCAGCACCCCACCTGAGGGGGTCTGGAAAGGAGGGAACAATCAATATTCCTGCTTCTTAGGCATTCCTGTGGCACAGGCCTGCCTGGTGGCTGGCTGGGGACAAGGAGGTCCTTGTGACCTCCAGGTTCTGGAGAAGAGAAGGGGGTTTATGCAGTGTAACCCTTCTATGAGAGCTGCACTCAGAGAGCCTGGTGAGGCAGCAGGGACGCCTGCGGAAGGAGTGCGTGTACCCTGCTCCCTTGGCCCGTGGCGCATCCATGTAGTCTTAAGTGCCTAATTGTATTGTGAACCCTGACACAGGAAAGGGGCTCTCTCTGCCCCTGCCTCGGCAGCTCACTGCTGGGGGACCTGGCAGTGCAGTGCCACTGAGGCTGGTTGCTGGTCGCCGCCTGCTCCTGGGGATGGCTCCAGGAAAGGTCCTGGCAGCTCCATGCTCTGTCTTCAGCCATGGCCAACCCCCTCCCTGTATAGTAACCAAAGCTTGTACAGTGGTAGATCTCAGTGGTGATTTGCAAGCCCCCCATTATTGGCAGCTCAGGGACATTTTTGAGTACAAGCAGCTTGTTTGCTTTTAGGAACCCTGGAAGGATTTCCTTCCCATAACCGTGCTCAGGTGCCCTTTTTGGCTCTACAAGATTTTAGCATCTGCAGCTTGATGGGGCAGGATTTCTACAGCTGAATTTCCCTGTGGTGTGAAAAAGGATATTCTTCTGCATGTTTCTGAGCTGGTGCCCCAAGGTTACAGAAGCAGCCCTTGCAGAGCTGGGTGCTCTGCTGTGTGCATAGTGAAAGGCTGTGCTAGTCCCAAGTGGAGAGGACAGAACATGATCAACAAGAAAAAAGAAGAGAAGTAAAAGGACTTGCCCAAGGTCAGAGTAGGAGATGTGGCAGATCCAGGAATTTAGACTCCAAATACTCTCTGTGTCTAGGCTCTCTTTGAGAAGGTTATTTTTTCTGGTCTTTTGCATTGAATTAAGCAGATGTAGCATTACTCAATGGTGCTGAGAAAACACACGCACTCACAGCCCAGGCTAGTGGACAGCAGGAGCACTGCTGGCGTTCAGTCTGTTGGTTGAAGGCCTCCTGCTTAGATGCTGTTTCTCTCAGAAGTGATGTGACAGGCTGGTGGCATTTGACAGGTTAAGTCTGTGTTTTCTTAGTGTAAAGAAAGTAAAATGTTTCTTTTCTTACAGCTTTTGCAGATGTTTTACCGGCAACAGGAAGAAATCCGTAGACTCCGTGAGCTGGTAAACCAGAGAGATGTCCAAATTAAACAGCTGGAGCTGGAGCTCAGAAACCTCTGTACGGACACAGGCAGTTATTGAGGGTGTTGGCCTGCAGCTCTTAGCACCCCTGGGAACTGGAGCAGACTCCAGTTCCTGCGGATAACTCCTCCTAGGGCTTTTGCTGGGGGAAAAATTGATCCGTCAGGCAGCATGGACTTCCCTGGCTTGTGGTGGTCACATTTCCCTAATCATCACCAGACAGTTATTGATGGACTTGCTGTGCTTCTTCAGGCTCCCTTTGCTTGCCCGCTCACTGATGTCAGAAGTTCATGCATTAATGCTAGTGAGAGACTTTGGAAAATCTTGCTCTTCTGGTCCTGGAGAAGCCACCTGTTAAGCTCTAGGAACAACCTGTTTTGCTGCCCTTCCACATGACATGAGGATGGGAGACTGAAGGCAGCTGCCAGCTTTGTCCCCACCCCCAGACCCAGCAGTGTGGCTCCTGTGGCTGCTGTCCTCCCGCCCTGGGACACCACTCTACAGCTGAGCTTCAGAGGCACCTCTAGCTCAAAGCGATCCTCATGCACCCCTCTTGCCTCACGGCTCGGCCCTGCAGCTGGGTGGCTAGGCAAAGCTGTGGCTGCGCTGACCTGGTGCTGGGGATAGTCCCGCTCCGAGCGGGAGGCTGCACTGGGGCTGCCAAGGGCCAGCACTTTTGTGATAGGTAAAGGAGAGTTGGTGTTTGGAGATCCTACTTTAAAGGCGTGGTGGTGTGGGCTGGTTCTCACCAGAGAAGCTGCAGGTGCAGCAGAGGTCTCTGGGTCCTTTGAGTCGGTGGCCTTCTTTCCTCCTTCTGCCAAAGACCAGCTGCAGTCAACTGGGGGCCATGGTCCTGCAGTGCTTATCAGTCAAATGAGGACAACATTTAAAGCTGCACTGTGTTGGCACCGGAGGTTTGCCAAGAGAGATTAAAAGGATGAGGGAGGACTGGGACCCCCAACCCACTGCAGACCTTTCAGCAACGGTGCTAGAAGTGTGGTGTCAATCACAGGAGGATCATAGGACCGTGACCAGTCATGAACAGCCCTCCCTGGTTGCTGGAGTATTGCTTGTCCTTGTGCCCGCGGCTGCTGCTTCCTTAGCTCCCAGGTGCCAGCGGCTTGTCCCATGCCTGCATCCACCTACAGCTGCAGGCTCCCTCTTCCCAGCTGTGTTGCCCAGCCCTCTGCATCCTCCAGGGCCCTGTCTCCCCAAGCCCTGCAGTGAGACTCGTCTGTGCCCTTCAGCACCAGCTCTCTAGCTCGCTGCCTTCCCCAGCCCTTTGCTTAGGGCAAGAGCAGCTGCAGGATGCAGGTCCCATCCTTGATTTCAGAGCGGGCACCTGTGACCAGCGTTATGCAGTCTGCCTGCAATGTGCGGAGCCGGGCCAGCGGCAGCACCGAGGCAGCGCACAGACCTGCCTGCCTCGACGGTGCCTGGGGGTCTCCTCTCATTTCTTCCCGCGGTGTGGGGTGGGAGAGCGCACTGTCGGTTGCCCTGGGGTCTGAGCACAGCAGCAGCACCCGAGGGGGAATGTTTTTCCTTGCCCCAAACGCAGAGCTTATGGAGATGTATTAAACCCAAGCAGAGCAAGCAACTGCTGTTTAACCTGTAACTGTGCACCTCTGTTGTGACACATGTAGGAATGAACACTTATGCCCTGCTCGTTCCCTGAAGCCTAATGATTTCCCAAAGTCATAAATAAATAAATAAATAAATAAATCTCCGTAGTCAGAAATTCCCACAAACAGGACTCCTTAGCAAGGGGACTAAAGGCTGTGCACTGCCTCTGCTCATGTGAGGTGCCCTTCTGGTTATCCCTGAAAGCAGTAGCCAGTGGGGAGCTCATGGGCACTAAATATTCTTATATGAGCATCACACAAAGACTTCAGCATCCCTTTTGCTCTGGTGCAGAGACTTCAAGCAGCTTTCAAAAATATTTCGTTCATTTCCAAATAACAGCAACAAATGTGGGTGCTAAAAAGTAACAAATACTGTGTTTGTTTCTGCAGCATTACAGAGAGGGAGTGGTTGTTCATGTTCTTCAGGAAGAGACCTTTAGCATCAGTCACTTATTTAACACTACTCTTTTTGTAAAAAATAATATATTAATAACAAAGTTGTTGAAACAAACTTCAACTCATTTCAGGTCCTCTAGAATGGACTTTCCTGTGCCCTGGGAACACTCTGCAGTATGCAGTTACATGCAAAAGCAGCTCACCCCAGATACAGAGCTTTAATACCCACACATGAATCTTACACCAGAAGTGGTCAGGCTTTTTCACCAAAGAGAAGAGCTACATAAGAAATCGAGAAGCTCACAGTTTTTCAGCCATGTCAAACGGGCCTGACAGCTTCAAACTTCAAAGCCATTTTCACAGAGGGTAGCCCCAGGGATACGACACTCTGGTTTTCAAGCTGTCATTATCAGAAGGGAGAGCACTTGACACAGCCCCAGCAGTCCAGGGGATACGACACTTTCCTTGTCACCATATGTGTTTCATTTGCTGGATTTTTTTTTGCTTATTTTTCATACAGAATAAATTATTTAAATTATTTCCAAGTTAAAGTAATTTTTCCAGGGGATTTTTAAATCCTCTTGAGGACTACTTCTTTGTTATCTTATGACTGGCTAGCATAGAAAATGGTTGGCCACCATAGTTCTTATCTTAGGGTTATGTTGATTTCCACATTACTGGAAAAGAAGTTGCTTTCATTTAGGCTTTGCTGGCAACATTTGGTAAGGCGAGACTATTTAATCAAAACTTCTTTTATAGACAGTATGCCCATAAAAGCGTAGACTGTGAAATGTATTTCAATTTGGAGCTTAAACGCAACCATAAATCTTTCACACAGAGAAAAAAAGTGGAGGAAATGGAGTTATGCGTTAATGAACTGTGCCTAAATAGACTTAAGTGATCATTTTAACAGTTTCTAAAACTCCTAACAGCTTTGTAAAAAACTGTAAAACATGGGGATAAAAACCAAATTTGTGCAATGAAAAGCAAATGTAACTGAATAATAAATATATTTAGAGTTTTACTTTTTGATACATGCAAGGTGGTTGGTTTCTTATTATCATTGTATTGTTGAAGCGACTGAAAACTAAGCTGAATCAAGGTAAGAAAGGAGTATCACCTGCTGTCTCTTCTGCTTGCATGAAGTTGTGGCCTTATATTAGTAGACAGGTTGTACACAGTCTTATGCACATGGGCCCGTCTTCTTACATCTTTCTCACCTGCCCTCGATGCTACAAAGGGGTCATTTCAAACCATTCTGCGTTACACTGCTATGTGTGTTGTCTTGAGTAAACCAAGCCCCCTGGAGACGCATACTGCGTGGTGAGGTGTTTCCTGACCATGCTGCCTTGCAGTCCTGGTGCTTCTCTTGTCCAATACACAATTGTGTGGGCTCTTTTGGATATTCCACATGAGAAGGGTTTAACGTGTTGTTACCAAATTTACTTTTTTGAAGACATTTGATGTTAGACAGGATTTTGATTTAGCAGAGTGAAGCAGCAGTCACAGTACAAGCACAATATAGCAGCTGCAACATCCAGCTGGATCACAATACAAATGAAATTCCCATTACTGGTCTCTATATGCTCACCATCATGATGCTGGGTATCTCCAATCACCGGGTTGAAGCCAGCTCAAGCTCGTAGCTCTTGTCAAAGTTCATTTTGTTGGTTGCTCAGTTTTTATGCTTTATGTTGGGCTGAGCCCCATGCTAGTCTGGCGGGCTCAGGAAGACATTCACACCTTTTGATTAACTCAGGCCACCTACACAACCAGTTGATCAGTCAACTGATACGGTGATTAATCTAAAACAAAAGGTCCCTTTTCCATTGAGATAAGTTCAGCTTTCTTTACAGCAGCTGTGGTTGCCACTTGTATTCTTCCGTGAGCATTTATGAGTGCATCGCCTGTGCCCTTCTCCTCTGAGCCTCCTTCCACTGTAGGGGTTTGTTGATAAGTCACAGCTTTGGGCATGGAAATGTTCACGGCTGCATTCAGGATGTAACTTCTGTTGATAAAAAGTATTTTAGGCCAGTGTTAAGAAAAAAAAAAAATGGAAATTGCTGGAGAAAGTTTGTGCCAGGAACTTTGTGCTCCAGCCATGCAATCAGGGCACTGTGACCTCCTGAGCTCCCTGTCTCGTAAGGGACCTTGTGCTGGGGAGGGTGGCTGGGCAGGGCACTGTGTCCCTCCTCTGGCGCTGACAGAGGCTCACTGCCCTGAGCACAGCCTAGGAAAAGGCAGCAGCTGGCAGGTTGGTGTGGGAGGCACAGTAATAGCCTCCAGCACCTTTGCTGTCCTGGGGTTATGGCTACTCAACCACAAAGACAGCGAAACACAGCCCTACAGTGTTACTTGCCTACTGGATTTAGAGCCACAATGCATCACGTCTTCACCCTCTACTCCAGGCCAGCTGCCAACTGCAAAATAAACTCCACTCAAACCTACGCAATAGTTGTCATTCTCCTTTCGTTTCCCACCCCAGGGGTCTGTACCAGGGGCCTGGCCTCAACAGCCAGCGCCTTCCCTTGGCCCAGCCTCGGGCCTGGCACCCAGGCTGCCCCTGGTGCCCCACCACACTCCCTCACCTCTGCCTGCGGCCCGGCTCAATGTGGCACAGCAGTCCCCCTTCCCCTGCCATACAGACAGGCCTAAGGCCGTGGCAGGCTCTGAGCGGGACCTCGCACGGTCGGGAAGGCCCTCGCTGGCCTTTACCCAGGACCCATGGCGCTCGCAGGCTGTGACGCCACGGCCACATCCCTGCACTTTCCACCCGTGTCCACACTGACGGTAAGGATCAGCTGCTACAGAGCTCACTGCAGGAAGGTGTTTGGATGACAGCAAGTGTTAGTCTTGACCAAAACATCCCTAAACAGAGGTTGCTCAAAACAGCCCCTTAGGAAAGCACCCTCTCTTTGAAATCGAAGTGCCCCATTGAAAGGAAAGAGTGAGACTCTGCAGAGGTTCACATGGACCTGGGGAGAGCGAAAGCTGTAAATCCAAGTCCAACTCTAGAGCCTATAATCCAGCAATTCAGAGTCTTTGTTAAGTATCAGAAAGTTTTATTCAAGACTCTGTGAACTCCGAACGTTCACAGTGTATTAGAAATGTTGCCCAGGGCCCGGGCAAACTCCAGTATGTCCTTCTAGCTAGGCAGGCAGAAAAGAGAGATATGCTTGTCTTCCATTTTTTCTGTGCTTGATTGGTTTAATAATTGGCTGCAAAATCCCAGAGTGAACTTTACCAGGGAATTGGGCTGCAGCCAACCTTTTTGCTCTGAGGTCTAAAGGATACTGCTCCAAGAGATACATACTCCCAAAATTAGTAACCCAATGCTTGGTATTGGAGTATGTGATAAAAAGCTCACCTCCACACATACAAAGGAGCCTGGGGCTACAATGGCCCTTTGAGAGGAACAAGGAACACCTCCTGTAGCAACACAGCCACCTTTAGCTAGCTGAAGAAACAGGGATCAATAGTTGGGATATTGTGTTGCTCCTTTCTGGTCTTGAATTAAAATGAAGAGCCAAACATGTCTGCCACAGTTGGCTTCCAATGGGGAGAGAAGCAGATGTATGAATCAGGTGTTTCTTTGAATGGTCTTTTTATGAAAGGATCTCAGACGCCTGTTCCATTACTATAAGATGAACCAGGCTAGAGAAAATTATTTTGCTCCTTTCCAGTGAGCAGTGGAACTGAAACTCAGCTTTTCTTCATCCTGTATTACTGGCACTTCCAGTGACTGCATCTGATTTTCATAGTGGTTTTGCTTTTTTTTTTTTTTTTTTGAGCCTGTCTTCTTCACTTCCAGAGACTTGCAAAGATTCCCAAAGAATCGTGACATCCCTCTGCCCGCAAGGGCCAGGACCAACAGTGCTGTCAGTGCCTGGGTATGAGCTGCTGTGATTCACTTCCATGGCCCTAAAAACAACTAAATTGCTTTTCACCACTCTTCTCAGATGAAAGGCAGGCATTCTCACCTGCCCCTCACTTTTTCAGGTTGCTTCACTTCCTTGAAAGAGAGCTCTGTATTTAGCTGAGAAGGACTGCACTTTTAACTTCATCACCACCAAAAGCAATTGTGGGCTTGTGGACAGTCAAAATTTATGGATGTAGAAAACTGTGCAACACATCTCAGACCAGAGTATGTCCAAGCCTTAGGAACACCAGTACATTCATAGTCCCTCCCTTGAATCTGTTTTCAAGTAGTTTCAGCAGCAATGGAAAGTAAAATCAGTTCCTTATTTTGCAGGTCTCCGTAAAAGAGTACTTCCACTACTTTTCAGATTCCAGCTGGGACAAAACGTCTTTGCTCAGTGTCCTTGTTCATGAAAATAGTGCTTGAGCATAGTTTCACTCAAATCTTCCCAAAGAAGCTGCCTCACAAATCACAATGGGTGTATTAAACATTCTTTTTGTAAAAAGCTCAGATACACTCACATGAAGAAATTCTGCAGGAACACCTTTGTGAAAATTGAAGAGAAGAATCCATGGTCCCAGCTCCTGGCAAAAAAAGCTTCCTGCAATGACCGGGTTGAGTCATAACTCTCCAGCTTTATGCACACATGCTAGACTTCCTGCTAAAATGTACCTAAACATTTTGCATCACACAGAAACTGGTGTAGAAATTAGGCTTTCCAGGCTGCATTAAATCAAAGAAGCTGATGGATTCTGTAAAGGCTATCACTAAGGTTTGATTCAAAACATGTTAGCTTCACATTTAGGTGATTTTACCCTACAGACTAGCTCTCAGGTTTACACACCTGTATTTTCTGTTCCTTACTCAAGTTTGCTCACATGTCCATTTGTGTACCAAGTCCTGCTGAGATATGCAAAGATTTGACTTTGGCATGTAAAACACATAGACCTGAAGCTGAGCTAAGGTACTGCTGATATTTTCCCATAGACCTTGCAAGCTCTGACCAAATATATCCATATGGGTCAAGACAGTAAAAGTATAATGCGTCAAATTGAACACAAAGCAAAGAGCTCTCTAGCCAGACGCACAGTCACCCACTATAATCCAGAGGGAAGAATAAACAGGCAACATTTAAAGCAGATGAAGGCCCAAGGAGATAAAAATTATACTGACTCAAGCCACCTCTCATGCCCCTCCCCCATGCCTTCTGTAGCTGATGGCTAAGTGCTGGGAAAGATGCAAAACATGGATAACTCCTTGTGCTGTTAAGACCCTTCCTCTGTGGCTCCTCAGGGGTGTTTGTGGTTGGATCAGAAGTTATCGGATGTGCAAATTTCTGCTGAAGAAAAAACATGCAAAAAGAAGAGGAGAGAAAATCAGAAGAGGAAACCATCTTAACTTACGCATACACTCCAAAGGAGGATCTGGGGAACTACAGGCTCGTCAGCCTGACCTCGGTGCCGGGGAAGATTATGGAGCAGTTCGTTTTGAGGGTGCTCACGAGCCATGTGCGGGACAACCAGGGGATGAGGCCCAGCCAGCACGGGTTCATGGAAGGCAGGTCCTGCTTGACCAACCTGATCTCCTTCTATGACCAGGTGACCTGCCTAGTGAATGAGGGAAAGGCTGTGGATGTGGTCTGCCTGGACTTCAGTAAAGCCCTTGACACTGTCTCCCACAGCATTCTCCTAGAGAAGCTGGCGGCTCACGACCTAGACAGGTGCACTCTTCGCTGGGTAAAGAACTGGCTGGATGGCCGAGCCCAGAGAGTTGTGGTGAACGGAGTTAAATCCAGTTGGCGGCCGGTCACGAGTGGTGTTCCCCAGGGCTCAGTACTGGGGCCAGTCCTGTTCAATATCTTTATCAACGATCTGGATGAGGGGATCGAGTGCTCCCTCAGTGAGTTTGCAGACGACACCAAGTTGGGCGGGAATGTTGATCTGCTCGAGGATGGGAAGGCTCTGCAGAGGGACCTGGACAGGCTGGATCGGTGGGCTGAGGCCAACTGTATGAGGTTCAACAAGGCCAAGTGCTGGGTCCTGCACTTTGGCCACAACAACCCCAGGCAACGCTACAGGCTTGGGGAAGAGTGGCTGGAAAGCTGCCCAGAGGAAAAAGACCTGGCGGTGTCAGCCGGCTGAACATGAGCCAGCAGTGTGCCCAGGTGGTCAAGAAGGCCAATGGCATCCTGGTCTGTATCAGAAACAGTGTGGCCAGAAGCAGTAGGGAGGTGATCGTGCCCCTGTACTCAGCACTGGTGAGGCTGCACCTCGAATCCTGTGTTCAGTTTTGGGCCCCTCACTACAAGAAGGACATTGAGGTGCTGGAGCGTGTCCAGAGAAGGGCAACGAAGATGATGAAGGGTCTGGAGAACAAGTCTTCTGAGGAATGGCTGAGGGAACTGGGGTTGTTTAGTGTGGAGAAGAGGAGACTGAGGGGAGACCTCATCGTGCTCTACTACTACCTGAAAGGAGGTTGTAGTGAGGTGGGTGTTGGTCTCTTCTCCCAAGTAACTAGCGATAGGACGAGAGGAAATGGCCTCAAGTTGTGCCAAGGGAGGTTTAGATTGGACATTAGGAGAAATTTCTTCACTGAAAGAGTGGTCAGACCTTGGAACAGGCTGCCCAGGGAAGTGGTTGAGTCACCATCCCTGGAAGTATTTAAAAGATGTGTAGATGAGGCGCTTAGGGACATGGTTTAGTGGGCATGCTGGTGGTGGGTTGACGGTTGGACTCGATGATCTTAGAGGTCTTTTCCAACCTTAATGATTCTATGATTCTATGATTCTATGATTTTAAGAACTCGCTTAAACAGGTTATTGTGCATCATTTTGTTGCAAATAGGGGTTTGAAAAGAACTGGGCGTAGTGTTAGCCATGCTGTGATGCTGAAAAATGAAATTCAGAAACTTTCCTCCTCTACTGCTGCACGAGGAGCTTATTCAGGAGAGTTTTCTTTGCTGACAGGAACAGCAATTGTCAGCAGCTCGGAGGAGCAGGGTTTTAAGCATGGTAGCTCCAGTCATGTGGCTTTGGTCCCAACTTTTTCAGAGCCAACAAAAAGGGGTTTCTTGGGTGCATGTGAGCCACTCAGGACCACGAGAAGGAAGTGGCAAGTGACAAGCGGTAGTTAGAGGAGACTACTGTCCACTACAGGGGTCAGAAGCCCCAAATCTGCTGACCAGATTTATCATCTAGGGAGGTTTGCTGCTTGCCTGGGGCTCTTGTTAAGGGTGCTGTGCAGAGGCTACCGAGCCTCATCTGGCCCTCTACTATAGTGTTGCTTTTTCATATATGCACCAAAGATGCTGCCAGGAGTGACCTGAGAACTATCAAGTGTGACTAGCAGCTTCCAGGGGCACTGCTTAAGGGCATGGGCACTCAAGTGTTGGTTTTCTCCATCGTACCTGAGGAGGACTCAACTGATACTGCAGGTTGCACAGCTGCTGTTCATAGCAGGCTTTTAATTTCCATGAGCATGGTAGCCATGGTGAGAATATGAAGAGTTTCACATAGACCTAAGGAGAGTGAAAGCTGGCAGGGAAAAATGGGTACTGTTGTGGTGGATATCTGCTGTGTACCAGCTTAGGGAGGACCAGAATAGGGAGGACCAGGTTAGGGAGTACTTCAACACCCTGGATGTACACAAGTCCGTGGGGCCAAATGGGTTGCACCCAAGCGTGCTGAGGAGAAGAAGGCTGATGGCATTGCAAGGCCACCCTCAATGATCTTCGAAAGGTGGTGGCAACTGGGAATGGTTGCAGATGACTGGTTCTCAGACCTGTCTTCGAAACAGGCAAAGAGGAAGATGCAAAAACTACAGGCTGGTCAGCCTCATGCAGTCCTTTGGAAGACAGTGGAGAAAATCCTCCTGGAGAGCATTTCCAAAGGCATGAAGAATCAGAAGGTGCTCAGGAGTAGTCAGCCTGGATTTCTGAAGGGGAAATCGAAAACTGTTTGCAAAACAAATCCAAAGCTGTTGAGCCTCTCCCTCAGTGACCTGCAGGATGAGACAGAGTGCACCCTCAAGCAAGTTTGCAGAACACATAGAAGTGGGAGGAGTGGCAGGTGCAGTAGACAGTCCCCCATCCTTCAGGGGGACCTTGATGGGAGGAATGCAGAACTGGATGAGGAGGAATGTGATGAAGCTCAGCAAGAGCAACTGCACAGTCCTGCATCTAGGGAAGACCCATGCACTGGTACATGCTGGGGACTGCGCAGCTGGCAAGCAGCTTTGCCAAGAAGTTCCATGGGGTCCTGCTGGACAACAAGTTGAGCTTGATCCAGCAATGCTGGCTCACTACAAAAATGGCCAACAGTATCCTGGGCTGTATTTAAAAGAGCATTGCCTTCCTCTCCCTTCAGTGCTGGTGAGGCTGCATGTGGAGGAGTGCTGAATCCAGTTCTGGGCTGCCCAATATGAGCAAGTTGTGGACAGACTGGAGTGACCCCAGTACACGTTCTGAGATCCTGCTCCAAAAATGGTGCTACAGCATACCCAAGAGGCAATTCCTGGCACTGGGGCTTTGCTCCAGTGCTCCCATGCAGCTTGCAGCCGCCCCGCTGCCAGGGATGCTGGTCAGCCCAGGGCCAACAAGAGCGACCTGCTGCTTCTCCCTGCAGGGCGAACGAGGGAGTGTCAGCTCCATGCTCGCTTCTGCTCACAGCTCCTTGGGCACACCCCAGGGGACAGGAGCCTCCAAAAGGCACCAGGGCAGCACGAGGGAGCACAAGGAAGCCTGAGGAATGTCAGCAGCAGAGGAGCAGCGTTGAATGGGCCTCCGTTTCTCCTTGGCAGGCTTGCTGATAATACAGCAGAGGGACCCAGAGCCTCTGTGCTGCGGTGAGCTCACCGGGTCAGCTTCCTGGGGCACAGAATGAGAGCTTTGGCCAGGAGGTGGGGATAATGGCCTCCAGGGTGAAGGGCCGTGTGGCTGCTGTCGGGGCCATGGCTGCCAAGGACAAAGTCCGTGCCTGCTTGGTACCCACAGACCCATGTCTCTGGCCCATCCCCCATGCACCACAGCTGCAATCAGAAAGGGGTTGGCGGCATTCGCAGTGGGACGGCTGAAGTCACAATGGGGTCATGCCGTTGCCGCTGCCGTCCCTGCCAGTCTGCAGCTCCTTGCAGCCACAGGCAGGATGGCACATGGCCAGAGGCCAGGCCTTGCTGCAGGCAGTGCAGGCAGGGCTCTGCCCCTGCTGTTCCCGAAGAGGGAGAGGCAGGAGCCATGCACCCTTGTGTGGTGCCCAGCACCTCCCTTGCTGCGTGGCCTGACCACCAGACAATGAAGCTGGTCAAGCAGCACAGGAGGAAGGTGGCTCTCCAGGACACATGAGTGGTGCTGCTTTGTGCGTGGGGCACAGGGGCTGCTGCCAGGCACCTGCAGCACTCCATGGCTCTCTCTTCTCTCCCCTAGCCCGGACACTTTCTCTCGAATCTTCCACAGGGAAAGAATGCCGGGCAGCATCCTTGGGGGCAAGAGCTGGTGACCGGAGCCACCAGAGAAGCTCCCTGAGCTGTGACACACCCCTCATTTGTGCCATATCTGGAGGATTGAGGGCATTTTGCTGTGGGGTGCACTGTCCGTGTACCTGGTGCAAACCAAAGGCACCGGGTCGGAGCAGGTAGGAGGTCCTGCCTCCCTGGGCCACGGGCAAGCGGGGGCCGTGGTGTGGGGAAAGGGCAAGGAAAAAGGGAAGGAGAAGTGGAAAGGGAAGGAGGAGGAGAAGAATTAGATGGAGAAGGAAAAGGAGTGGGCATGCATGGGCTCCCTGTCCAGGTGGAGGGGATGCTGCTTTCACCGCAGCAGCCCTTTCCTGCCCCCAACATCACTGGGGCAGCATGGCCATCAGCAGAGGAGCAGTTTTTGATGGACTCCCCTTCTTCCCTTTGCAGGCTTGCTCGTGGGACTGGTCAGGGACCCAGCATCCCCCAGAACACTTCAGGAGGCCAGCCTATAAGTTTGTGCAGCCTGAAGCCCCCCCCTCCACTGCCGACAACCTGAGGTAGGAAGGGCTGTTTAGGGAGCAGAGCCCCTTCACCCCCAGGACCCATTGGAGACCCTGCTCCACTGTGGGTCTCCACCCTGGGGGTTGCCCTGACCTCGGGGCCCATGGGCTCCTGACCAGCCTCTCTCCTGGGGTCTGGCTGCTTGGCACCTCCACTCAGGCAGCCCCTGCTGGAGAGCCCTTCCCTACGTGACCCCTCAGAGGAAGGCAGGCTGAGGCAGCATGACAGCCACTGTGGCACCTCTCATGCCTTCCCATCCTCTGCTTTTCTCAGGGCACAAGGAGACCTCTGTGGAGGTCGTCAGGTTTCCCAGGCTCTCCTTGCTAGCCAAGGCAAGAATCGTGGAGGTCTGCGAAGTGAGGCTTGCAATGTGAAATCCCCTGTATGTGTCATTCCGGAGGGGACTTCAGTACCATGTCTTTGCAAGATTGACTCTGTAGCTGCCATTCATCTTCAGCTGCAGGTTCCTCAGATGTTTCACCTCTTCCATACTGTGTACTTTACTCTTCTGGGCTACTTTTACAAACAAACGTCTGGAACTTGGGAGAGAACAAAAGTTAGTTTCAGATGCTTGTGTTCCTTTGCAAACTTGTTTCCTAATGCTTTGCTCAAGGTGGAGATGAGGATGGGTGTCTTTGACGGGCCATTTTGTTTTGTGAATTTGGGCCCTTGAGATTTTTCTGTCTTACACCCTTTGTCTAGTGTTTCTTCTTTCAGTGGGTAGTTATTTCTAATCTAGTCTGTAGCTGGTCTTTGGTTATATAATCCATGCTCAGGTCCAAAAGCACAAGACCTTGAATTAAACACTTGTTTAAAATAAAATCCTCCTTCCAGTTCAGTGATTTTTTAAAACACTGAGGGTTTGGGAGTCAATGCATTCCAGAGAATTGATGTTTCACTATTGAAATGGTGACAGATCCTTACTTAAAGCTATTGTAGCTATCAGTGCCTTCAGCTGAAATCGAATGCAAAACCCCACAATCCAGTATTTCATTGATTTCTTCACCTCTCTTTCTTTATGTGCTTGGCTTCTTTGTGTATAGACCTTAATGCTTTTCTTGTTACGGTAAAGTTGTTTAATTGCGAAAAAACCCCAAACCCTCAGTAAACCGTAACAGGAATTCCATTCTGCAGTGGTTTCTCTGCAATAAGTGCAACATTACCTTAGTCCAGAAGAGGGGACTATTGTTTCATGTATGGCAAGTCCAAGCAAATAGTTTAGAAAACATTCTAACATCTACAGTAAAGATGAAAATGGGCTCATCTAATGATAATAAAAGATGAGGTGCGAAAACTGAGCTATTTAGAGATTTTAACAAAACAACAAAAGATCAGAGCATGCAAATTCCATCTATCTTTGCTTTTAGAGTGTTCTTACATTGGTGATTTATATAAAAATATGTAGGTTAAATTGAACTGTTTATTGTAGAACAGGAACACCTGAGATCCTACTTGTTTTCTGGCATGTGAAATAAATTGTGTTAATTAGGTTACTTTGGAAACATACCTGGGTTTAATTTGATTTTCTATTCAATGCCTAAGCCTTTCTGGGGAACAATAAATGCCCTATTGAAAAATGAATCCTTTCATTTGCAGCTTTCTGCTCTAAGCCATTGCCAGAAATCAGAAAGGAGGAGTGTTTTCCTTCCCACAAGGATTCCTTTAAGTGAACACTCCGGTAGTTAGAACTTGGGTTTTATAAATGCCTTAGTTTCTTTAAGAATAGTCTATTGGGAGTGATATTTTTATTATTGTATTATGCAGTTCTTGTAAGTATATGCTAAAAGAATTTAACAGCCGGTGCTCTTGTAGGTAATACTTGTCTTTGGAGAAGGGGGTCTTTTCTTACATCTGCTCTGTGGCGATGGTAAATTTCCATCTTTAGCTATGTTGGTTTTAGCCTATATGCTCAATATCAAATGAACTATTTGTATGCCGATATACTTTGCATATTCCTGTCACATGCATAAAATCATGCAAATGAGTGCCAGGTAACACATAAAGGCTCAACAGGAAGACATCAAACTACTATCAACTTGTTTGGAGGCTGGGACTGGGTATGTAGTCTGGGGTTGAGAATAGGAAGAATGCTATTTTAACTGTCTTCAGGACAATGTGTGGATGATATGTCCTAGGTAAGGTCTCCCTAATACTAGCGTGTACAAGAAAGCAAGTCTGCTGAACTGTTAACAATCATGCTAGCTAGCATCTGTGATTAGATTTGAAAAGAGAACTGAGGGCTTCCGTAAACTTTCAGTTAACGGTTTGTCAGTTAAGCCATGCCATTATTCTCATTGCTACTGCTAAACAGCAAGGTAATATATTCAGACCAATAAAATCAGCCTTGTGGCTTTGTCTTTAGTCCTGCTGATTTGTTACCTGATGCTGGCAGCTATTTTATATGGCTTTCTCTGCTTTCTCACATAGCCATCACCAGTTCATCTTGCTGACAAAAAAGCAAAACCAATGAAACATTTTTAAGTGTGGCTGTCTGGGAGATGACACCATACAATGACTTCTGGTTACCACCAACAGGCTAAATGCGTTTCTTGGGTAACTCCAGATAAAACCGGTGGGGCAGATTTTCAGATGCTGAATGTCAACACTGCAATTTGGAGTGGAGCTATACTGGTTTTCACAGTCTGTGGCTGGGAAGAAATAAGCTTGGCCACTTGTAATGACTTTGTTCTCACTCTTGTGTTTTGTAAGTAATAATATCTGTTTTGCATGGTTTTTGTCTTTTGTTCATCCTCTTCTTCATCAATCCTTGTATCTTCCCATTCATTTTTAAATTTTCCCTAGGATTAGTGACACAGTGGCAAGACAACTATGGTGGATTGCCCTATGAACCATCAAAAAAATCACAAGTTAAAATTCCAACTCTCAGATCTTAATGATTGACAATGATATTCCAAATAGAAAGAACACAGCTTAATTTGCAGGTAAGATGGCAAAACATTTCACTGACAGTTTAGAGTAGCTCATCTTTTGTCAATAAGCTAAGCAGATAGGACACCAGATGATACCTTGAGGCTATATTATAATCTTTCTCCACATATTACTTGTATTTGCATTTACAGCTGTAATTTACCATGATGTGAAATGCTTTATAAGTTATCTGTATAAAAGATTTTTGCTATACAAGCAAACAAATGTATTTTAGACTTACAAAATCCAAGCAAATGTGATCCGGAGCTCATTGGGGAGAGTAAGTGCAGTCAACTCCAATGTTTCTTCCTTATTAGCTTTTTTGATTCCAGTTATGTACAGAGCAGAGCTGAAAAGGACTAAAGGGGTCATCAATCCATCTCTCTGCCGAAGGCAGGATTAACTGCACCCATGCCATTCCTGGCAGGTGTTTGTCTAGCCTATTAAAAACCCCCAGTGATGGAGGTCTGTGTCCTCCTCAGGCAACCTGTGCCAACGCTTTTCGATCTTCACCCTCAGCAGGATTTACTCTAACGTCTTATCTGGCTCTTCCTTTCTGTAAGTTAAGGCTGTTACTTTTTGTCCTATTTTGTGGAACTGTAGAACAGACTATTCTTTTTTATTCTGCAACAGCTCTTTGCCCTGTTGAAGACCACTAAGTCCCTCTTCTGTAGGTGAAACTACTGTCAGTTCATTCTCTTCTTCCTCACTGGATTCATCTCACTGATCCTCTAGGTCCTTTTAAATTGGTCTATTAAAATCTCGTGATGCAACACTGGACACAGACTCCCAGAGGACAAGGGTACATTCACATGTTATCTTGGCTATAGTCCCGCTTTCCTATAGAAATGCATGAAATCATGCTCAATATATTCACTGTTATCCTGACCTCCCTTCCTGTATGCCATGGGATGCCATGTGCTTTCCTCCTCGTATTTTTCAGATGATGATTTCTGCCTATGTGTAGTATTTCACATGTCTTTGTTAAAAGGATTTTCTAGACATAAAAATCTAGAAATAAAAATATGCCTGAGGAGGAAGGAATGAGAGGTTAGACTTCATCAGTGTGCCATCAGGAATTAGCAGGTGAAATTTTTTTTTCCTGAAGATTACAGTGCTACGTTGAATTACAATATCTGGGAATCCAGCTGTCTTTATAGCTGTCTTTATTAATGGAAATCAATGAACAGTTGTCCAGTCATTCTTGCTCAACCATACTCAACAACACTGTTCATGGAGTTGGGTGAGTGCCTACCTGGCTCAAACTTCACTTTCATTCGCTCCTCTTATACTTGTTTATAAAAGGACTGAATGTCTTGATATCTTGTTCCCTAGTAGAGGGTATGAGAATGATCTCTCTGAGTATACAGGGTACTACAGAATGGGATCTCTTCCTCATAATGAGGGCTCTTTCTTGAATGTTCAATATAGGCAGAAAGTCTTACATTTTCCTGTTGTAGTGAACTACACATAGTTGGATATAAGAAAGAAGATTAAGTATAAACTACAGATATGCAAAAATGTTGGAGAAAAATCAGAAAGTGCTGACAGAAAGTGAAGGTAGGAAAGAGCAAAATGGAAGTAAGTCTTCCTTTTCAGTTCTAAAATACTGACACTCAAATGACACTATCACAAAAAGGCTGTGGTGAATTCTTTGTCCTGTGATGTCCTCAGATTATGACAAGGTACATATTGGATAATATTTTAGCTAATATGAGTCACTGAACTCATCATGAAAGTACCTGGGTGAGCTTTTTCTGGACTGGATCATGTAGGAGATCAGATCAGACAGTTTAACAGTCCCTTCAGCCTTAAAATCATTGAATGAGCAAAAGATCAGTGCGAACACAGACTGTTAACAATGCCAAGGGCGAGGAATGTGGAAGGATGGCTAAAAAGGAACATAGAAGACGGGGCAAATTCAGTACTAGTAGGCAACATGGCTTCTGAAGAGGGGAAAATGAATAACAAAGTAAAGGTTCAACTCCATCTGCTGGAGTCGGATGAAAGATTGCTGCAGATGTAAAAACTCCATGGGCTGGGGTCTTAAATTCTTCATAACTCATATGTGACCATAGGTGTATACACCAATGTGTACACATACATGCACATTCACACACACACACACTCTTAAGTAATTGGCGTGAGTTTGTTTTGTTTTAAATAATTTTGAAGGGTTATTGGGCAGAAATTGAAAATGGGGTTGTCTTCAGCCCATGAGAGAAAGACATTACAGTGCATAACACAGTACCAAGTGTGGTGATCATGGTTGGCTATTTTCTGTGCAGTTGTTGTTTACTTAAAGGTTAAATTAAGAAGCAGCTTTTTAGAAAAAAGTAAACAGTGTGTCATCTTCATATTTCAAAGAAAAGCCAGGTCTTAGGTTTAGGGACAGAGAAAGCAGCAGATGTGTACCCCATCACAAAGAGAACATATACAGTTTCATGGTAAGGGTGTGAGAGTAATTTCACTTGTGCACTGCTTGTTAATGTGCAGAACTGTCCTTTCTATTGGCATAGGACAGAATATTTCAACTGAGCTGTCAGATGAAAGCACAAATATCTCTTCCAAAAATGAGAAAACCAGACAGCTTTGATAGAGGTTGATTTTACTTCTGACCTTTGAATTGGGGATGTGGAGGAAAGGAAGAGAAGGGAATGATTTTGGTGGCAATACTTCTCTATTAAACATGTTCAATGTTCTGGGTCAAAAAGAGCATCCATCAATATTGCAAGATCGCTCAGTGGAGCAGCTGTGGTGGTCCAGCATATGCAGGTTACAAACCATTGCTACGTATTAGCCATCTGGGGATGCTTGGAAATGCCTGCCATTAGCTGCCTGGGGCAGCAATTTGTAGGAGCTACAGTGCATTATGATGGATTAGCTCTGCAGCTGAAGGTGTCACAACCCATTTCTCTGCATCTTCTTTGGAATAACATTGCAAAACAGAAGCTTTTATTGTTGCAGTTTCGGGGGCAGGAATCTAATTTGTAATGATGCTGTAGGACAGAAGGGAGGAAATGCTTAAATAGCCCCTATGCCTGTGAACTAAGCATGCACTTTAGTTCAGCACTTGGCTGCCATCATGCTTTCCTGCTTCAGGGTATTCCTTATTCAGGAATTGCTTACATACTTCCATGCACTCAGAAGCTGAGCCATTAACACCAGACTGGGACTTGTTTGCCAGAATGCTTCTTCAAGGCTTGGTAACCTGCCCTCTCACTTCCACCTGTCCACCTTCAACTCTCTATGCTCTTGCTGACCTTCTCAGCTGCCATCAGTCTTATGCTACTCTGATAGTTCCTGGCAGCTCAGCTCCTTGCAGTTCCTGCCTCGGGGAAGGCAGAGCCAGTGAGTCCGTGGTACCATCCTATGTGACACTGCCTTGCACCCTCCTGTAAGGAGTATTTGTCCTCCATTATCTTCACCCTTCATGAGATCCTTTCTGAGGGTTCTCCCTGTCCCTCTCATGGCTGCAGGACTGTGACGAGGTATTGTTATGTCGGTTTTTCTCTTCTCATCTCTGTGTTGTCTTTCTTACCTTCTTCTCATTCTGCCTCAGTCCAGTGGGTTGTACAATGGATAGGAACAATTCTACTGTGATACTATTCAAGGGTTTGTCACCTTTCTCTTAACACCACACAGAGAAATACAGATGCTTAGTTGGGTGACTAATCTATACAAATATATGCATATAGATGTGTGTCTGTATACTGTCATGTATATGCACATGCACACACACTAACACGCACTACTGCTGATGCATATGTAAGTACTTATGTACTTAAAGTAGACTGCTTTCAGTATGGAGCTGAGCATGTTTACATTGTTTCTGAAGCAGGCAGTTCTGTACTTTTTTTTCTTTCAAAAAGAACCTGGATGGTGTGCATTTTTATTTACTTTTTTAAAGCAGAATGGCATCTGGCCATTCTGTGTGGATCCCAACTACCCTTTCCGCCTCACCACTGCTCTGACTTCTGCCCAGGCCAGTTTCCCCAAAGCATCAAGGGAAATATAATAACATTTTTACTGGATTAACTACTCAGACTATTGCTAACTGTTGGCTGATCTTTCAATCTCCCAGTTCAAGCAAATGACTACAGCAGACCCTTTGATTAAAAATCTTCCAAGTTGGCTTAACTGTGTGTAAGGAGGAACAAAGCAATCTAAAGCATCAAGCAAGGGATTGCTACACTGCTGTTATTTCTTTGGGTCAGGTGAGTGAGCTTTTTGTATAGAAATGCAGAACATTGTTGAGGGAAAGGTGGATGCTTTCTTGGTCTCAGAAACTCCTTCAAAGTCCTGCATCTTCTGGCAGGTTTTGTCCTTGTCCCAACAGAGAAAAGATGATTTCTACTTTCTGGGGTCAGATCCCTCTTTAACTCCTTTCACTGGAATTTGAATCTGAACCTGAGCAGCAGTTAGCGTGCATTACCTTCCACTAAAGAAAAACAACTTTTTCGCTGGGTTATCTCATAGCACCTTTACTCTCTCATGTTGACATTAGCATCGGTAAATGCATGTCTTCAGCCCTTACTTATTTCCTCTGCAGGGACAGATACCTAGTCCTATGCAAAAATGGCAACATTAGACACAGGACAAGAGTTATTTTCATAGAGTCATAGAATTATTAAGGTTGGAAAAGACCTCTAAGATCATCGAGTCCAACCATCAACTCAATACCACCATGCCCACTAAACCATGTCCCTGAGCGCCTCATCTACACATCTTTTAAATACTTCCAGGGATGGGACTCCACCACTTCCCTGGGCAGCCTTTTCCAAGGCCTGATCACTCTTTCAGTAAAGAAATTTTTCCTAATGTCCAATCTAAACCTTCCTTGGTGGACTGGGAGGCCATTTCCTCTTGTCCTATCGCTTGTTACTTGGGAGAAGAGACCAACACCCACCTCGCTACAACCTCCTTTCAGGTAGTTGTAGAGCGCAGTGAGGTCTCCCCTCAGCCTCCTCTTCTCCAGGCTAAACAACCCCAGTTCCCTCAGCCGCTCCTCATAAGACTTGTTCTCCAGACCCTTCATCATCTTCGTTGCCCTTCTCTGGACATGCTCCAGCACCTCAATGTCCTTCTTGAGGGCACTGAGTAGTGAGGGGCCCAAAACTGAACACAGTATTCGAGGTGCGGCCTCACCAGTGCCAAGTACAGGGGCACGATCACCTCCCTACTCCTGCTGGCCACAATATTTCTGATACAGGCCAGGATGCCGTTGGCTTTCTTGACCACCTGTGCACACTGCTGGCTCATGTTCAGCTGGCTGTCAACCAGCACACCCGGGTCCTTTTCCTCTGGGCACCTTTCCAGCCACTCTTCCCCAAGCCTGTAGCGTTGCATGGGGTTGTTGTGGCCGAAGTGCAGGACCCGGCACTTGGCCTTGTTGAACCTCATACAATTGGCCTCAGCCCATCGATCCAGCCTGTCCAGGTCCCTCTGCAGAGCCTTCCTACCCTCGAGCAGATCAACACTCCTGCCCAACTTGGTGTCATCTGCAAACTTACGAGGTAGCACTCAATCCCTTCCTCCAGATCATTGATAAAGATATTGAACAGGACCAGCCCCAGTACTGAGCCCTGGGGAACACCGCTCGTGACCGGCCGCCAACTGGATTTAATTCCGTTCACCACAACTCTCTGGGCTCGGCCGTCCAGCCAGTTTTTACCCAGCGAAGAGTGCACCTGTCTAAGCCGTGAGCCACCAGCTTCTCTAGGAGAATGCTGTGGGAGACAGTGTCAAAGGCTTTACTGAAGTCCAGGCAGACCACATCCACAGCCTTTCCCCCATCCACTAGGCAGATCACCTGGTCATAGAAGGAGATCAGGTTGGTCAAGCAGGACCTGCCTTCCCTGAAGCCGTGCTGGCTGGGCCTGATCCCCTGGTTGTCCTGGACGTGGCTTGTGAGTGCCCTCAAAACGAACCACTCCATAATCTTCCCTGGCACTCAGGTCAGGCTGACCGGCCTGTAGCTCCCCGGATCCTCCCTCCGGCCCTTCTTGTAGATGGGCATCACATTGGCAAGCCTCCAGTCATCCGGGACCTCCCCAGTTAACCAGGACTGCCGGTAAATGATGGAGAGTGGCTTGGCAAGCTCTTCTGCCAGCTCCCTCAGTACCCTTGGGTGGATCCCATCAGGCCCCATAGACTTGTGAACGTCCAGGTGGTGTAGCAGGTCGTTAACTGCCTCCTTTTGGATTATGGGGGGTTTATTCTGCTCGTAGTCCCTGTCTTCCAGCTCAGGGGGCTGAGTACCCTGAGGATAACTGCTCTGACTACTAAAGACTGAGGCAAAGAAGGCGTTAAGTACCTCAGCCTTATCCTTGTCCTCGGTGGCAATGTCCCCCCCTTCCCCCCTCCCGCATCCAATAAAGGATGGGGAGATTCTCCTTGGCCCTCTTTTTATCGTTAATATATTTGTAAAAACATTTTTCGTTGTCTCTCACGACAGTGGCCAGGTTGAGTTCTAGCTGGGCTTTTGCCTTTCTAATTTCCTCTCTGCGGGACCTAACGAGATCCCTGTACTCTTCTTGAGTTGCCTGCCCCTTCTTCCAAAGGTGATAAACTCTCCTTTTTTTCCTGAGTCCCAGCCAGAGCTCCCTGTTCAGCCAGGCCGGTCGTCTTCCCTTCCTGTTCTTCTTGCGGCACATGGGGACAGCCCGCTCCTGCGCCTTTAAGACTTCCTTCTGGAAGAACGTCCAGCCTTCCTGGACCCCTTTGCCCTTCAGGACTGTCTCCCAAGGGACTCTCTCGACCAGTGTCCTGAGCAGGCCAAAGTCTGCCCTCCAGAAGTCCATGGTAGCGGTTTTGCTGGCCCCTCTCCTTACTTCACCAAGTATCGAGAATTCTACCATTTCATGGTCGCTAAGCCCAAGCCAGCCTCCGACCACCACATCTCCCACCAGTCCTTCTCTGTTCGTGAACAGCAGGTCAAGCGAGGCACCTCCCCTGGTGGGCTCGCTTACCAGCTGCGTCAGGAAGTTATCTTCCACACACTCCAGGAACCTCCTCGACTGTTTCCTCTCTGCCATGTAGTATTTCAAGCAGACACCCAGGAAGTTGAAGTCCCCCACGAGAACAAGGGCTAGCGACTGGGAGACTTCTGCAAGCCTCTGGTAGAATATTTCGTCTGTCTCCTCATCCTGGCTAGGTGGTCTATAACAGACTCCCAGCAGGATATCTGCCTTGTTGGCCTTCCCCCTCATCCTTACCCACAAGCACTCGACCTCATCATCACTATCACTGAGCTCTAGACAGTCGAAGCACTCCCTAACATACAGGGCTACCCCACCGCCTCTCCTTCCTCGCCTGTCCCTTCTGAAGAGCTTATAGCCATCCATTGCAGCCCTCCAATCGTGAGACTCATCCCACCATGTTTCCGTGCCGGCGACAAAGTCATAGCTATCCTGCTGCACAATGATGGGGACAGGGCTGATATGGGTACAGAGGACCTGCTGTCTAGATGATTCTGTGACTCCATGTGACATTCTTTCCCCCATAAGGTACAGAAAACACTCTTAAACTGCAAACTCCCTGTGACAAGAAGATAGATCTCATGTGGACTTATTCTTTGAAATGTGAAGCATAATCTACACTTGCAACGAAATTTATGCAACCCTATTCACTTATAACCTTATAGTACTCTTTCACAAGCCCTTTGAGAGGCTGACAGTCAAAAGACAAATATAAAGTGCAGTATAGATACCAGCCAAAGAGACATCTATTTGTTGCTCCTGAGTACTTCACAAATAATTGGAGTTGTGAGGTTGGGGTGGGTAGCTAACTGGGAGGCATAAGACATCCCAGGCATATTATGCAGGGGCTGGGAGATGAATATTGTGCTTGCAACACGAGGGGATTAGTCACAGAGCAAGTACAAGCAGGCAGGATATAGGAGAAGATATGTCATGAAAAGAGACAGATCTAGCTGCAGCCTGCCTTAGTGGACACTACCCTGTGGAAACAAGTTGTTTGTGTAAGTCAGTGGCAAGTAGCCACAGACAGATAGAGTTAGCACAGTGTCAGGGAAAAGCAACCCTTCTGTGGCTTTTTCTTCTTGCTAGAAGAGTTTGTGCCTGGAGCAGGATTGTTTTACAATCTTCTGGTGCTCTCTCCCAGAGTTTCAGTTGCATGTACTGAAGAATGGCATGATTAAAAGAAGCACATCAACTAGAAATAAACTTTAGTGAAACTGCATGTGCAGAGTGCTGAAGGGACTGTCAGCTCTCCTCGCTTTAGGCAGTGACCAAGAAAGTCATCCCCTTTGGTGAGAAATGGGAGAGGAAAACACATCATCGTGTGTTATATATAGGTTTGTCATTACTTTTCTGTCTGATATACTTAACAGTTAGCCACTGTGCCACTGAAGGCTGGGAAGTCTCAGAGAACAGCAATTGGACACTTCTACATAGAGCTTGTAATGGACCAGCAGAGCAACTTTCTTCTGAAATTCCATCAGAAAAATGTAAAAGAGGTTACCTATTGGGGTTTTAATTTAAAACTTGCCACACAGGATGATGGTGGATTGTATACTAACTCTGGAAGAGGTACCACATATGGCACAGCAATCAGTGCAAGCTTGTGAAAGTGCAAGTGGAAGGCAGGTAAACTCATGGGAGAAAAGAGAAAGAGTAATCTTAAGAATGAAAAGAAAAAAAAATGTTAAAAATGTTCCTTTAAAAAAGCACAGAATTCCCAACAGGTCTATGGACAAAGTGTCGAGGGATGAGGGAGGACAAAGGACACAGACAGCTCCTGTCATTGCTCTGAAGGAGCACTGGGGCAGGGAACATGCCAACATTCACGTCACAGCCAGGGCAGAAATGAGTGGACTCCAGAAAGGGCTGTGAATGTTATTTCCTTGGGATCAATAAAAGAGACAGCATCCAAATAAGCTTAGGCTTATTCAGGAGCTGTAGTGGTGCTGGCACTTTTCAAACGGCATTGAGGTGATGACACCATAGGCTAGAACGGAAAACCCAAGCTGTCTGCCAGAGCAGGCAATAGTGCTTGCGACTGCAAACAGGTGGATGAGGTATGTAGGGTAATCGTCAGGCTCAGAACATTTAAAAAGGCACAGGGGTATTTAATATATCACTGCCTGGAAAATTAGCTAAACGTTTCTTAGAGAAATCTTAATCTTCTATCTGTGGGGGGAGACCTTACATGCCTCTCCTGTGGCTTTTATTCTGGAGCACTGGCAGGGTGTTTGCTGGGGAGGAATGACAATGAACAAGCAGGTAGGATCATGCCGTACCACTGCTCTCTGCTCTGCTATCCTGATGGATACGTGACTTCGGGTCAGCCTCTGGGATGGGGTTTCACCCCGTTTAGCTGTAGGCACCTGGTGTGTATACACTGAGCTCCAGACCACAGACACACCAGCTATGGAGTCAGTGGAGGAGCAGCCTGCTGCCAAAGAAGGAAGTTTTTGCCTTGGGTAGGAAAAGGTTTCTCAAGATGGTGAAGTCTGTGCATGGTATGGGGATCCTGAATATGGTGTCACAGTGGTCCTAAGGAATTCATCAAAGGTGTCATTTAGATAGATCAGTCTGAGCCTTAATCCCTCTGAGTCTCAGAACCGGAGAAGTTTCCTTTCCCTACCTCAAAGGAAGTTATTGAGGACAAAGACGCTGGTGGTGCTCAAATGTCACAGTAAGGCACTGTAGGTAATGCAGATTTGCAAAAACCCATGAAAAGATATATGCAGCACTAATTGGCTTTTGTTATTTCCTCAGAGCACCTTCTGGGGCATTCACTCCTGTGGCCTCATTTCAGCTGCATGGCAGGTATTCATCATTAGTGCTTCTTTCCCTGCTATGTAAGTTTTTTCTTAGCATTTTGAAAAGGCCTAATTTATTGTCCTAGGGATGCCTCTGGAGAGGTTCTGGCAGTTCATGCTAGAGCTGCTTAAGACGTTGTGACCCTCAGCTGTCAGCAGCAGTTGCAGAGGTAGGAGAACAGGCAGTGTGTCTTCCACCTTACTGCCCAGGGTCAGGGTCAGGTACATCACAGTAAATTGAAACAAAATGACAATGATCCCAGCCTGAACAGAGCAGACCTCATATACAGGCAGACTAAGTTTTTGGGTTTCTGAGCTGTATTTGGTCGTAGGATTTTTCACATCCTTCCAAAGATCAAAAAAAGGTTGATCCCTTTTTCTTTTCCTTTCTCCATGAAGGATGGCTCCATACATTTTCCCACTTCCCGCTACATGGTTTGATTCTCCGTGGACCAAGAGTGGGTGCAGTCTGAAGTAGGGCAGGAAGAGGTTACTTAAAGATGTGCCTGAGCAGGAGTGAGTTGGGTAACAGTCACCCTCTCGTCTCCTCTCCAGACTCAGAAAAGTTTTCCAACAAGTACTCAGTACTGTGATTCAGAGGAGCAGCAGATTTATGGATCTCCCTTCGAGAAACAAATGTGAGCGGTAATGAAGGCTGGCTACTGCTATTTTTATCATTGTATTATCTTCAGAACTGGAAAATCAAGCCTTCTGTTGAGCACTTTCCTCTTTCTCTGTCTCCCATTTAACCACAGCAAAGACAAAATACATCGCTTA
Source organism: Calonectris borealis (assembly GCF_964195595.1). Taxonomy (NCBI): domain Eukaryota; kingdom Metazoa; phylum Chordata; class Aves; order Procellariiformes; family Procellariidae; genus Calonectris; species Calonectris borealis. The sequence continues at coordinate 15,791,792 of NC_134352.1, read as the reverse complement.
ACATTTTGTACTTGCTGATTAACGGCTGCATTTGAAAGCAGCTGTGGGAGATCATTACAGTGGAGTCAAGGGACCTGAGATCTGCCATTGAGCTCCTAGGATTATGCAACAAAATATTATTCTGTAGTTGGAATTACATCATTAAATGATTTCAGTTTTGTTTCTGAAGCTAGCTATTTATAAACAGAAGTAATAAATACATGCTTACTGTGCTTACCTCAACAAAATATCTTGCAACAAAGATTCAGGGACCGACATGTACAGAAATGCATTTAATAAAGCTTTTATTGCAAAAAAAATCTGTTCACAAAAACTTGAAACTCTTCAATACTTCAGCCATGCTGATGAGTTTATCAGTGTATCAGTGTGTCACTTGATAACACCGTAAAACTGTATAAACGTACACATATAACTCACAAGCTAGTATGTAAGTGTGCAAGGGCACTGACCATTTTCTTCACTGTGAAGACTATAAAAATGGTCATGGTGAACTGGACCAAAGGTCAATTTAAGGCAGTGTTCTGTCTTCAGTAGTAATCAAAAGCAGATGTGTAGGGGAAAATAGGAACAGGGCAAACATACATGAAACTTCCCCCAGCGTCCAATTATTTTCAGCTTGGGAACTCCATTGTTTTGAACTGGGATCAGTTTGCTCTTCCAGCTTACTAAATATTCCACAAGCAGATGTAGGATAGCAGTGGGTGATAAGCTAGTGGAAAGGCTTTAGGCCTGTCCTACTGTGAAGGCAGTACTTTAACAAATCGCAGAACCAAATACCAGAATGGTGAGGGAGTTTAGTAAACCTGGCTATGTATATAATTTCATGGTTAACACGTTTTGTAATGAAAGATGTGATTAGTGGGTAAAATAGTTAAAATATAGTTTGCAATGGCTAAAATGGCTGAGCATGTGATCTGTAAGCATCTTTGTATGTAGGTGGATGAGTGCTACAAATGCTTACATCTACTTTCTTATCTATGAGCCACTCCCTGTACTTCTAATTATAAAGTGTTTACTCCAAGAACCTCTCCAGCAAGTTCAAACAAACAAAGCAACTGGTGAAGTGGTAGCTGCCCAGCAGCGCCTTGGGAGAAGGGTGTTATAAATGCTGACAATGGATGGGCTCAATACATTGTTTGAGAAAGTTGTAGCTAGTGACCTCATTCCTCATAACGACAGCAATACTGGCAGCTCTCTGCAGTGCTTCATCTGTGAAATGATGGATCAGCAATGAGGGCTGGCTGGCAGGAGATGCTTGAAACATGCAGAGCTTTCAAAGTCTGCCTTCTCTGTCATGCGTTATTTGTGCTGCATAATGGACAAGCACAGGCAATGTGTTGAATCATAGGCTTGAGCCTTGAGATCCTGACCAGGATAATTTGCCTAAATCTGCACAGTTCTTTCCTTTTCAGATGCATGCAATAGTAAAGCCTATGGCAGAAGTGGGTAAGCTGAGCCTGCCCACCCAGAGCTGTTCGAAGTTAATACACATATAGGCATGAAGAGGAGTTACCTAGTTACCTAGGGAAAGGCCAGACTTCTTTGTGATTTGCTTTTGGAATAGAATTGGCCTAGATGCTGATGACCAGAAATTATTTTAAAGCTATAAATCAGCTTATGAGCTGTATGCACAGAGGCAAATTAATGATGACTTAAATCTAATGGCTTGTGTAGAGCAAGTGAAGTTACAGTGCAAGGACAACAGCAGATGTATTCAGAGAGGATGTGAAATAGACTTTAAAATTTGGCAAAGATAGGTTGAATAAAAATAATATGTGCAGAACATGACTGAAATGCTCCCTGACAGCACCATGAGACTTGGCTTTTTCTTCTTTATTGCTGTGAAGCTGAAGGAGACTTGTTAAGGCAGAGCAGTAGCAACATCTAAAGCTGTGTTTTAGTTAAGGGTCAGTGTCAGTGCTTTCATTATAAAACTTGTTCCTCCAGAGAATATAGTACTGCAATAAAAACATTCACTCTGGCCTGAGAGGTGCTGCATGACAGTTTGGTCCAGGAGCACAAACAGAGCAGTGAAACAGCCCAACTGAAAGCCTGCTGAAGTCAAGGGCAAGGCTTTCTGATCAGGCCCTGTGTAAGCTGAGTGGCTGTGAGATGAATTAACAATGCTGAATTTCCAGTGTTAGCAGAGCATGAACAGTGAAAGTACATGTTTCCTTACAGTGACTATCGATGGAGCACACTTGCTTTATAAGATGCACATTCAGTGAGCATATTGCCAACACATGACACAGATCTTGGTCAGTTAATAATTTCACTTTCTCCTTCCCTCAAAACATGTACCTATGGCATGGGTAGAGGCCAGTCAGCACAGCTGCAGTTCTAGGGCATGGATCAGACCATTGCTTGGATTTATCACTCCTAACACTGGGAAAGGGCTTGAGGTATCCAAATTAGGACTTAAGTCTCTGTGTACTTGCTCTAAAGTCAGTGCAGAGAGCGAGAAAATTTCAAAGGTGGGCTGTGATATGTAAGTATATGGCTCCAAATTTATCATCTCAGTCCAGCGGCTGAAGTGAGATAGGGTCACAGAGGAGTTGCTAGTAAGGCTGTAAATAACCGTTGTCCTGCTGAGGTCCCTCCCAGGGCTAGGTTCACCATGATTTCTTACAAGGGAGTCCAGCTGGGATAGGTCCAAGTACCCTGTGGAGGAAGTTTTCTTCAGACTTTTGGGGGTTGAGTGTCATATGTGTTCAGCATGTGGTTGGCAGAAGAAGTATTCACAGCTTTGTGAGTGTGAAGGGCGTAAAGCAAGGACAAATGGGGATTCTACAGTCAATCAAGTCTTCCTTATGAAGTACAGTCAGGGCGAGAAAAGCAGTGGTTTTCAACCTTCTTCAGTGTGTAGGCTCCTAAAACATATGGAGATTGGAGAAGCAGACAACTGTATACTGAATTCAAGCCAACAGACGACAGCTTGCTTCTCTTAATTACTTTTTTCAGATGCACTAGGTATAGTCTGTGGGCCTAAAAGGTGTGCAGATCACAGCTGCCTGAAATGGGTATTCTAAAAGGAATGAATTATTCTTGTGTGTCATAATACAGGATTTACTCTAAAACCCGATCAGTGTGAAGTAAATGTCAGCATTAAAACTGGACATGAGCCGGCAATATGCGCTCGCAGCCCAGAAAGCCAAATGTAGTTAATACACATATATACATATATTCAAAAGAAACGTGACCAGCAGGTCGAGGGAGGTGATTCTGCCCCTCTACTCTGCTCTGGTGAGACCCCACCTGGAGTACTGTGTCCAGCTCTGGAGCCCTCAGCACAGGAAAGACATGGACCTGTTGGAGCGGGTCCAGAGGAGGGCCACAAAAATGATCAGAGGGTTGGAACACCTCTTCTATGAAGAAAGGCTGAGAGAGTTGGGGTTATTCAGCCTGGAGAAAAGAAGGTTCCAGGGAGACCTTATTGCAGCCTTTCAATACTTAAAAGGGGCTTATAAGAAAGACGGGCACAGACTTTCTAATAGGGCCTGTAGCGATAGCACAAGGGGTAATGGCTTTAAACTAAAAAAGGGTAGATTCAGCCTAGATATAAGGAAGAAATTTTTTACAATGAGGGTGGTGAAACACTGGAATAGGTTGCCCAGAGGGGTAGTGGATGCCCCATCCCTGGAAACATTCAAGGTGAAGTTGGACAGGGCTCTGAACAACCTGATCTAGCTGAAGATGTCCCTGCTTATTTCAGGGGGGTTGGACTGGGTGATCTTTAAAGGTCCCTTCCAACCCAAACCATTTTATGATTCTATGATTAGCTCTCTCCCAAATAACTGAAGCATGCAAAGAGTTACCTGGTTGTGAAGGTCTGCATCATCTTAGAGTTGGAGCCTAGTTTTGCTGTTTTACAAGAGCAAGAATTTTGGTGCGAGTGGTCCTGGGCAGGGTGGCATGTACCCTGTCCTGGTGCTTGTGCAGGAGAGCTGCTCTGTGTCCTCTTGTGTGGTCTGTGCTGCTGAGCTGGTGACCTCAGCCAGAAGTTTGGCACTGGAGGAGGGCTGCAGTGCTCTCTTTATGGTTTGATTCTAATTCATTACTTCATCTGAAAGAATTCCAACTAATAGGGATTTGGAAACAACTACAGCAGCTGGCTTTGCCCACTGAAACTCCATCAGCTGAACTGACATGGAGTTCAAACTGTGATCTTCCATCAGAAAAGGCTACTTGCGCTCAAGGGTGAGGCATGTTTGTAATGTGTAAAGCTTCTCCATGCTTTGGCATGTGGGAAGGTTAGTTCTGTTGGCCATTTAATCCTTTTTCTGGAGGTAATGACGCTTGTTTCTATTACAACCAGTTTGGCATCAGGGGTATATTTTCATTAATTTGTATTGCTCGGTGTGTTTGTTTAATCTGACTTCTGGGACTTAAAGGGGAAAAAAGTTCAGTGTGAAGCATTATAATTTAGGATAGTCAAGTTTCCAACCTGAAATGAGAAAATAGTTCCATGAAATTAACAATTTTATCTGTAATCCCATTTTCATTTGTGTCCTGGTGTTTTCAGAGCTACTGAGAATTTGGGTATTCTAAAGCAACGGATGCATTTTGTGGCATTGGATTTGTATATTTCTGCTACATCTTGAGTTTTACAAAAGAACAATTAATGCTATTTTGGATCTTGTTTTTTTATTTCCAGAGGATATACATTTACACAGACACTCTTTAAGTATGAGGTTTGCCTACTGCTTCATCATGCTAAAAGGAATGGGAAAGAGCAATTGCCATACTAATCCAGTTTATATACTCATTTGTCCAAACTGGTCACCCAAACCAACCCAGTGAAGCCCTCCGACATTTTCTAAAACGTGCTGCTTGCGTTTTAGTATGTTCAGGATTCCTCCAATATACAGAACTGCTAAAAAGTGGATGGAGTGCCCCACTGGGAAATCTTAACGCCATGCTTTACCTTCTAGATACACTGCTACCGTTGTTCTGTGTTGGCATTATGCAGGCTTTCTTGCTGGGATCACAGTCCTGTTGTCAATACAGCAGGAAACTCAACAGAAATATGATAAGAAACTGACTGAAGAGAGGGATCTGACCCAGGACTGTGGATCTGCACACCTACCGCTGAGAACCAAGCATCCTGAAGCTGAAATTTGTCTTTTCCATCTCTAAATGAAATCACTGAACCAAATGAGAGGCCAAAGCATACTATCTCTTAGAAGTACTGGACTGGTCAGTTCCTAAAAACTAGTGCGTTTTTACATTTGGTTCCAATCAAACAAAAAGTCTAATCATTATTTTAAAAAATAACTTTTTTTTTTCATTGAAACTAAGGGTATATTCTCAATGGTGTATGAAGGTTTACAACACAATTAATAGAGATTTGGGCAACATAATTTATTGTAGAGTTACTTGTAACTGTGGCCATACAACCATTTGCTACTCTTTTCTAGTATGTCCTTATGACACAAAAAGCAGCACAACATACATCAAGAGCATGCTTATCATTGGCATAGCTACTTACATCTGACCTTCTAGTCATCATGCATTAAGTCATATAAGCTGTAAATGTGACAGCTATGTAAATATATAATAAGGCCTAAAGTTGTGTCTTGAAAATGTTAAGATTTCAGGAATAAAAAATTCAGAAAGCTGAAAGAAATCAGAAACATGGCTGCTTGTGGAGCCTAAATCTGTTTCCTGTAAGTGTGCTTTGATCTTTAATCAGAGACCCACTAAATACTCCCAATTTTCTTGGAATCACTGGAATATGGGAATAATCAACACCTCTGGAAACAGTGTCTATCATAGTTCATGAACTCTTCCTCATAACAAAACTTTTAGGCACTGGTTTTAACACTTCAATACATGGAGGCAGGCTCTTTGCCAGAAGCCTTAAAAGAAAATCCCTTGTAAAGACGCACTTTGACCTTGGAAAGCCCCCACGTGGGGCAGGGGTGGGCCCAGCTCCGTGGCTGCAGAGTGGTGGAGATATTCAGTGAGAGACGGGCAACCGACACCACAGGACGGCAGATGGGGAAATCAGCTTGCAGGTCCTCTCCCATCCTCCATATTAGCCCTATGTAGGGCTGGGGGGGTCAGTAGACTCACAATGCTGTACTGGGTAACCACAAATTCCCAGTTCCTTGTGAAACAGTGAGCACTGGGGTTTAATGGAGAGGCTGAAGCCCCTGAAGACCTTTTGGTGAATCCGTATCTTCTCCAGGGAATGCCAGTGCTGGGACACTTCTAAGATATCCTACAGAGAATCCTATTGTGCTCACTGGAGGGGTGAGAAAGAGGTGTCACCAACACTCTTGTTCACACCATACCTTTGAGGAAACCTGAAATAACCTCTGCACTGTAGCAAACTGGTGCACACATACGTATGGCTTTTGAAAAGATGGACTTCGTGAGAAATGTTTTAGCTTATATGCCTGTGCATTTGCCATTACAGCGTTTGCAAAACCCTTGCGAAAAAGTTACTTTTGTTCCTATGTATATATATATTTTGCATATTATAATACACAGGCAGTAGTAGAATCACGTAGTATGTTTATGACCAAATGGTATTTTACTGATGAACGCTATTTCATGTTAAGGCAAGGAAGAAAAAAAGACCGAGAGATATTGCCTCTCAACAGCATTGTAGTAGGAGTGCAAATATGAAATACAAGAAATGTATTTATGTCCCTCATCTATCTCATTCAGAGCTATCTGACATGAAAAATTCAGCAAGTCCTCCATCTGGGATTTTTCCAAGCTTGGCCCATGTCCCACTCAAAGACATGCATACTTGAATTGGAAAACCTTAGAATCTGATGTAAAAATATTGCATTTTAACGCATTTCTGTGTTTATAAGAAGATTCTGAGCGGTCTTTTACCACCAAAATCCCCTTTCAAAACTATGTATGCGACAGGATGGAATTGTTATCCAGGGGTCAGTCCTACTCCATGCTTTTATTTACTTTTGGGATGATTTTCAGTTACTGTAGGCTTAAGGCCTTGGATTGTAATTAAAAGAGTGGATTTTTATGAGGAATGATGGACAATAAGTTATACATCCCAAAAGGTCTGTCCAAGGTGACAGCATCCAAGCGTGACTACTTAAAAAGTGAATCAAGTTTTCTTTCCATGAAATAGGTCAAACCATGGACTGGGACTCTGGAGGGCTGGCTAAAGTTTCAAGAGGTTTGGGCTCAGTTTGCCACATGTCTATGCCAGTTCCACCTCCACGAGTTTGGACTACAGACATCATTGATAGAGTCATATGGCTTCAGCCCGCTGACGCTTGAAGAGGAGGAAGACATCTCTATGATGGCAGCAATAAGGAACTGAGTGCTGCACTGTCCTGTGTCAGAGTATGTTCTTAATGCATACACCTCCATTTCTGCCTCTTAGAGTGGCTCATCTTGACACAAATTCTCACCATGTGGACTTACCTTGTCTCACAACAGCAACTGCAAGGAACACAGTTTCATTTATAACCTTCCCTAAAACAGCTGCTGTACTTTCAACTGCTTTAAATTAGAGGCTTCTCCAGCTGCACATTTCAGGGATGCAGAAGGCTGGTTGTGTTCTCAGTATTTCTTTTGATGTTAGGCAACTCAGGATAAGATAAAATTGTGAACGCTCCTTGGGTTATAACTTGAATTTACAATCTTGACAGCTCTGTTCAGGCACAGCGCCAAAAAGCTCTCGGTACATTTAAACAACGATAGGACGAAGTGATATTGTCTCCTAAGGGACAACAGGAAACAACTTGGCCTTTCAGAAATGTTACATTGATGTGCTTTCCTAGGAACATCAAGTCTAAGTACGGCAATCTCCTGGTAAAGTACCTCCAGGGATCTCAATTGAAAGAAAGCTATGATATGATAAAACTGCTGGATGGAATGAAAATAAGGGAAAAGAATGGAAATGGGAAAGCTGATTTGGATTAAATAAACCTTAAATCTGCAGAAATAATTTATCTATAGGAAAAGGGATTCTTTGTCCATTAAATAACGATTTGAAGGGACACTTCTGTAGTAATTTTTGCATGATGTAAGTGCATGATGGACTCTCAGTGTAATCTAAAACTTGTCATTGTTAGATAATACCAATGAATTTGTCGTTCCTTATTTTTATAGCAGTCATTTTTGTTCCATCTTGGGCAAAATTAATATCAAAATCTAGTCTTGTAAGTCATGCTGCTGCATCAACAGTGAAAGGCTAAACAAGGAAAATGTGGGCTGAATAAGGCAGACAGTTTACAGGAAAAGAGGCACGGATAAGTCTGAGGTGCTCAATGCTGTCTTTGCCTCAGTCTTCACTGATGGGCTCCCCAGAGACAGGATTCAAGGAGGAGAAGAACAACCAGCAAGTGGATGAAGGTTGAATCAGGGACAAACTCAAGCCATGCAAGGCCATGGGACTCCACAGATTGCACCTATGGTTGTTGAGAGAGCTGGTCGATGTCCATGTAAGGTCACGCTCAAGCATTTTTGAAAGACTGTGGAGACTGGGGGGAGATTCCTAATAACTGGAGAAAGACAAATATCACATCTATCTTTAAAAAGGAGAGGAAAGATGATCCGGGGAACTTGAGGCCAGTCAGACTCACTTCCCTCTGAGACAATCATGGCGTATGTCCTCTTGGAGCACATCCCTGGGTACATGCGGGAGAAGAAGGTGATGGGGACAGTCAGCATCGTTGACCAGGGGTGAATCATGCCTGAATCAGCTGGTTACCTTGTGTGATAAAATGATCATATTTGGGGACAAGTGGAGAACAGGGGATATCATTTACATTGGCTTCAGCAAGGCTTCCAACAGTCTCCCACTATGTCCTTGAATCCACACTAGACATTAGAGTGGATAGGTAAATACCTGGTTGGGTGGTCAAGCTCAGAGGTGATGGTCACTGGGCCGTATCTACCTGGAGGCTGGTGCCCCGGGGGGTCCTGCAGGACCTGCTCTGGGGCCTGTCCTGGTTACCGTCTCTAGCAGTGGGCTGGGGAGGTCACGTAAAGCACTCTGTCAGGTTTGCAGGTAACACCAAGGCTATGGGGCTGAGGTTGATTCAACAGAGAGAGCTTCAGGGCACCTAGCAGCACCTTGGTGCCTATGGGAAGAGGATCAATGAGACAGGGACAGGGACAAGCTCTTTACAGCAGTGCCTAGCTGCGTGTAAGAAAGTCCTTTACCTTCCAAGGATAATAGCCAAGCCCTGAGGAGCTGCCCTGACGGCCCTGGGGTCTCCATCCTTGGAGGCTCCAAGCCCAGAGCTGAGCTCCTACTCTCTGCAGGCCCCCTCCTGGGGCCCCTGCCACAGCTCTGGGAAGTGGCTCTATGATTTTGTGAAGCAGAGAACAATAGACCATTGTTTTTTAAAGTGCAGTTGAAGGTTTCACATAAGCACAGCTCTGATCAAGCAGTAGATGGAATTTTCACAGTCTTTGCTTTACTAAAACATTTTATCATTTTAGACAATAAATGGGATGAATCAAATCCATGATCAAAACGCTGTGACTTTGCAGTAGTGAAGACAAGGGCAACCTGCTCTCATATCCTCGCAGCTAACTGTGGTCTGCATGTCAGGTGCCATGGTTTTTGCTTAGACTCATTTACACCTCTGCAAAGCCATTGTAAAAGTGTTACCATCCTGATTGCTTAGTGCTTTGAATCTACTTTGTGTGAGTGGAAATCGCTACTTAAAAATTGGAGTCCCACTTTGTTCTCTGGCAACTGTGAAGTTTTAGCAATTTCCAGAAAAAAATACCCCGTTGACAATTTTTTTGCTTGCCGAAGGCTGAAAGAAGTACGGGTGAATAAACTTTTAAATGTCTTTCTGAAACTAATCCCACCACTCCTTTCAGACTTTGCCAAAGGTGCCACGACCGTTACCCTGATTTCTGAGTCATTTCCATGGCAATATTTTCTCATTCATTTTAGTTTTGGTTTTGAACTATCAGTCTTGCCATGTATGTTACTATTCAGCCTTATCTAGACAGAGACTTGTCTATAGTGCAAGGTCTATCCATTTTGGTATACCCAGGAAATTTTACAGTGGTAGCTGTCGTACTAAGGAGCAAGCAGAGGCCAGCAGATTGATGTGCCGTGGCAATAGAAAGGAATCGGATACCGATAGGCCTAACTGAAGGCTCATGCTTCACCCGCTTCGGAAGACTGCATTGTTATTTCATTTTTTGGCTTAGAATAACGTGATAAATGACCTCTTGTCTTGCTTTGTAGTCTCTCTTTGCTCTATTTATTTGTTGCCATCATGCTCCCATGAATATTTCATCATTATTTCTACAAAACATCGCCCAGCATGTTACATGCGCATTAGTGTTTGAGAAAGCATAATCTGCCAGTACCAAGCTTTTGAAGAGGTTTTCCATTTATTCATAGCAGAGGGGTGGGAAGGTTCAGAAGAAGCTCACTGACTTAATGAAGAGATGGAGGAGGAGGTAGTGAAAGAAAACAGAGAGAACTGATCATTGTGCAAGCTGTTGTAGGCAATATAGTACATGTACGCACACCATTTTTTCTTCTTGGTTACTGTAATCGTGACACTGTGTTATGTCTTTATAAAACACTCAGGAAAGACACTGCAGATTCATTGATTTCTTTGCCCATGCCCAAAAGGAAAAAGACTATGGAAAGAAATCAGCAGCAAGCATCATAGATACAGCTCATTCAAGGCAGCTGGAAGCATTGTGTGGCAGAGGAGATCTGGAGAGAATGAAATACTGGTACAATAAGGATCTTGATGAGATCTGGGCTGTGTCAGTCTGGGAGAGGTCATCTGCACGTACTTTTTACATTGTAGTGGCTGACTGCAGAGTTTGGCCCTGAACTATTCCTAGGTATACCATTTCCTAACTTTCACGCTCCCAAGGTGGTTTAGAAGCTGAATATTAAAGTACATTACTGAGAAAAAATGCTTTGTGAGCTCAATCCTATGCTTTGCAAAATATTAATTTTCTCTCTATGTTGTGGAAGCTATGGATATTCATATATTCTGTGGTTATAAACTGGCTGGCTCATGGAGAAGCAATTCTGGTATAAAGTGGGAAAAAAGGTGTCCCGGTTTCGGCTGGGATGGAGTTGATTTTCTTCCTATTAACTGGTATAGTGCTGTGTTTTGGATGTAGTATGAGAATAATGTTGATTACACACTGATGTTTTAGTTGTTGCTAAGTAATGGTTACGCTAGTCAAGGACTTTTCATCTTCCCATGCTCTGCCAGGTGTGCAGGCGGTGGGAGGGAGTGTGGCTGGGAAGGCTGGCCCAGCTGGTCAATGGGCTATTCCACGTCATATGACGTCATGCTCAGCATATAAAGCTGGGCGAAGAAGAAGAAGGGGGGGACGTTCGGAGTGATGGCGTTTGTCTTCCCAAGTCACCGTTACGTGTGGCGGAGCCCTGCTTTCCTGGGGATGGCTGAACACCTGCCTGCAGATGGGAAGCAGTAAATGAATTCCTTGTTTTATTTTGCTTGCGCGCGCAACTTTTGCTTTACCTGTTAAACTGTCTTTATCCCAACCCACGAGTTTTCTCACTTTTACCCTTTTGATTCTCTCCCCCATCCCACCTGGGGGGAGTGAGCGAGCGGCTGTGTGGTGCTTAGTTGCCGGCTGGGGTTAAACCATGACAAAAGGGTAGAAAATTTGATAAGGGGTAGGAAAAAGGAAGAATTTGAGCTTTATTTGGACAGAAGAGTTGACAGGTAGCTGCAGGTCAGTGTAGTTCTTTCAAACAGTTTCTGGTTTTGAAATGGGTATATGAGTTTTGGCATTGCAACAGTCAAAGAAATGTTCCTCAACAACAGGGGCTCCAGTTCTGCTTAAGTGCATGAGGCTTTTTGTGTGTTTAGTTGGGATGAGCCCTAATTCTTCCCAGGCCTGGTGTCAACATCCCATTGCTTATTCCTAACTCACGAGGTGGTTGGTGGATTGTCCTCACACACATCTACTGGATTAGAGCCAGACCCGGTGCCTGGACCTTAGCCTGCCACTGACTCTGTCAAATATAGAGAGTATGCATCTTCTCAACTTAGAGAATCTGCAGGAAGACCTCTATTTGCATTAACTTAAAAAGGTACACACAACTTCTCAACCCCATGTGTATAATAAAAAGGTAAAACCATGTACACAGTTGTGTCTCCAGAACAACCTTCTCCTGCAGCCAAGACAAGTAAGATAAAGACAACACAAAATTATTAGGCCAACTCAAACAGAAGCTGAGTTCATAGGGAAGCTAGTGCCACTTTTAGAAATGCTTCATCCTCCTAAAGCCGTGCCAGTTTGCTTCCTGCAAATGTCAGTCACAACCTAATATCTGGCACCTGATATTTTAGATGAGTTAGGTGGGCTTCAGTGGCTTTGTAAGGCAAAGCTTTCTAATACAATTTGTGACGTGCCCATGGCCAAAAGACGAAGGTTCTTCCTCCCAGGTTTGCTCTCCACATTCACAAGAAATGTTTGTCCCTACGTCACACTGTGGTGCAGTTGACCCCAGCACAGGTGAGAAGGCTGTCAGCTCTGTACCTGTATGCAGCTCTTTATCTTCCTATGGCATCTTGCAAGTCAAGACAGATATATAGGGAAGAATAAACCTCAGCAAAGCACAGTGGAAAGATGGTCATCGTCCCTCAAAGAACTCATTTTCTCCTTGCACTCTCCCATCTATGGGGCAATCCGGTGCTGGGCCTGTCACCATCACACAGTCCAGGCTTAACAAAAGAGAAACTGAGCTCTTGCCTTGCCTGAAGTGAAGATTACAGATGTGCTAAAATAATTTTAGGGAGGGTGGAATGAGTAACAGCTGCACAGATGGAAGATACCGAATAACCTTTTTAAAAAAAATCAGTATAAAAAAGATGGAATAAATCCTCCACTGGTGCAAAATGCTATAACACCATTTGAAGGCAACACTTTCATCAAATGCCTGCTCTTATGAAATAGATTACTCTAGATTTCACAAAATACCCCTATTCTGCTGTATCCTTCATGATTAATGAGTAACTCCTCACAGTGAGTCCACAGTAACAGAAGAAAGACGCTTTCTCTCCCAGTTTTCATAGAGCATTGTCTTACACCAATGAGACAGTAGCAAAGTACACTCCTGATGCACCTATTACACTCTATAATTGTACCCAGTTTTAGGACATTGTCAGTGTTTTACCCTTCAGCTGTGATGAACAGTGTTTTACTAATGCTGTAGAACCCCACTATTTTTATTCCCATCTTAGGTCCAGTACCTTATTTGCTGCCTCTTGGAAATACAAGCAGAAAATTATTATAATAGCCTAGCTGACTTTTCTCTTTATCTCTTGTGCTTTCCATCTAAGAAGCGTTAATTCACTTGCAGCATATCAGCAGGAAGCATATTCTGAAGCTTCACAAAAATGCAGCAAAGCACCTGGGATCTATAACCTCTGCCAAGGAAAGAGCTGCAGTTTCTTGCCACATCCCTAACATATGCATTTGTGGATTAGGTGTAGATAATAATAAAAGACCAAATTCATATATCCATTCTTCAAGATCAAACCTAAGACCAGGGAGTAACTTACAGTTTATTGCAGAACAGTGGAAACCAGTGTCTGCAACCAGGAAACCAGAGTCTTGAACGGGTTAAGTCAGCACATCCCCCTAAGATGTGTAAGTGTGTTAGGCAGTCTTTTACACAGTATTCATAACTGGTACTGTTAAATAGAGCGTCACAGAGTGTATCTATATCACAGCTTAATCACTTTTGTTAGAACCGACATCACAAAAGCTGAAAAATTGCATGTTGTCCAATTAGTCTGGTGAATTATTATTACTTTTATATTTCACATGGCTGGGAACAATGTGATGCCAGTCTATCTCTGACCAGTGGCAGATCTAGGCTTGAAATCAGGGTGTCTTTTTAACAACATGCACAAGATTCATGTTCAAATAGATAGCTCAGTGTAAATACATTTTGTTGCCATGGTTTTACATGAATTATTCTGAAATTCACCAAGGGCTGAAGCTGTAGCACTTTGTCTCACTAGCAACTTCAGGAACTTTGAAGAAGATATAGCTTACCTGCACCTCCTGGGGCAGCATGGTTTAAAGTGCTGTGGAAATCCTCTTCACCCCATGTTTTTGGAGACCAGCTAATCTAGGGATGCTGCTGGTGGTGCTCTCATTGCTCTCCAATCTCCCAGCTGGTTTATGAGAAGCAGGGAATAAGTTGTGCACTAGTTCATGGGGAGCCTAAGAAGGAGATACCGTGAAAGACTGCAGTTGTATAGTTGAAAGAGGAGACAAATAAGACTTAATAGAAATAACACAGGAAAAGGTGCAAACGTTCTCACTGTTCGTTTCCCTTTTTTCCTCCAAAGGGAATCTGGACATAAGGGATGTTCCATGGAATTGTACACAATATATTTAAAGGTACAGTTTCTTTTTGAATGATAACTAATAAATCAAAGCTTGTGAATTCAAAATACAGAGTTCTTAGAAAGGTTAGAATTTTTTTAGTTGTTACGTGGACAGATCTTTGGCAGCTGCTTTCTAGAAATTCCTGAAGTGTAGGAAGTGAGTTAAATTTAACTGGATGGGGTTAAAAAACCTTCCCTTAGTAGCAAATTATTTTATCACAGTGTATATTAGAAGTTTGTTTATTAGTGTTCATCTGAAGTCTACCATATTGAGCAGGATATTGGTCTAAACAAGCCTGAGGTCAGAGCCAGGATAACAACTTCTATAAAGTTGTCCTTTTGATAAGTTTGCTTGTCCTGAGACTGTAGGATGAGCATTTTCTCTTTTTAACTCTTTGGTTTTAATTTCTGGATAAAAGAATCACTTTAGAAACTCACTTGCACAGCAAAATGAAATGCATTTTTCTTGTAGCTGTTCTTTCCACTGCTCTTACGAAGGAAGAGGACTGAATAATTTTGTGGTGGAGCAATACCACTGAAAATTCAGTTCTCAGAGAAGCATTGCATTTCTCAAGTCGTCATAAAAATACATCACAATAACATGGTGTCAACAACGCCTTCATGTTTGATATTTTGTAAGGCTAATGTCGGTGCTGTTTCTACAGTGCTATTATCTACCTTTATTAGGAAAAAAAAGGCAGACACACAGGTTACAGATGTTATAGCACAAAGATTCAAAACAAAAAACATAATATAGGCATGTTCAGACTAACACGGCTTTTCTTGTTCCTCAGATTCCCAGCAGAATTAAACATCCCAGATGGCAGATGTTGGTTTGAGCATTGGCTGTAAATTAGCCACTATTCAAGTAGCATCTGAAGAGCATCCTGCACCTCTGAACTAAAATGTGTTTTAGAGTTGTAAGCTTTTTTTTTGTTCCACTTTCTACCTACCCTTTCATTTTGTGGCCTGTTTTTGACAAATATGTGCTCTCTTGAGCTCTTTGAACTGACAGGAGGAAGAGGGTTTTACACACTAGAGGAGATGATTATGGTTGAGTCCCTTTTATGGTCACTTTGTCTATTTTTGGGATGGCCTTGTTCCCCCTAAACTTAGTGGTTAATCTCCTCCATGGCCAGTCCTGTCTTTCTCCTAGCCAGCCCCATGTATGAACCCCAACCCAGTAAATCCTTCTCACAGCTTTGTGAAGGGACTCATTTATAGAAAAACAAACAAACCAACCCAAGCCCCAAAGCCCCATAACACAGGGGCCAGGCTGTTCCATCAGAAAAAGTGTATACGCACAGTAGGAAGGAAAGGAGACACTTTATGCAGCTTGATTGATCTCTTCTTCTCTGAATTGCAACATTAGTGAATGTCTTTCATTACAGAAGTGTTTTGCAGAATGCTAACAGATTCAGGCAATACTTCAAAATGGCTTCTCTGCATGCCTTTCTGTACCATTTGTCTATTTATATTTTGGGGAGATAATTACACTGGCACTAAAGTGAGCAGTTGGAGAGGGATTGGAAGGATGAGATCAGTGGAAGAGGTGTACTTGTTTATATGACTGTAAATCTTGAGGAAAGGCTACTAAAATGGAGGGAAGCATGAAAAAATAAATCATATTCTACAGACAATTCACGTCAATGCATTCAGCAAATGCTGGATCCTCGTGGATTTCAGCTGATTTTCTTCCATCTGTGAAACTTGTCCCTGAACCACTGCCTCAGCAGGGATCTGTGGGATGCGTTGGGAAATGCTCTGGGCATTTACTGTTCTCCTTTCACACATCCCAATAGTACACATTCAGTAATCATTTCTGCCTTCCACTCAAGATGATGGAAAGATGCCTGTCCACTTTGTAAGGGACCGTTGACCAAGATTTCACTTCACAAATGACCAATTTCATCCTAGGGCTGTGCAAAGACACTGTATATTTTCTGTGTGCAGCACACTGTTTATTTCTTCTGAATTGTTTTGTGTTGTAGATGGGGAAGTGGAAGGGATAAAGAGGAAGGAAATGAAAAGGAGCAAAATCAGAATTCCTGCCAGGCAATACAGGATGGGTGCCTTTCCAAAACAGTAGGTTACCTGAAAAGGCTGCTGTCCCCACTGGTCCTGAAGAAACAGAATGATGCAGGATCCAGAAAATAAAATTGTTATAGCTCCATAACTGCATCTTTCACAACTTTGGTTTCGTACTGAGTCCTGTGGACTTGGCAGCAAGCCCAGCAACAGATGTCTTGGACTACATTGACATATAGTATGGTGAGACCCAGGACAGAAGTATAATTTTGCAGCAGGCATGCAAAATAATTTTTTGTGCACTCATTTTCTGCAATCCAGAGGACTACATTTTTGAAGCAGGAATAGGGCTGCTTTGGCATCTGTGAGCACAAATGACTTTAGACAAAGGTTGGGGCTGGGTTGCAGCATTCTGTGTCCAAGACCTATAGAGATGATCCTGGATGGAGTGGCTGTTGATAAGCTGCCCTAGCAGGCAACACGATTTCTGCAAACAACTCCTCTCTGCTTCTTTTCTTACTTGGATTGTAAATTTCCTCCTGATGATTTTTAAGGTCAAAGTCTTCACAGGCATGCGTACTGATATTCCTTCTTATTGGCGAGTACTGTGTTAACACCTGAGAGCCCTTTGAAGCTTTAACAGAACATTTATGTGTATTGATATCAATACACTGTACAGTGGGCTACTGTACAGTGGGAACCCAGTGCGTTCATGTGGTAATAGGCACTGCATTTACAAGCTTATGCAGAGCCTGTGTAACCACATGGACAGTTGTCCCCTGAATTGCACAGTTTTGCTCCTACTGGTACTTCATTTGCACAGGCTGAGGGTGGCACAGGTTTGCCTTGCCATGCTGCAGACACACCAGGAAGGCAAGGCAGAATTCATGTTCCTTTGCATTAGAAAATTTGTCTCCTGGCTAAGAAAGCAGGGTAGCTTGGCTGTGGCCACAAATCTGCATAAACTGTGGTGCCTCTAGAAAACACAGTTTTGCCCCTGGCTCCTTGTTCCTTCTCTCTTCCCTCATGCCAGTGAAAGCAATTGTATGGTTGCTTGGTGGGCCTCCCAGTGAAGTGATATGGACTAAACACCTTCTTGCTTTTGCCTCTTAGTTTTATATCAGACTTCCTTCACTCTGTGGTGCTAAAATGTTTGTTCTATCATGAGGATATGGAGAGCTGAAGTGCTACCAAGCCAAGCAGTCAGGGAAAGGGCAGATGCAGGGCTATTTATGCCAGTGATAAATGGCAACGCCCACTTAAAACGATGGTGAAATTCTGGCTGAGGTTCATTCTTCAGTGCTGCCACAAGTTGCATTACCTGTGACTGATCGCTTCTGTGATATAGGGATGGTGATGCTTTCCCCTTTTCCTGTAAGTTTTCAGTGTAAGTTTGAGATTCTGAGGGTAGAGACTGACTCCCGTTACATATTTGTACACCATCCTGAAAAACAAAATCCCGATCTAGGCTGGAGTTTTGCAGACTCCTCTAACGCAAAGAATAGCAGCTAATAAAAAAATGGAGGAAAGGAAGAAGAGGAGGAGAGCTGTGTTACTACTGCAGTAGTGCTGGGGGAGGTCTATGGAAAGATCATTTGTGAAGGCACATTTTTGCTTTGGGGACCTGTGCTTTTCTCACTACCCAGTCAGGAAGGAGAGGTATGTCATGTGACCAAAGAAATTGTCTAGAAGTCTTCCTAAGAAGTACCCAGAGAGAAGTGACGTGACAAAGCACTTCACACACTGGGTGCGTGCAAGAGCACAGCCACTGGTTCACTAACATCTTACACATGTGTTGCATAAACAGGCCATCATTAATTGGCTGTCCATTTCCAGTATAGGGCAGCAGTTCCCAAAAGCTCGTGTGTGCCATATACAAGATCCAGACTGCCTGCTTCTGTAGAAACAGGGTCACCATGTTCTTTAATACAGTTATATAATATAAGCAAGCTTCTCTCTGTCCTGAACTATTTTCTTTTCCAATGCGGAAATACATCTAACATCATGTCAGGTCTCATGAGCTCATGAAATCTGTTGTTTATAAATGTCTACACTTATAAACTAATGAAAACAACAAGAAGGGTCAGGAAGAGAGGAGCCCTTGGTAAGCCTTTATTTATTTATTTTTAATGAGATAATTCAGACAGCAAATAGGAGAAAGCAAGACTTAACTTATCTGTACTGCTATTGGTGCATAAGTAATAATGTTAATGACATAATACTTGAGAATAATTGAGACCTAAAGGGAAAGAATGACAGAGAGAGATGTGGTAGGCAAAGAGACAGTGAAAAAAATCTTAAATAAGATTGACAAGCAATAACATTTAATTATTTTTAAGGGAAAAGTGAGAAATGACTTTAATACCATTTTAAAAGAAAAAAGAAAGAAATCTGGTTTACACAGATCAATCTCTTCAGGCAGGAATTTTACCTGCTAAAAGCTAGGGATTTGAACTGGTGATTGTTATGGCTTCCAGCAAAAGCCTTATTTTGAAAAAGCTAAATTAACGTTCCTTCTCGGTTGTTAATTTGATTTTACTGCTAGCGAGCTGGCAAAATGTACATGCTGCTGTGGTGCTCTGCAAAACAGCTGCGCATCTGCCAGACAGAGAATTATAAAAGCTACTAATACACAATGGATGCTGAACTGGAGGTAGGTGCTTGAGAGTCAAGTCCTGCACAAGCTCCGTTCCTCAAGTGCGCAAGATGGGTAAATTGACTCACTTGCAGCTTCCACCTCTCATGAGGTTGTCAGGTGGAGCACTGTTACATGTCAGAAATCTGGGAGGAATGTATAGGTGCGGAGTCCTGCCTCAGAGGGGTCTGTGCTAACCTGCCTGTGGGTGCTGCTGTCAGAGGTGTTAATTTGTAAACTGATTGATAAGGGGTGGGATGGGGCAGCATGGTCACCAAGTGTGTGATTGTGGTGCCCGTAAATGTATTCCCACTACATTTCCAGGGAGTGAGGCGCTGAGAGACACCACACAAAATGTCAGAGGAGTGGGAAACCAAACATAGGAACCAACTTTCCTCCATGGTCTCTGCCGCAGGCCATGAAAGCATCTCCTCTCATGGAGGAAGCCAGCAAACAGGTGGTGGATCTGCTGCAGACCTTGGACTATCACCTATTCCTGCCTGCTCCGGGTGCTGTGAAGGCAAATGCAATGAAGCTTGTTGTTCCTGAAGCAACTGGTTTCCACCAAAATGAATGAGATCAAACCGCTGGTGATAAATATGGGAGAGGGCAGACAGTTGGGTAGCGCTGCTTAAGCACTGCCTCGCGGCAGGAGGGACACTTCCGCTCACCCCCATGCTCAGATAGCAGAGAGCAGAGGCAAGAGCAGGCTTTTGACTTGAGGTTTGTTTGCTTTGGGCTGTCACAAATACATTTTGACCTTTAACATGAAGGCAGTATGCCTTCAGTGGGCCAGTGACACAAAGTGCTTTTATTTATGTCAGCCCTAAACTGAAATGAATACAGAATAAATGCAACGGTTTGGTCATTACCACGCTCAGCTCCAAAGATTCACCCCACTTAACTCACATCTGCCCCTCAGCCATGCTGGCAGGCAAGCCTCATGCTTTGTATGGCAGCCCTCACCGAGGAGAAGGCAGCCAGCTCTGTTTCAGTCTCCTTTCTCCTGCGCTGTCCTGTAAGCTGGTGACATTGGCACAAAAAAGAGGCATTCTCAGGGTGGGAAGAGAAATGTAAAATAAAAAAAATGCATGTGGCTCAACAGGCATGAGTCCCTTCTTGCTCTGTTGCTCCATGCATTTTGTGGAGACAGATGTCAATAGGACTACAGGGAGTTGCTCCAGAGGGGAGAGACTGGCAAGGTGGGAGAAAACACTCAAGAGATGTGTAAGTTGTGCAATGACTTCCACACGGTAAGAGCTGGTGAAGACAGCACTGGAGAGTCCAACAAACCTGAAATCAGAGGCTCTGCAGCCTGAGCTGCGGAAGCAAACCCTGCAGATGGGGTTGGGTTTGAGTTTTACGTGGGAAGGAAGGGACTATGTGACAGGCAAGTTACATGAGACATTGTTGGGGTGTTCCTGTGGTGCCAGACTGTAACCCAAAACTGTCCAAGGGAAGCTGGCTTCAGCAGACCATCTTCTCATAAAGGCGCATACAGCATATAGACATATGAGCCTGGAAAGGTATTTTACCTTCTGCTGTGTAGGGCTAAAAGACACAGCCCCTAATAACAGGCTACACGCTGCCACAAAACTTCTCAACAAAAAGAATTACTTCTCAGGAAGCCAAAATCCTGCCCTCTTAATCTCAGAAACTGGTAATTTCTTCTCAGCAAGTAGCGGTAAGGAGCAATCACCTGCTCTGAGCCGGCCGCTGAGTTACGGTGTGCAGCCAGGGCTCCCTCCCGCCCCGGCCCTCGCACACTGCCTGCTCCTGGCAGGGGGTCAGAAGCATACGGCCCCAGTTATTTCCCCGTGAGGGCTGGACTGCAGCCACAGGCAGCACAGGGACAGACGGAGGAATTGTCTGTAGCCTAAATCACAGCCTGTGCCTGCGAGGTGAAAGCCTGGCCTGGGGTAGCGCCAGCCATGGCTGCACTCTCTTGCATTAGTAAGTAAATGTTTTGCAAAGCGCCACGGAGACCGAGAGAGAGGGCAAGCCCTCCACCCTTTAGGGGGCTGAAGATAAGGGAGCTCATGCCATGCAGGAATTTCAGAAGACCCAAAAGTCCAGGCAACAACCTACCACAGAGGAGAGCAAACTCCTCTCTTGTTTTCAGTTCTGCATTTCTATGTGTCCTGTAAGACCAGGTGAGTCCTCAAGGAGATTGGAGGCTCTTTTGACCTTGAGATCTTTCAGTAGGACAGAGGTGGCAAGGAATAGGTGAAGAGCATATGGATGGAGATGTGGACTTCAGTTGTGTAAAATGACTGGAAATCAGAAGGATCAATTATCACACAAACCCATTTTGTTTGCTTGTTTTTTTTGTAGCAGTTAGACGACAGTTTAGAACACTGCACAACAAACAGCAATATTTTCCCTGTTTTTTTTTTTTTTTAATCTATTTCTTCTTTTGATCTAGATTTCCCTTGAAGCTTTCCTAAAGAGGTAGCCTCTTCTAGTCTGGCTGTTGGTTTTCTTCACTGCTTGCATTACTGCTACATACCCAGAGGCCACTTGTGATGGCTGCTTTTCCATTTCAAGTGATAGCTGCAGTGCAGAGGGGGCAGAGTTGATAAGCCATGCTCTCCTAGCATCAGTCCCCAAACATGACCACAGTAATCCAGTGCAGACAGAACCACGCTAAAACTAAACTAAGGACTACTACCTTAGGAAGTTCCAGTGGGGTACACAAATGACATTTCAGTTGCAGAAACCAAGGACTCGTTTTCCGTCACTGTATATTTCTGGATCTGACATTTCTATGCACAAAGCTGCTAAATATAGCCTGTTCCAGCCTTTCCTCCACAACATAAATGACAAGGGCAACAGCAGAGGCTTGCTTTTACGAAGAAGTTACTGACATTGAGTAAGATTATTACCTCAGGTTACATGGAAGTTCGCAAAGGCATTTTAGTTGCAACTGGAGTGAAAAAACAGAATCAAGAAGTAGGTTTCCCAGTTGGGTTTTACCCTATTTATAGTAGTCCACCATCGTCAGTATAAAAATACTCCTGGGCAATACCTTGGAGTAAAAATAATCTTCTTGATTGACAGACATAATTGTTTAACTATGCACAATGATATATACAGAATAATTTTAGCCCATGCATAAGAACAAATGTGCACATTCTTGATTCATTTCAGTGCAAGACTTAATGAGACATCCTTTTCAGTATTCATCCTCAGAATCAGTTTAGTTATATCTGTATGCCAAAATCATTACTTCCATTGACAAAACTCTCTCCGGACTAGCAGTGCCAAAGCTGGATGTTGCAGGGGATTTTCTGCTGAGATTGTTGCCAGGTGGTAAGAAGAAGCAAGTATGGGCCTCAACATTGCATGTTTCCTTCTGTAAGCAAGAAAAGGTTACCACAAGGGAATTTAGACCAAGTTTTTTTGCACTCAGACTTTTTCCTGAAGTGGCAGAGTAGATTAAAGGAGCAGGGATGTCTTCCTGAAATTTAGGAGGTGATTGAAGGGAAAGCTTAGGAATAACTAGCCTCAGGACCTACTCTTTTTCTCAGCTCCTGTGGGGCTGCACCCTCACGGGGATGAAGAGAAGGCAATACCATTCTTCTCTGTACATAAGGAACAGGGTCTGCATTGCTGTGAAGCCATTTGCTCCAGTCTTCCTGCTCTGCATTTTCAAACCCCATTGCAGAAGAATCCCAGGCATGCAGGTCTCCGACTCTCACTTGTAGGGAAATTAACACTACAAAATTCAGTGCAAGATCTTTTGAGGAATGTGATTTTTTTTTACAAAGTTTTTAAGCAAGTTGATTTTATGCATTCGTTCTCCAACACTCACAAACTCATAAACTTCAAAATGTGTGAGTTCATGTGGTCTGGACACAGAGGGCAAGGAGTGCTGGCTGTCAAGTCCTCATCAGATTTGTGTGGTTGTTCTTGATAGGAGACATCAAGCTAATTTTTGGACATTCCTTTTATATCCCTTACAAACCATCAATTGTTATGAAACAATCCTTTGCCTTGGGTTCATGCTTACTTCACCTTTCATAAATCTTACATTGCTGTCCATTACTGTTTTTCCTTGTGTGAAATATGTTTGAGATGTCTGTTCCTGCTGGTCTAACACAAAAGATAGGTATCTGTGATGTGCTGCAGCCTTCTAGCTGTCCTGCTGGTGTGTGGATTGCAGGGTCTGTGGGGTCATCAGGAGCACTGGCCTGGCGATTGTGACAAAAACAGCACTTCCCTGAATTTTGCTGCTGGGAGTGGTGTCCTGGGAGCCGTGTTTTTTCTGGTATTCACATACAGATTGCCACCCATTCTTCACTCATGCCTTCTTTAATATTTTTGCCATGAATCTCTATAAACTTATGTTCTCTATAACCAAGCGGTTCTGTTGTGCTCTGGGAGATTTTAGTGGTGGGTACAGCTTTCAAACCTAATTCTTAGTGGTCCCTGAGGGAAAGAACCTAGGAAAAACATCATTTGAGGCCTTTCCTAAACCTTGTTGAAGATGACTGTGCCAAAACTTTTATTGACTTCCTTGCATGCTAATTCCTTTCCAGAATCTATAAGAAGTGCTTCCCTAAGAAGTAAATAAGGGCTGGGGAGTGCTGCTAATCACAGGACAGGATGGGTAACTGTGAGTGTATCCAAATGCAAGGTAAAGAAAAAATGATGGAAAAATGTCCTGTATTATTGGAGATAGAAAGTAGTTAAAGTTCTCTCCCCAACTGACCTGAGTAGCAGTTAAACTATTTTTAGCTGCACAATTGTTTGAACAGAAAGAAACAGGGAAGCAAAAATCAATGATGAGCTTGCTCTGCATCATGTTCTTAAAGGTAATACATCATACAATTCTTTAAGTACCTTTTAAGACAGATCTAAGAGATCTCTAAAAAAATGGACTTTTCAGGAGTATGAATCAGATAGATATTACTGTCAAGTACAATTATATGCTCACAGGCTGCAACTAGGTCAGAGTCTTTACAAGATCGATATTGACTTGTTCTTTCTCCCATGCTGCTAAAAACTCATCAGTATTGCAACATTTAACCCATCCTTCCACTCTGCTGGGTGTCAGCAAGCTGGCTGGGAAGCATGACTGGAGAAGGGAAAGAAAGAGAATGAGGCAAAAGGCTTGTGGAGGTTTGCTCACATTTATCTGGCTTTCCAGCTGTTACAGCTTTATCTGATGCAGCTATTGTGCATGTGGTTGGTTGTTTTAAAAATCAGCTTTCTGATGTGAGCCAAAGTCTTTCTACTTGGCTGCAGAAGAAACAGATCAAGGTTTCTCAGACGCCTAACATTTCCAACACTTCTCTTCACAAAACTAATGAGAAAGACTCAACAAAAGACTCTTGAGTGATATGGGGTTATTCGCATCTTTTACTGTTGAACAACAGATATTCCTGAGGGTAAGACTGCAGACTGTAGTCTGGGCTGAATGCTTGACCATATGACTGAAATCTTACGTGGCCTTCAGCAAATCTGGGTTCAGACACGATGTCTAGGTTCCTCCACCAAGGATCATCAAGGATCTGTCTTCAGTGCTGATATCTGTGCATCCAGTTGTTAAGTAGGCTTTTGGTAGGTTGGTAGCAGTGTTGAACTAAGGCAATAAGAGAGGTTTGTAAAGAGAAGTGTTGTAATTTGTTAGACTTACTCATGTAACTGGAAAATGCATGTAAGCGTAAGATGAACTAGCTCTTACTCAGTGCTGAGGCAGACATGGAAAACTTGAAGATAGAGACTGGGAAAAGTCACTTCAGGTTTAACAGTATTAGTTACATGAGTGGAGGGCTGTTACGCTCCCAAAAAAGGGATTAGTAATTGTGGAAGAGAAAGAGGAAGGAGAGGAAGAGAAAGTAAACATCTAGGGAGTGGGAGCATACCCTACCTTCAGCTAACTCAACTGTTGGATAATTCTGGGATGACATTTCGCTTTCCCTAGTTTTTCCATCCATAAAATAAAGATAGCAAGGACTTTGTAAAGTACTGCAAATAAAAGAAGCCACAGAAGAACAGTTCTTTTTCTTCAATAATTAATTTGATTATTGAAGTTAGTGGTTCTGATCTGTCAATCCGAGAATGGCGTGAAATGGCCTCCTGAAACACTGAGAACTCAACCATTTTTATTGGAAAACCCCCACACCTTAGTGTTGGGTTGCCAAGAAGTGCTTCTACTCTTTTGGTATATTTTTAAAAAGTTGGGGTTTACATGTTTATGTTGCCAGATGAACTTGTGACAGTCCATGTGAGTTCATCCTCTTAAGAGTTTTTGATTAACTTGAAGGAGCGATGATTTAAAAACCATCAGTCTTTAATAATAATTAAACCAGACCAAAACTCATGTTCACATGGCTAAACTCTCTTTTGCTTGTCCCTTTACTGTATTTTGGAATTGCTTCTTCCCAAAACAATGCCCAAACTTTGCCTGCCACCAGAAAGAAATATGCCAGATAATGTCTTGGTAATGAAACAGTATGGATGTACATATGCCAGTCCATAAGCCTATCTCCTCTGTCCCTCGTTAGGTTACTGTAATGATTATAGCCAAAGACACCAGGTTTCTATAAATTTCATGGAAGTATTAGTTTGGTAAATGAAAAGACACCATCAAACCCCTTATGGAAAAAAAAAAGAAAAAAGGTGACATCTGAACTCAGCCCCTGCTATAGGCCAGAGCAGGTACATTGGAAACATGTGTGGGGCAATTGCCCAAGCCACTGGGAGCCTAATTCCTCAGTTATGGCTTCTCCATGAGAGATACTCTGCTACCTAATGAAGTGTGGCAGAGCACACTTTATTCAGAGCATTTCCTCAGTATATTTCAGTTAAAACTCAGCTAGAACAATCAAATTTGCTGAAAATCAGTCCCTGGGTTGCTCACAGGCAATTTATTCTATTATTGCATGTGTCCAGATAATTTGCAGAATAGACTTGCCGGTGCCCAGTGGGTGGTACTCCCTGTCCTCAGGGGGTTTGCAGAGGATGGTGTGGAGGTGCTGGAAGTCAAAGGTGAGGCTTGTGTGGGTGCCTCATCACTCACCTTTCCGCTGTTGTGCTGTGCCTTTTCAGACAGCCTGGCTGGATGTGCCAGGTGCCGTGTTAACCTGCCAGCTCTGCTTAGCCGCAGAAAGTCCTGTGAGTTCCCAAGCATCGGAATAAGGCCTTGTCCATGCCAAATGACCCAGCTTTCCCGTCTCACTGGTAATTCATGATCCCTGTTCTGGATACGAGTTCTGAAGGACCAGTCCCAAACTTTGCTCCTGTTGCTTCAGATTGCATCACCAAGGCTCAGAGAGAGCATTTCAGCCCACATTCACTGTCTTGCATATAGTGCAAATGATTGCTGGCTCCTTATGATACAAACAAGATTATTCCAGAGCAATTAGATTTGGAGAAAGCAAACCCAGTTTTCCACAGCAACGTGGCAATTTCTCAGTGCCCTCGCACAGATTTTGGATTGTGCATTGTCATGTTTTTATTTACCTGGTCAAGAACCAGGAGGGCAGTATAATTACATTGACTGAAAACTACATTATAGGAAATGGGGACAAATCATCTCCAGAGCTAGATAAGCAAATAAGAGCTATTGCAGCATCTAACAATTTTAAAATGAAAAAAAACCCAGCTGTATTTCATTCTAGGTATCTGGATAATGTGTATCTGCTGCTCAGGACGACCTCCAAACTGTGCTTACATAGATGAGAGTCTATTAAAAGCCATGACAGTCATGAAGATATTCTCAGATGTCTAACATAAAATGCCATTTAATAAAGATAAGCATACAAAGCATACATATTTTGAAAGAAAGGTTACTTTATCTGTAAGAATTAAGACCAGATATTTATCATCCTTGCATTACTTGGAAAAAAGCAAAATCTGTTAATCCTGATACTCAAGATAACTCCCCGGATTGTAACAGAGTGACTGAAGAGGAAAAAGATAGATTTGCATTATCATATCAAATCCTCATGTCATGTGTTTACTCCCTGCTTCTTCAAACGATGGCATATACAAGCACTTTTCCTGAAAGGTGAAATATTTGCCATCCACAAATTACTTAAAAGGCTCTATGAAAACCATATAACTCTTGAAAGAGTTGGAAGCAATTATTTTGCTTATAGGAAGAGCAACAGCAGTCATGTAACCTTGCCAGAATAGTACTACCTCAGAAAAGGTAATACCTGACCATACATGTAATGGGACACTTTATGTACATACATGTATTACATACATGTATTACATACATGTAATGGGACACTTTAATGACATGTAATGGAAACACTTTAAAATAAAATGTCATGCACTTTAGGAGACAAGTAAGTAATAGGAGATTCAGTGGCTATCTGATATTTAAACCTTACAGTTTTTGGCAGAAGTACAAAATAATGGTCATCTGAAGTTAGTGTGTTAGTTGAAATGGGAGCTATTAGGCTTCTGAGCAATTTAGAAATGTGAGCTGCTTTAGGAGCCTAATGTGGATGTAAACGTCTAACTGTAAGTGTGTCAGGTAAAACATGAACCATGTTCAACTGTGACAAGAAGGAAGAAAGGGAGGAAACAAAAACAACACAACCTCACCTTTGATTTTTGGCTTTAGACCCCTTCATGTTAGATAATTCAGTCCTCCAAGGGAATCAAGAGACTACATCTGGCCGATAACATTTCATACCTTTTTTTCCTGGCTAACAAGACCTGCAATACTATGTCCTCTATTTCTCTGTAATAGAGATTTCTCTCTATTATGATGTGACACATTAGACTATATACTGTGAAACATAAGCTAGATTTTTTTCTACATTAAATGTTGCAGTGACATGTTTTGAACCTGAGTTGTAATTAAGTTTTAACTTGGTTTGATATCTGCATTGTAATGGAGGCCACTACATAAGCTGAGTTGGAAGAGTGTAAAAATACCTGAGCTCATAAATGGAGTTGCAGGGTTAACAGTATGAAATATTTCAGAAAACATAATCTGTTAGGGCAGCAAGAGCAAACAGAAACAGATGCATTTCCAGAATACCTGAAAGGTAAAAGAATCAATGCTGGGAAGACTGGTGATGTTTCAAATAATGTGCACACAAAATGTTGAAAGTAGACAAGAGTTTGACCCTTTTCTAAGGACAACACACCTTAGGATGTTGTGTGTACCACAGCGCCTGCTGCAGAAGGATTTGGGCAGACTGACACTTGGGTTGTGACCCTGGTCCAGTGTACTGAATCTCTTCTTGCTCTTGGTGTATGATATGTCATATTTACAGGCGTGTGGGTAACATGTTGGATGAATGCAGGAAGATACTTAGGAGAAGAAAAGACAGAGATATGAGTCATTAGGGTATCTAGTTTCTCATTTTATTTTTGTTTGACTTCAAATAGAATTCGGCTGTTAAAAAGAAAAGTTTCATTTTAAGATTGATTCTTTTTTTCCTATGAATTATTGGTAGGTATATAAAGCCTGAACCACTGCTTTGCTATTGGAGATGGCTGTCTGGGACCATACTGAGTAACTGAAGATGGTTCACTTGCTGTTTTTAAGGCACGTTTTACGTAAGGGAACTTTCTTAAGACAAGTCCTCTAACACTTGCCCCCATTTTGTCGCACTTCTGCTGATCAAGCACTCTGTCTGACTTTGTTCCTTTTAAAAGGATTCATTTAATTCTGATAATCACCTTTTCATTTTTAAGCTGCATGGCATTTTTCCTACCCATTTTCTTTCTGGATATGGCAAAGCTGCAATTAATTTATTCCTCCAGGTGGCTTAGCATATAACCTGCCAGAGATCATGTCAAAAAACTCCAGAAACTTTTACAATTAACAGGTGTAGCTGTTTAACAACGGGCTATCATTAGTAGCCTCTATGTTTGGCTTACTTAATTAGTTACAACCAATTACCAGTAGGTTGTTCTTCTTTTCTGTGCAATTAGTCATTGAGTCAAACAGCTTTGCCTTCACCCATTTAAAAGTCTAATGTGGATTGCTGTGCTTGGTCGATTAATATCTGCCTGGTAGGAGATCCGTAGCAGGCATTTGATGCTGCTGCGACAGGACTTGCTGGCGAGGTTTCCTCTAACGGCGGGTAGCCCAGCATCAGCGTAGCTCACTTCACAGGCAGATCAGAGGGTGAGGCTCAGTATGATGTACAGAGGCACTTGTGGGAGAGTCACCTTTTTCCCCTTGAACTGTGTAGATTTATGATAAAGCTGAAAGCTTTATCCTCCCATGCGTTTAAAATAAAAATTACTTTAAACCAGCTCATTAAAATGTGATTGTGCTGCAACAGGAGCCCCATTTTTTCCTGGGCAGATTGAAAAGATCAGACTTATCAGACCTGGGCAGGGGGTATAGAGAGAGACGAGACTGATGTCTCCAGGGTGTGCTCCTCCATGCCTCAGAGAGGAGCAGAGGAGGAAAGAGAAGGCTCCAGGAAGACCTTATTGCTGCCTTTCAATACTTAAAAGGGGCTTATAAGAAAGATGGGGACAGACTTTCTAGTAGGGCCTGTGGTGATAGGACAAGGGGTAATGGTTTTAAACTAAAAGAGGGTAGATTCAGACTAGATATAAGGAAGAAATTTTTTACAGTGAGGGTGGGGAAACACTGGAACAGGTTGCCCAGAGAGGTTGTGGAAGCCCCATCTCTGGAAACATTCAAGGTGAAGTTGGATGGGGCTCTGAGCAACCTGACTGGGTTGAAGATGTCCCTGCTCGTTGCAGGGGAGTTGGACTACATGACCCTTCAATGTCCTTTCCAACCCAAACCATTCTATGATTCTTCCTCTCTAATATCTTAATCAGAAATTTCTCTGTTGGATTGAGAAGACTGTCATGACCACAGAAGCCTCTTCTTAAAAATGGCTATAGGACCTCCCAGATTTATTTCTTGTAGGGAGCCTGAAACTGAAGTTGAAATTGCTTTAAAAGGATGATATGCTTGCCTGAAGATATCAGCTCATTTGGATTACTGAACAAGCCTTCCTCCATCCAATGAAACACTGTTTTCTTCACAAAGCTGAAATTTTAGTACTTTGAGTTTAACCATGTATTTAGTGTGTAAACCTAGAAAACCATTTCCTAGCACTAGAATATTGTTGTGTAGCTATTTGGTGAGATTGTGCAGTCTGGAGACCTTTTTCCAGGGAATGCGGCACAATAATGAATACCAAACAGAAATTATTGAATGCAGGTAAATTTTAATGAATACCACTTGTGTGCTGAACATATGTTGAAATGAATGCATAATTAAAAAAGATTTGTTTATGAAGGTTCACCTGAGATTTGAACAGTAGCAATCTAAAATGAACATTGCTGTTCTTGATGTGTGCCAGTCTGTCAAGATTTCTGAGCACAGAGCAGGAACAGCAAGGGAAGCTTGCTTTTACTATAAAATACCAGTTGTATTAACTTGCACTAGAATTGGTCAATCTTTAAAGCAAAGTGAAGCTTTGAAAAGAAGAGTGGAACTAAATAATTGCAAATAGTTGCAATAGTCTTTTTATGTGTTATGCTTATAGAAAGACTAGATAACACTGATGGATGTGCATTTCTTACTGCAAGAGGCTCAGTACTTGACTAGAACCAAAGAAACATTGCTGCTTTACATGAGGTGGCTTTCCAAAGCCCAGCTTGTTTATATGTATGCAGCCTCATAACTTGCTGCTTTGTATTTCCCAGCATCTTATTTACATGGTATCTGCCTTGCTTCAACTATTTATAGCAAAAGTGGTTTTTTACTTCGTACCCTGAATGCAGCCAAATAATGTGTGTAAACTATCCATGAAGCAAATTGTGATGTTTAGATTAATTATTGAGCCAAGAAGCCAAATAATACGTATGTATAAGTCTTTCTGGAGATTGAAGTCATAGTATGGATTGTGGTTAAATTAACTTTTTTCACCCACTTATTTAGATATAAAACAGAAGTAGTTTTCTGAAAGCATTCATTAAGTCTATTTTAGGCTCACTTTGGAACAGTTCTGAGTGCTGAATATAAACTCGGATCAGCACTTTCCATGCTCACACTGGAAGTGCAGTAACAACAGCAATTACTCCATGCTGTATATGATTTAAGCTTGTAGGTTTCTGGAGTTATTCTCTAGCAGGATAGCTGGCTCTACATGTAATGACACTTGACTATATTTCCCTAAGTGGTATGTTGCAGACACATTTAGTGATAACTCTAAATCTGTCCTTTATGAATTAATTAAGATGGTGTTTGTGTTTTCATCTCCCTCAAGGAAGAATATAAATGAAGTATATTATGCCTAAGGCATTACTGTTGAGTTGACTTGAAAATCTCAGTTTGAGAATGTGAATGTTGCCAGTACTCTTTGTGTCAAGAAACAGAATGTATCCGTAATCCTTTTCCTGTTAAATGCACACTGCATGTTTATAAGAACTGATTGGAAATCTCTGTACATAACAGAAAAGAGTAAAATATTAGAGAGAATACGTATCATATTCTCTATAAAAACATATGTATTTAAATTTTAGGTTATATAGCTAAGCACACAAAAAATAAAAAAAAAGAAAACTATTGTTGAATATATAGCTGAAGTTTTCACTTTGAATTGTGATGTAGAGCCAAATTCTTCTATGGTGTCTTGGTTACCTAAAAAAATGTGTGCTAGTGGCACAGACTGGGGTTCAAATAGAAAGCGTGAGGCAGCACAGAAGCTGAGAACCCAAATGATGTTAACCACATCTAGTTACATGGTCCTTCACAGTTTTGCTTTTTCTTTTTTTAGCCCAGAATACAGACTTTTAAGTTCTTTATTTCTGTGCATCTTCCAGCCACATAGTACTCAGTTAAAGTAAAATGGATAATGGTTTATTGAAGGAGACTCAGGCAATGCCATTTTTAGACCAGGGTTATAAAAAATGTTCTTCTGTCACTAGATGAAGTACAGTAATGTAAAAAGCCCAGTAGCCTTGATACTGGGACTGAATCAACCATTTATGGATTTGTAAACATGCTGTCAATCAGTATCAAGTGATCAGTAATACAGACCTCTGCAATTGCACTCTCTTTTTCATTCGAAGTGCTCAAACACTTCATCTGTGGATGGGTGAACTGTGGATGTAAAGAGGGAGAAAATGAGACACTGAGTGACTGGAGACTTTTCCAAGTAACCTGTGATTACTCAGGTTGCCATCCAGCAGTCCTGAGGATATGAGCCTCAGAAGGTCCTACTGGTTTACAGTAGCTGTCAGCCTTCTCAAAAGTTCAAATACTGCTAAGGTTTGCAAGCCAAAAGGCACTTTTAATAATCTGGGTAAGGAATGACCACCGAGGTGCAGCAGCAATTTACTAGCAAGACCCAGTTTTCGTGTCTCTCAGGCTCTGACTATTTATGAAGGCATGGTCCAAAAAAAGGACATGTAATTATCTGTTTGCCTGTAAGTCCTAGGTTGTCCCATAGATTTTTTTTTTTTTGGTGCAGAAATGCAATTATGTTTCTCCTTTTAATTCTGTTTCTAAAAGAAATCACTTATATTTAAAAGTGTGAATATCTCTTTGACAGACAATGTCTTAGTCTGACCCAAATTCACTCTTTTTGGAGCTGCTTTGCTGGAACAAGATGAACAAATGTCAATTCTCGTTTTCTGTTTTTATGGGAATAGACGAGAGTAGATATATTTCCACCAATAAGATATGGAGGGCGATGTGAAATGTTAACATGCAAATTAGGCTGAGATGATATTTCTATCAGGGGAAATAAAAGCTCTTCCATGAAATTCCCTCATCATTCCTTTCATTTTCTGCATATAAGCTGTATGTAAAGCTGCCAAGCTCATAATTAGGCAAATTATAGGGACTCTCTCATAAGAAAACTAATGCAATTTCCAGAGAGAATTTCAAATGAAGATGCCCACAAAGAAGGCAGAAGCCTGAGCTCATTTTCCTTTATTGAGACTGATTCATAAATATCCAGGTTTTTCCCTGTCTACCCTTGACAGCGGCAAGAGTAGAGGAGGACTTTGTTGCAACAAATATGTCTCTGAAAAATACTTGGCTTCTGTAAAGTGGTATATTTTAATGCAATTTCATTTCTTTGAAAATATTCCTTCTAGCTCTGGTAAAATTGTGTAAGCTGTCTGCATATTGCATGATTTTCATGTGAAGTCATGAACTGGTGAAGGTTTATTCCAAAATCAGCATAGGCTTGTGAAGCTTCTAGCAATCTTTCCCAAAAGGGAGTTTGTGGGGAAAGCCAATTATAAACTGGGTTTCATAATTTGCTGCAAAATCTCTGTGCAGAGTTCTACAGAGAAATAGAAGAATTCCTCACATTTCAGGACAGGGGACAATAATACAAAAGTGTGATCATCAGCCTTTGTTCTTTTAAAAGAAACAAATAACATTCGTAAACAGGGAAGAGAGTGCTCAGAAAAGGAAAATACAATAACCTAAGTAGGTAGGAACCACCTCTCAAAATAATCAGGGGAAAAATTTTGGGGTGGCATAGTCGATGAGGAATAAACAGGTGCTAATATAATGAATGAATTCAACTAATTTTTATGGTGAGAAAATTTTTACATATTTTACATATCTGTAAGGCATTTTGCTCAGTCCTGCATGATACCTGTGTAAAAAGATTAGCATTTTTCAAAATCAGCGTATGCTGGATGAACCTAATTTGGAAGTAGTTCATTGAAAATTAATCTTGTTGGCACATCATCCAGTTGACTATTCCTAGTTGAGGTCTCCAGGGATTGATTTGCAACCTGTATTTAATGTTTCTTCATCAGTGATGTGGAAGAAAATATTGTTAAGGCATGCATGGAGATTACTGGGCACTGGGCAGAGGTTTAACCTCACTGAACAGACCATGAGAGGCTACTGGACATGACATGAAAAGTTGCTGGATATCATGGATAACACACCAAAAAGCTGAAAAATGTTATGGACAACACCATGAGGGGTGCCTGGATTTCTGGATTTCACGGGTGGTTAAAGGGGAGAAACTGCTGAGCTTTATAGATATTTGAAGGTGTGCTTTGGGGACCGTTTGGGGAGCAGAGCCTTGCAAAGGCAGCAGCATCAGTAATACCATGTTAGACTGAGGTGACCTTGATATTGGTATCAGAAATACAAAATTCAGGTGTGAATTTAGCAAAACTGGGACCAATGAGGAAAAAACAATGTGCAGAGCTGTGCGATCAGCTGTGTATTAATGCACACACGCTCCTATGGGGAATTGGTGCTCAGCCTCGCTCCAGCCGGTGCTGGGGGGGGGGAATGTCAGCTGCCTGCCTCGGCAGGGCTGCGAGGGGAGCACCCTGGCTCTGGGAGCCGACCTGCTTCAACTCTGCTGGGCTGGGATGGAAACCCTCCCTGGATCCTGCAGCCCACTGGGTCTGGCTTCTCTTAACAACTATTAAATCATGTCTGCCAAAATTTGTGGCTCACACTGAGGTCACATTTTAAGCCATCTAGGGGCTTTACAATTTGACTCCAAGGCACGTCAAGGATGTCTGAGAGTAGGTGTTGCTGTCTCTGTGGATACAGTCTAAGTTTACTTACTTAGCAGACATGGGGTCCAGCACCTGGGATGTAGCTCACCAGTAATACTAGGCGAGTGCCCAGAGACACTAGCGTTCCCTGCAGGAATAAAAACTAGCCAAGGCTAAAGTCCTGAGGAGGGACGTCCCTCAGCCGTATTCATGGAACGACAATTAATTTAGGTGTATAAACTATTTCACTCACCTCACATACTTTTCTTACCCACTTGAGAAATGATCCCCAAATCTTAATTTTACTCTGCAAGTATGGCGGATTCTTTTCAGTCTGTTTATCTCTATATGTCTGATAACTCCCCCTTTCCTCCACAACCTCCTGTTCATGGAATGGAGCCTGAAAATGCGAACATCATCTGTTTCCAAATACTGGTCCCTGTGATCAGGCTGGGAACATCTTTGGTGTTGGATGGCAGATTGCCATTCATGCTTATTATATTGCAGTGAAATGTCTTGAGGGTGATTATGGAAACTAGGAAACCATTTCCTCATAAAACTGCTTGGAGTCATTGCTGGAGGCATAGCGTATTCTCCTGAATCTATTAATGAAATCGAACACACCATGTATAAAATAGTTTGGCAAGGAGAAGCACAGCCAATTTACAGGGGAAATGATTCATGCTGTTCTTAAACTTTAATTAAGCTTCAAACAAAATCTCTAGGGACACGATGGATCCTCCATTTTCTCATTGCTTGAAGGGGTTAATCTCAGACCTGTCTGCAAAGTGTCCTGCAGTTCAAATAAAAGCTCTGGACTTGTGGCAGGGATCAGTGCATGAAATAGTGTTATCCAAAGGGTAACATTAGATAGAGAAATGTTTCTCTCTTCTCTAACCTCGTGTAAATCCATGCATTTCACTGAACTGGAGTGATTTTATTTTGATAATTTGCATTTTGAAGACTGGTCCAATTACCTCCACCATTAATGAATGCATTTACATTTCTGACAGCTCAGTCAATAAAGTTAGGATGTATAAAATAACGCAGCCATGACTTTACATAGCATTTTCATTCTTAAATCATTGTGTTTGGTGGTGCTTGGATATAATGGAGTAGAATTTGATATCCACCCACAGCAGGGAGAAACTTCATATTTTTATAACTATACACCTGCAAGGATATGACATGCCCATCCTTTAATTCTGTTATCTTAACAGCCAAATAGGAAAGCCCGCTAGGAATAATAATCCTGTAAGCTTATGTAGTAAAGTGCTACTTTTAATATTACAGCTATACTATCCTCTCTTGATATTTTTATCCATTCAGTTGCTAAAGAATCTTGCTGCTCTACCACACATTTTCTAAGGACCATCCCTGATATCCGAGAGATCTGGATCTGTTGATATTACCAAAATGCTCTACCCAGTACAGGACACTTAATGTGTGAGTGGGTGAGGCAGGTGCTGACAGCAGACCACAGGTCTCCTTTTACACTGACTAAGGGAATAGAGAAGTTACCATTGACATCCGTGAGAGAAGACGCTAAGAGAGTGGTTATACATTCTTGTCAGAGACCGTTGCTATAAGCGGTAGGCCATAATTTTGGAACCTTGTGATAAACTGCACAAGGCATCTTTAAGGTTTTGGTGCTGCAAAAACGGGGTCCTTTCTTTAAAAGAAGAGATAAGGACATAAGTAACTTCTCCTCTCCCTTGTGTTTCTCTGGCTCCTTAGATTCATAAGGATATCTATGTAAGAGTATTTTTTCCAACCAATTTTATGATTAAAGCCTTAGAAATTATTTTCTGCAGGTACGGGAGGTATTCACCGCAGCATGCTCACATGGGAGAAGCAAGACCCTTTTTGAGAATACCCAAGCCAGCTCTTGCTCTCTCTCACTGCTTTGCTGGGTTGCTTTTCAGTTCAGAGGTGAAGCCTCCACCCCATGCCCCTTCAACCTGGACATCACATCGATGTTCACAACACGGTGGCACTGTGTGGGCTGAAAGACGGATGGGGAAAGGGTGATGGTGCCAGGTGACTGTGGAGTAGAGGTACGTGGCGTACGGCATAATTCTTATAGCTCCTGGCTAATGTGCCTGTAAACACAATGGTAACTGGAGACAATGCCTGCCTCTCCATCAGCTGATGGACTGACCTTCTCTCTCTGCTTGAACCTGTCTTTGAAATCTCTGACCGAACAGGGAGCTTCCTGCGGCTGCGGATGGTGCCCTCCTCTGAGCTCCTTCGGCCCCCTCGTGCCGGCCCCATTCTGTTGATCACGATCTGCCTCCTTCATGGTAAACAACTTTCAAAAATAATCATCAATTAGACCTTATTAATGAAAGGAAAGAGGAGGACTCTGAGAATAACTAATCTATCAACACATTGCTTACTGGTGAATTCCCAGCTGCTAGGCTGCGCTCAAGTTTTCACCCAAAGCTAAACCAACCAGATTCAGCATCCACAGCTGCATCTAAGTAATTTGTTTCATACGTAGAAACACTGTGTCAGGTGGGGAAGGAGAGAAAAAATTATCTTTCTCCTCTGCCAGAGAGTTTGGGAGGAACAAGAGAAGAGTTCTTACCTGAGAAACCTCTTGCTGTTTTAAATAATTAAAACCCTTCTTTTCCCATAAAGGTTTACCTCCTTATCTTTCATGTGTGCCTGGGACGGAGAACCCCTCTGCGCTCTGCAGTGGGTAATTATCGAGCCGTGCTCAGTGAAAGTTCTGAGGAGTGGCAATCAGATGGGAACAAGAAATGATTACAAATGACAGTGTAGGCTAAATGCAGTAGTGATGAGCAGTCTTTAGAAATCCAAAACAATAAAAGTGATCACTCAGTAAACATATGTGACACAATTAATTAGTTGTCATTATGTCTATTTTACTTGCCTGTGCTGGTCTTCTAGACTTAAATATTTTGTTTCATTTTAAATATTTCATTTACTACTATGACTTGACACAATTTTCTTCTTCTGATGTGCTTTCTTATCATATCATTGCAGAGAACTGCCTTTACTCTCCCCTGTCCTTTTTCCCTCCTGCTTGCTTTTGCATAATTTTAAAGACATACTTGCTGTTTCTAGTCAGAGCAGTTCTTCAATGTATTCAGACCATGTTTGACTCCATGAAGAGTTTCTTTTGCCTCTGTGATTTCAGAGACCCTGAACTTGTAGCAGAATATCATATATATATATGTAAAAATTAAGATGGGAAACTGTAGGGAGAAAGCTTTTTGAACTGTCATGCTAATGTAATTTTATTTTTAAAGCACATTTGGAGACCTGGCACTCATCATTTTAATGCATTAGCTTTGCATTTGCTGATCTGGCGTTGGAAGCAGAGGCGTGGGTGGAAGTTGGCGTACATTTGGTGTCACAGCACAGCTTTGTTCTGGAGTCTGCAGATCTACAACCCAGATATAGAGCTGACTCCAGGACTACAAGCTCAGATGAGAAGGGTGATGTTGCTTTCAGCTCCCATTGTCAGCTGCCTGATTTGAAAGAGCTGCCAGGTTCAGATGAAATCATGTTCAAAGGTGCATGCAAACCCGTAGCGGGTGTAAACCAAGGTAGCCTTTAGTCAACAACATCTGCCACACGATCAGTAAGAGTGATGGCAAAGGAGTTAAGCACAGGTCGAAGAGTATTATTGTGGTGCCCTTTGATCATATTCTCAGCTACAAAGAGGGCATGGAGGTGCATGTCTGCGCTTCCTCTCCGTGCAAGTCAAAGTTAGACCACATTGCCAGTCATTGTAATTCCTCTTCTTGGTCCCAGAAAGGGAGGAGAACCTCCGAACTTCAAAAGTAAGGAGAACCTTACATTTGAAAGGATGTGCCACCCTTCCTGGGATGGAGACAGCCTTGGAAAAGCAAAAGGCTTAAGAACAATGGAGTTCTGCCCCTTTTTGGGTTCCTTGCGTCCTGATATTGCCACCAAGGCCAGGCTGTTGAAACCGGCTGACAACACAAGGATAAGAACCACACAGATTTGGTTGCGCCTGTGACAACAGTGATTTCCCTGTGAGTTGCTCAGGAGTCCCATGAAATGTTCCCAGAGCTGTCACAGAACTAATAGTAAAATCATTCACGCTGAAGACTATAAAGGTATTCCTTTCATTATCGTTATTTTATGTTGTTTGTTCAAGCATTGATTTTGGATGTCTCCCTTTTAACATTAACTTGGCAACACTTGTTTACTTAATTTTCTATTACAAAATTTTTAGTGTTCCAGGTACACAATTTGAAAAGGAGTAAGGTGGCTAAAGAAGTGGACAGGCTGTGAAATTTCTAAGTTTCGAGAGAAGTCATGTGCCTGAGCCCTGCTGTGAATTACCCTAGATGTATCATTGACTTCAAAACTGAGGCTTTGTGAGAGTTAAACTTCAAGGGCAAAAGTTAGGTGTCTTGAAAAGTTTGTTTGGAATTTTCAATTTGGGGACAATAATTTTCAATGATTGGGGACAGTGAGAGAGCTGGGACTGTTTAGCCTAGAGAAGAGAAGTCTTGGGGTGGATCTTATCAATGTACGTAAATACCTGAAAGGAGGGTGCAAAGAGGAGCCAGGTTCCTTCCAGTGGTGCCCAGTGACAGAACCAGAGGCAATGGGCACAAACTGGAACACAGTTCTGAACATCAGGAAATACTTTTTTACCGTGAGGGTGACTGAGCACTGGCACAGGTAGCCCAGAGAGATTGTGGAGTCTCCATCCTTGGAGATATTTTGAATATCCAGCTTTTGAAGCTGTCTGGACATGGTCCTGGGCAACATGCTATAGGTGGTCCTGCCTGAGCAGCGGGGTTGGACCAGATGACCTCCAGAGGTCCCTTCCAACCTCAACCATTCTGTCATTGTGTGATTCTGTGATGCTCTTATCAACTTAAATGTCACTTACATGGGAACTTTATTATTCAGCTAATTGTCCTGGAGAGCTACAATACTGCTTTTACCAATTATTCATAAATCTGTATCTAATTCTATTATCTGTTTCAGTTAGAAACCATTCATATTTCAGTGGCTTTCCATTAATTTAAAAGAATCTTGGCGCTTTGTCTCTAGTAATTCCTGATCCTCTATGTAGCCTGAAAAAACAACTCAGTTTCTGCAACAATGCAATAGAGAACTAAAAGTAGATAGCACTCATATTGTCCCCAACAAATGTAGTTTGTAAACCATTAAAACATCTTGTCTTTTTCACAGATGAGGGACAAATTTAGCTTGCAGTTGTAAGAGGAAATTTCCTTTCTGCCAGCCTTGTTATATGATAAGTTGTTTTATTTTGCCATATAAATTCTAGGGTGTTGTATTAGTAAATATAATTTGGCCTTCCCTTTTCTTAGATGCTACATTTTTGGGGGCAATGGGTTGGGAGGAAGACTTCAGTGAAGACATTCCCAATTCCAGGGTATTATGTATTTTCCCACATTGAACTAATCCAGGTGGATTCACAGCTGGAACCATGAGCACTGAGGATGGTGAGGGACTCAGCAAGGCAGCTGAGGGACCTAAACTCTGCACCAACATATCCTGGGGAAAGGGACAAAAATGGGGCAGACCAGCAGAACCAAAAATACAAGCGATATTAAAAAATTCTCTGCCCACCATGCATAATCTATCCATGTAGATAGCAAGTCAGAAAAGAAATGGTGCTGGACCAATAGTTTGTGCTGTTTGTTACTGCATGCAATGATTTCACATGACGCTTTTACAGACAAAGACTGTATTTGGTGTTTTAATCCCACGCAAGAGCACAACATATCTGTTCATTCCTCACAATAGTGGAATTACCACACTACAGACTTCCCAATGCTCTGCCTCGACTGCCATCGGTCCTACCTGCTCCACAGGGAAATGTCTGAAGTCACATAGAGCATAATAATGATAGGAACAACTCACGTGACCTATTTCTTACCCACTGCCTTCAGGCAGCAGTATTTCTGTCTCCAGAAACCTTGAGGGCAAGCACCCCACAGCAACCTTGAGTTGTCTGGTATTTTTTTGTGTTAAACAGCCGTATCGGGAAGAGGGCTGCACTGTCGGAAAAGAGGTATGGGTTCCGGACTGCAGCTGCTGTGGGGTAGCATTGTCAGGAATTTAAAAAGGGGAAGGAAAATAGTTCTTTAGAACAGATGCGTGCCAGGGAATTAAGTGAATTAAGCAAGCACACATGCACAAAGACTGAGAAGCATATCTGCAGACCCTTTTTTTATGGAGGGTTACCTTTGTGTCACACCATAATTCACCCTCTGGCCCCGACTGCAGTGTGAATGAGTAGCAGCTGCGATCATAACTGCCCTCGGAGCCAGGGAGCTGTCCTGCATTTCCACAGCTGTTTTAACTGGATGGATTTAGAGATGCTTTTGGCTGTTGCACCAAAGGAAGGCAAGAGGAAGGATGGAGTCTCCCACAGCCTCTGCTCTTCCCTCCGTCATTTCTTTCTGTTCTTCATAAGGAGTGGACGGCTATCCACTATTATGATTTAGGAGAGAAACTGAGCAGACAGTCAGCTCTTGCTCTCATAAATAATACACTGATTAATATGTATAGCTTCAGTCGATAACCCCAAAGTGTGATTAAGGCGAGGAACAGGGCAGGAAGGAGGGTGTTTGGTGTCTTGCAGTGCTGCGCAACAAAACACTTATGCTTCCTTGTAACCCTGGCTAGAGATTTCTGGCTTTGGCTTCAGCAGAAACAGGATCTCACTTTACAAGTAGAAATATCTTCCTTCAAGTAGAATAAGGTTTCAAGCTCCGGCACTTGGTAGAAGGCCCTTCACCTGCTGTTCCCATTTCTTGCCAGTGCTATGAGAAGGAAAAAAGGGTAATTAAACTTATCATCATTGCTTTTTCTCTAATAAAGGAGAAGGCAAAAAGCCTCCTGGATTCAAAAGTGCTTTTCTGCTTGCTTTAAAAATAGATCTTGGCACATTAACCTCACTGTAATTATAAATTGTACCTAGTCTGAGGGAAACTGAAGGAAAGATACCTGGAGAGTACCCCTGGATAAGTATATTTTATCTGCTTTTTTTACAGGACAAAGAACAACAATGAAAAGATGATCATATTTCCTTGGCAGCTCCATAACCTACTTTTTGAAGCAGCTGCTTCAAGGGACTAGGACTATCACTGATGCAGTCAAATTGAAATCCCTATGAAGGATCTGGTCTCTCTTCCCCTTTCTTTCCTATCTCTCTCTATCTCTCTTTCCCCTTTCTCCCTCCCTTCCTCTCTCCTTCCCTCTCTTTCCTTCTCTTTATCTTCCCCCCCCGCCCCTCTCGCTCTTTGTCTCTCCTTTCTTTTCCCTTTCCTCTTAGGCGAATAATCTAGTTGGCTAAGAAGCTTCACGAAAGGCTAATTCAAGGATAAAGCAACAGTGTTTATATTTATCCGGTGTTTGGTCACAAGAGATTCTCTTTCATTTCATTTGAAATCGTAAAACATAGTTAACTTATACACCATAAATAACGTTAGCTTTCAAAAATCTATGAGAGAATGGCAGTGTGTCTTTGCTGAGGGCAATTTAAAACCTCTTGTGTGAGTTGATCAAATTAAATAAAGCTTCTGTGCTGTCAAGGTTCAAAATCTACTGATGTGCCAACATCCATTCTTCAGCTCTGTATTTAGCTTTCCAGGCAGGCAAGGTCAGCCGTGTCTGATTGATCCAGCTTCTGTCTTTTAGGAAGACCAGATGGTTGTTTCTGTAAGAAAGAGGGTGTTTTCCCCTGTTTTCTTCCCAGAGCAGGGCAGCTGATCTGATCTCACTCCACCAGATGGCAAGCTTTAACCAAGGAAAAAAAATCACACATTTTTGCAACTATCCATTTACCTTAGGGGAGAGGAGGAAGGGAGCTTGGCTCATTGGTTACTTTTGTTGGTTTTTTTCTTTCTTTCTGTTTTAAAGAAATGTTTTTACTATAACAGGCTCACATCCATCTTCTGGCATGCTTTATAGTGTTTAGAAAAATAAATAAATAAAACAACATTTGCTGTCAGCTATTGAGTAACTGACAGGTGTCACAAAAGGAAGTAAAAATAGGTTAGAATATACAATCCCTCCCCAAATCTCACTGAACAAAGGCAGACTCAGTGCTCCTAAACAAACAAATAAGTATGGTGGTTCAAGTCAAAAATAAGAAGATGTTTCCAAGCTGTCAGTGCTGCACAACAGACCCTGAGTTCTGGTTATCCAAAACCCACATTAATCCCTGCCTTTGACTTTCAGGAAGGGGCCGCTCTGCCATGTGTTTCTGCCATCATAACCTGCCCGCAATGCCTGGACGATGCACAGAGCAGAGGACAACTGCTCTGTCCAAGCTACATTATCTCTTCAGTCCAGGGTTGTCTAGAGGGTTTCAGACAGCCTGGGAGCTGAGTTGAAGTCTGCTTGTCCTAATGCAGCAGACTTTAACTGCTGCATTAAAGTTAAAGGAGCTCATTTTCACAAACATTTCATTTTACGACTGGCTGTCCCAACTTCACAGGTGAAGCGGTTGTGGCACCGGGAGGTTGCTTGACTTGCAGAGGTAACACAGCCATGCAGCATTGCAGCAAGGTGCGAGGAGCGAGTCTCCCAAGTCTGAGCTCAGCGATCTGTCACTGGGGATCTGGAGATATCTGCACTGTCTCCAGCAACAGGAGAGAAATGCTGTGGGGAGTCTGCAGCCACAGGGTTAGAAAGCCTTACATGTAAAAGCCCAGCTGCCAGTTCCTTCACGTCTCTCTTTTTTGTGTTTTTTCTTAGCATTTCCCTCCTCCTGAGACCACAGGTTCATCCCCATCTGGTGACTGGGCTCCAGGAGAGTTGCAGGGTGGGAGCCTTGGCAGTCCTGGGCGTTGTTATGCCCGTCCCTGCAAA
Source organism: Calonectris borealis (assembly GCF_964195595.1). Lineage (NCBI taxonomy): Eukaryota > Metazoa > Chordata > Aves > Procellariiformes > Procellariidae > Calonectris > Calonectris borealis. Next base: position 15,748,466 of record NC_134352.1, on the reverse strand, counting down.
GCACAAAAGTGGTACCCAGTTGTTCAAGGGCAGGAGAGAAATGTCTGGCTAACATCACGTAACACTTCGAAGCGTGGGGGGAAATCAAACCTACATCATCTCACTTGCTGACCTAATGACTGAAGAAAAACGGTTCCCTTTTTTTTCTGTAGGCTGTGTTTAAGTAAACTGTTACTCTTCCATTATAAACATCATTACAAGTTTGAAAATAGCTTTACCTGTGTCTTTACTCCTGTTTCTTAGCTCTTTCCAAAGAATAAACTTCTAAAATCTAAATCAATGCCACAGACATTTGTAAAATTATGCCAGATGAGCCTGAGGGAAATCTGTGCAACAAACACAATCATATAGCAGATTGTAAGTAATCAAAATTTGTGAGCCCAGGTTCTGAGACTGAAAAAATAATACATACATTTTAGCTATTTTTGCATTTCCTCGTTCATGATTTTATTTTTTTCGTAGCATCAAGGGAGGTTGGAAACCTTTGTTTTTCCAAAAATGGGAACTCATTGTACTGTTACCATACGACTCCGAGAACTGAGGCTTTACAAAAGGCTGAGGAGTGATAGTACTATGAAGGTTGAAGAGCTGCAGCAGTGCAAACTGCAGTGAAGTGGAGCAGCTAAGTAATACAGGTGGCAGGCTGTGGGTGTCTGCCTCTGTAGTCATGCCTTGAGGACTTACCTCGCACTTAATTTCCCTCAGGGAGAAGATTATGGGCTTTGGAGTTTGTTTATGTGTTTGCCTTTTATTTTTTTCCTTCTGGTTGAAGTGCTGCAAAATCCTGCAGTGTCTCTGCCAGAGCTGCAGGTGTGCCTGGGGAAGTGGTGTGCGCCCTCCGTGACTCCAGCATCCCCGTCTCACACGCTTCTTCTCTCTGGAAATACTCAATATCCCTCCAAAGCCGTGGAGGGACCGACACCAAGACTCATCTCACCTTACTTTGCTGCAGCTCATCTTACTATCCACGTAGTCTTCTGAATTAAGGGAGCTTTTGAAAGCATCCCCCCAAGGTGACAGCAGCTGCTGTCAGTGAAGCCAGGCAGGGACTGCTTGGTGCCTCCTAAGGCAACGTGTCCTCTGAGGGACATGGGAGTGCGGTGCCCTACCCAGGCTGCTCCCACCGGAGCAGTACTGTGCCGGCTTGACATGCTTATCCGTGTGAGGACAGTGAGGTTAATTTTACCCTGAGCCTCACTTCTCTGCTGCTACTGAGAAATGCCGCTGGGGTGGTATAGAGAGTCATGGGAAGACTTTTTTCTTTCTGCTCTTGCTACGGGTTTTGGCTCTGTGGATTTTGCTTTGGTTTCCACAGTGAATTTAGAGATCACTTGGTTTTGTGATAGAACACAAGGGATCAGACAGATCTGCTGATTTTGACACAAGACCACTTAAAGCAGGATTGCCCAGGTAGAAAAGTATTTTTCTTTCCTTTCATTGCGTCCAGTAAATTTTCATTCTGTGGAATGAAGTGGAAGCCCACAAAAAACCTTGGATGTATTAAAGTCTTTTAACCCATTTTACTTAGTTTTAATTTTAATATTGCTCTCATATGTGAAACTCTGTTGAGTTTGAATTTCTCCTTTTGGTTTATAATTCAATTGTTGATGCACAAACCAAAATAAAATCTGATCTCTTTTCCATATTCACGATGGCTCTGCAGTATTGACAAAATTAAACCACAATAAGCCAGAGTAAATCAAACCTTCTTTTTGCTGCTAAGGAAGTTCTGTAATAAAATTCCAACTAAAGGTAAACGATTTCACATCCACATAATAACTTTTCAAGTTATTCCAAGTAGGAATGGATTTTAAAGTCATGCATCTCAGTAAAAAAAATACTTTCTGTTCCTCTCTGAACATTGCTTTACTCAATGGCATTTTGAAGTCTGTAGGGTTTGTTTAAGCACTAATCTATCAAACATGGAGAGACCTGAGATCACTGATCTAAGTCATTCCTGGAGAGGAGACAACCCTTCTACCTTAAATAAATCTGAGCTTGCACTGAAAGAACTGTTTGCATCAGAAGTGCCGGGCTGGCAGAAGGTTGAAGCCAGATGTGCTGTTTGGTTTCAGACGTACAGAAACCGTCAGGCATACAAAGATGTATCCAAAAATGTATCTGCATCAGGTTCAGGAAGATTCCAGCACTGCAAATAGAGGTGTGGTTAAGTTTTTGGGATGACTGCTAGGTGTACTTGCCTTGTCCTAACTCTCCTCTGGGCTTCAGCTTGCAGCCGTGCTGGAGGCAGGATCCAGAACTAGATGAACCTTCAGCCTGAAATGTATGGCTGCTCTCATGTTATTTATTTGCAAAGTTTTTCTATGGTGTTATCTATTGACAATATTTTAAAGTCTCTTATTATACTTACTAAGATAAAAAAATTTTGCTACTGATGCAAGCTTCTAGTGAATCCCCTCAAATAAATGTGTTTCGCTGTTACTGCCTCTCTCTGCCACGGCTAAAATAAATCAGAATCCCCATCTCAATGCCTGAAGAGACAGGAACATTTAATTTATAGCAATTTCCTTTTCTTTTCATGGTTTTTACTAAACAGAACATGCTGGGTCTCAACCTGCATTTGCATTTATGCTAAATTACAAGCAGAACAATCAATACAGGTCCCATCTCATGCTGCCCACAGCTGAACAGCAGCAAAGAAAGCAAACTGCCAAGGAAATCTTTCCCACCCAGCCAGCTTGTTAGTACACAGCAGTGTTTAGCTATCTATTTATCACAGTAATCTTGGAGTGCCTCCCAAGTGTTGTGGAGAAGAAAAGAGGAGCTTATCCTCAGACACCTTGTGAGTCCACCGTGCAAGGCAGCCCCAGATGGCCACTTCCCAGGGTGCGACAGGCAGAGGGGGTGTCTGGGCAGGATCTCCTCTCTGAGTGCCCGAGGAGGTGCAGACAGGACTGCCCTTCACCCAGGAGTGCTCCTGAGGTGGGACCTCCATTGGGGTGGTCATTGTGGACACTCAGCCCCTAAAACTGACAGATGTCTTCACTTGGGACTTTGGGTTCACCTTCTTTCCTCTCTACTCTGTACTGTTCCCTGTCAGACTTTTTTCCCCCTCAGGTTCCCTTAAATCCCACCTCATCCTTCTTCCTCTCCATGGCCCTTTTCCTCATCCGTTTCCCTTCCTATTTGCTTTCCTCTCTCTTTAATATTCCTTAGTGACTGCACCTTTACATTTTCCATATAACCACCTTCCTGGGATGAGGGCAGCCTCACCAGTGGGTGCTGATGCACTCCGGTCGGTGCCTGGAGCTCTTAAATGTGGTGCATTGCAACGCTGTGCCTGCACTGGTCTGCAGGAGGTTCAGGCATGCTCAAGTGAACCGCCCTCAGGGGTTTGCAGTGGTGTGAACAAGCCCATCTGAAATCAGCGTGGCTGTGCTAGGGAAACCTTTCTAGCAGAGCCCACAGTCTCCCTGGGCTGGGCTCACTGCTGGCATACTGTGCAGAAAAAAGCAAAATAAAAGCAATAGCCTTCGTTAACTGCCCTTGCGCTCAGGTCCTTGTCTGGGGCCTTGCAGTATGTCCTTTCTAACCATTGGGTTTTAATTTGAAAGTAGAACCTGGCCCTTCTTGCTGCCAGTTTGGCCTTATCCGAAATGCTAACTAGTCCTTCATGCTGCGAAGTGTTTTAAAGTCTGACAGAAACCTCCTTGGAAAAACTACAGGCTTGCTTGTGCCCCTTAGCTTTCTGCTTTGGAGAAGTCTTTGAAGTGAGAGCTATCCAGCCGCATTTGATATCGCTTCCTATCTTCACCAAACCTCAGGCAACAACAGCATGGTGAGGAAACGCTATCTAGCTGATCGGCATTGCTGTGCGCAGAAGTACTGGCCCTCTTGCACGTGCCTGGCTGATCTGCAGGAGAGGTGCATTGGCACAGCCTGGAAACACCAGGCTCCCTCAGCACATGCAGGTCCCCGGCCTGGGACACGCTCAGCGTGCCGCTCGCTCCAGTTTCAATGGACACTGTTGCTCGGGGAGTGCCCCACTGCCTCTCGATCGAGTGCCCCTCGATTTCCAGGTGCTGGAGTGACAATTGCAGTTACCCTGAGCGCACGTGTCCTGCGTGCTCTCCACCCCGCTGTGCAAACAGGTGGATTGTAGGTGGCTGGCTGGAGGAGAGATTTCGGTGCTGGAAGACTGCGGAGCCCGTGAGCGCTGCGGTGGCTCTTCCCAGCTCCTCAGCGCACCCCCCAGCCCTGCTACCCCTCTGCCGAGGGGCTGCCCGTGTGGGTGAGGGCACCGCCGCGTCTCCGCGCAGCCCTCCGAGCACAGCGCAAGCGGGGAGATGTTCGCCTCTTTCGCCTCCGGACCCATGCTGAGCTTAAACCAAGCAGAAGAGCATCTCTGTAATCCTGCAGTCAACAGCTGTATCCTGCAGAGCCACAGCGACTGCCTGAATTGACAGGATTAATGTGACTCCAGGGGTCTCCCTGCAGCTAATCAGGAGACGCTGGTCCTAATGAATGAAGCACAGTGGAGAGAACTGGTACGCTAAAGGCAGCAAGTGTCCCCTTTATTGTAGTTACAGTGTTAGTGATTAAAACATAACTCAGTGGGATGCAGTTAGATCTCAAGCTAATTCTTCGACACGAAACACCAGCCTGTGAAGTGTTGGCTTCAAATATTACGGAAATAACTGCTCAGGACTTTCATATTTTTTTCATCAAGGGTCATGCTGTTATTAACGCAGGTGTTGGGGGCTATGGCTCCAGCCCCCACCTGTCCCCCATGCAGCTTCAACTTGAAGCCTGTTCCATGGCTCAGAAACAAGAAGGTTCAACAGAAATGAGACAAACTAATCATTTCCCCTCCATAAACTGATGCTTATAATCCTGGCTGTGATTCCCTGTTATGTCTTCTCTGGTGCAGAGGACTTTATTCCCTACTGTGATGAAATAAAATGAATCAAACCATTGTCAAAACAATTCAAAATGCTCTGCGCCTTCGGGAAGAGGGATCAGCTCTACAGCCTACTTTGCCTGTTAGCTCCTTAACCTGCTTAAGAAACAGGTGCAGGAAAAATGATATTGGCTAATATTATTTTGTTAAATTCAAGTGCTGTGTTTGTTTTATCAGTAACACAACATAGCATGCAATACGGCTTTCTGTCCTGGCAAGTGCCCCACCTTAGAAGAATAAATCAAAATCTCTGTGTACCTGTATTCATTGGCTAGCATGCAGATGAGCTCTTTTATAAATATGCATGAAATAGCATATAAAAGACACACAAAAATTAGCAGCTGTGACGAATGGGTCCTCAGTCCCTGTTCAGTCACATTGTTAGACCGGAGAAGCTGGTGGTTAAATTGATGCTAATCGTACTAAGGGTGCAGCACAGTTTCCACGTAGGCATCAGCTTGGGGTTCTCCTCTGCTCTAATGATGCAAAGAATTTGTGGGTATGTTTTGGACGCATTGTTAGTTGTTCTTCCTACCTGCTTGGGAGGCAAAGCAAACAGTCCCTTGTTACACACCTTGACATAGTGTATAGCTAACCAGCCAGGGTCCTTGGTCAAAGCTAAAACAATAGCAACTTTGTGGTTGCTAAGTTCGCCACTGCATGCTCCTCTGTTGGAAAATCAGTCTCTAATGGGAAGGGAGGGAAAATAAATTGGGATGATGTTCTAACTTCTTTTCTTTACCAGCTTGACTATAAACAGCTGGCTTCACTGTTAAACTTTTCTTCCTCTGACATTTTGCAGCAATTCACTGCACTATTTGGCTTTCCTGCTGACCAGAAAAGTAAGAGCCCCTGCAGGAACTGGGGCAGCAGTGCTCTGTGAAAAAGAAATCCAGGTGCCTGGGAGCTGCTGAAGTGTACATGATGACAAGCAACAGTCACAGCATATGTAAGACCAGTAAGACTTCTTTCTTTTGCATGGAAAGGCTTTTTTTTTAATTGTAGCTCCTTACAGAGCTCTCTCAGCAGCTAATCTCCCATTCGTCTTACCCCCCAAATCCTGGAAGTCCATGAGTGAATAAAAAGTTCACACTTCCATTTTACTTTTGAAAAAGGGGAAAGAATGTGATGGCCAAGAATGTGTTTTCAGCAGAAAAGAAAATGTTATTATCCACCCTGTCCTTGGCAAGACCTACTTTTCTCCTGTCTTGTATTTCTAGGGTTTCTTTTCCCCATTATCTTTGTTATGTTAATTAAGTCCTAACTTCTACTTTCTCTCTTTCCCTCTCTCCTATTTAATTAACATGGTGGATGTTGTCTTTTGTCTCATTGTTACAATGAACAAGGCTCCTGTGAAAACTGACATTTTTTGAAAACCTTTTTAATTGAAATGGCATGAATTCAAAGATTGTCAGCCAGTTCCAGTCATTTTGTCACATGAAAGTTGCTTTGGAGACTCTTCCCCAACACACACTTAAAAAAAAAAGGAACTAGCTTTTTGCTTAGGCAGCAACTGCTGTGCAAAGGAAAAGAAAAAAAAATGAGAGGCATTAAAAAATAATTAAATCTTTTCTAAATTTTGGCAGTTGCACTTAAGATGTTGCACTCAAGACTGGAGTCACTCCAATTTCCAATAAGTTTCCTCCCTCTAAGGTAGAGAATAAGCCTCAGATACAGACTCCGTCTTTAAAGATTGATGCTGGATTCCTGTCCGTGATGTGTTTCCATATGATGTTTCCATATATTCTCTTCACCATGCAATGAAATCCTCCTTCTCAGCACCTAGGGTCTAGATTTTTTGCTCCTGCAGGCCAAAGGAGTTTCCTAATTACAGGGATGAGGACACACTGGGGTCAGCACCCCCTCCATCCCACCGAAGCTGGATTACTCATCCACATGGGAAGCAAAACCACGGATTTGAGAGGACAGCAGGGAAATAACAACCAGAGCCTAGTGCAGAGATGGGTGGCTCAGCCAGGAGGAGGTGGACACTAATTACTTGAACTGCTACTTTACTTTGCAGTTACGGCTCCTGTGTTTCCTGATCCAGCTGCTTTTCGCCGAAATTAAAAAATCTATTTCCACGGCTTCGCCTGTTGGTGTGAATCTGGTATTACGTCCTCAAATGCTCCTACTGCTTGTCTGGTATTTTCGCTTTGTTCCTGGAGATTTCTACACGTGCATGTATTGTACACTGCATTGCTGAGGACCTGTGGTGCATGACGTACATGCAGAGCGTGGCTCTCACTCCACAGAGTGCCTTAACGCTTGTTATTTAAATCTTCTAGCAAACAAAGATAAATCTGAGCAAATTTCAATAGGGTGTTCAACAACAGCATGTTGATTTTTTCTCTAGCACTCATAAACAGCTCGAAAACTCATTTAGGCATCTTCCTCTGAATCTGCACCTGTCGTACAGTGCTTGCTGCAGAACGGAGTAGCATCAAACACAAGCGATGAAATGCTGCAGTGTGTTTCTCTCAACTTATGCTGCTAAAGCAGATGGGATCAGCCGTGAGAGAGGTCCAGGGTGAACCTCTTCAAACTGAGCCATAGGCCATAATAGCAGTGTTTGATTGATGCTGAAGCGTCTGCTTTCAGGTGATAGAGTACAGCATTTGCTAAAAGCACCAACAACTGCCCCAGCCTGCATCATTTCCCCTTTCCAGAATTCAGGCTGGTGATGCGTAGTGGCTCCAGGCAGACTGCTCAGGGTGCAAAGGGTCTGCTTCGCAAGCAATTGCAAGGGATTCGACCCTTGCACCTTGGGCAATCATTTACCCAAACACAAAATTGGATGTGAAACCCTCTCATTAGAACTGAGTAGCATTTATAAACCTCCTGGGTCCTGGTGCCAATACCTATGTAACAGAATAATAAGAGAGAGTTACACTAGATCATGGTCTTAGTGCATAGTTCATTATCACAGTCACTCCCATTCTTAAAAAGTGTAGCATCATGAATATCTACAGTGATTTTTATCACAGAAAAAGCTATGGTATTTTTCCACTGCAGGGACTCTTTGTAGTTAGTCTAAGATCTGCTCCAGACTTGTTTTTACTGCAGACATGCACATATAACTTGATTTGATTCACTAATAGTCATGCCAATTATAAAGTAGAAGGCATTTAATTACAGTGCCTGCAGCTTGTGAGGTCTGATTCAAAGCCCACCAAAGTCAAAGGATGCTTTAAAGCTGAATGAAAGGCGTTTGAAGGACAGCAAGGAGTCCAAAGTAAGCTGTGACTTGTGAATCTTCCAAAACAGGACAATTCTCTGTAAAACAGTGCTTAAGGTTTGGAACTGAGCTTCTAATCAGTTCTATTTTATGGGCTTCTCCTTCCTTGACACTGTTTTTCTATTACAATATTTGTTCTTTGATCTGATATGTTAGTACTTTTAATTTATTCAAAAGCAAAAGTGGGCACAAATATTCTGCAGTCGGTATTGGTAGCTTTCTTGTACTTCTGAATTAAAACAAGTTGCTTTTAGCAACTGAAAATTTAATTTCACATATATTTTAATTGAGTTACTTTGGCTCAGCAATGGAACAAAACACGTATTTACCTTCTGCCCTATTGTAAATTCTGTTTATGTTTTATGCTTTATCCAGGTTAAGGTTTACATTTATCATATTTCAATAATACAACCACACAACAGATTAAAATGTGTCATAAAAGCGTTGCGCTTTTCTCTTTTGAACACATGGCCAGGATGTGGGTTAGTGTGTATCAGCGTAACCCCAGTGAAATCAGTGGGGGAAGGGCATTTTATAGAAACATTTTATAGAAAATCTCAGAACTGTGAGATGTGATAAGGCTGGACGTGGTTCTCGGTTGCCCCCTGCCTTGTGTAAACATTTAAACTAGAGAAAAGCGGATGCAGGATTTCTGCAGGATGCTGCTGTTCGGACAGGTAGCATATTTGTTTCCTCTCAACTCCTGTTTAGGAGACTGGACCAATGAAGGGTGGCATTAAGTAGACTAGTTTTGACAACAAAGCACTGTGATCCCAGTCAATTTTCCAAACCTTGCCCTTGACTTTTTGGTAAACAGGAAAATCATGCATAAAATGCCACCTCATGGGTGTGCAAAGCCTTATTTTTGATGTTTGCATGCGGATTGCTGACCCGTAACTAGGAGAAGTAGGTGTGTGCAGAGCTGGGCAGTATAACAGTGGAAAGATTGGTTTTACTCCAGAGATTGGCGTGGCTCCCCAAAATGCTACAGTTGCTCCCTACTGAGCAGTTTTTCTAAAAATGGGACTGTTCAGTGTTCCCTTTGCCCACTGAAGGAGTCATGGGAGGAAGAGTCTTCACGGTTTTCCACGTTAGAGGTCTCCTCTGTTTTCTTCCCAGGGAGATATGGAACTTGTCTCTCCGGGCAAGAGGTCTCTGGTGAGCCTCTGACTACTGTGAGCTCCTCAACATTTCTCCAGCACTATCAACGCTCCTGACATTTATTGAATCACGCACTGTATTAAGTTATTGCTAATCAGATGGGTGTACAGCATTCATTAAATAATCTACGTTTCTTTAAAAAATGGTGCTAATTCTTCATGCAACAATAGTAAGGGACCAAGAACACTGTACCTTGAACATCACCCTGGAGGGTACGAAGCACCTCCTTTAATGACAACTTAACTGAAATTATTTTGTGTTTTTTACCTGTGTGTTATTAATATCAGACAAGTTCCTGCCTATTATTTAAGAAGCCTGAGCTCTGATGGTGGCTCATTAAACAAGCTTTCACTTGGGCTCACACAATTAAAGCTTATACTTTGATTTTTGCAATGCACTTTTGCACACTGTTGCAAAAAGCCTGAAAGACTTTCGTATCTAGTACCTGTTTACACTGCGAGCTGCCTGTGCTCTCTGACTGGGGAAGGGGAACTTTGAAAATCTGGTGACAACATCTACAGACCCTCTTCAGCTAGCGTATTCTTCTGGGAGTGGAAGGAAGTGCTTCGTGAAGCTAAAGTTGCCAAATTTCCATTCAAAGTCCTTGTCAAGTTTGTACAAGTTACCTGCATTTTCCAAGTGTTCCTGAAGTAGTTCTGTTGTCTTTCACACCTAAAGCCCAAGTGATTGTTCTATGTTTGAGTTCTGTAAATTACATCATGGCAGACATACTATGAATTATCACCTATTATGGAAGAACTGCAGTTAGCTAGTTTTTATGGAAAAGTAAAGTACAATTTAGTTTATATTTGGTAGCCACACTATCTTTTAGATAGTCTGTTTCATAGGTATGTGGACACTTTGCATGTGGTTGTCACGGTGGTCCAGTTCCTTGAAGTGTCAAGGTATGTATTCAGCATAAGTGAGGTAACAGTGCCAGCAACTTTCACTTCAAACCACTAACTTACGGCAATTTTCTTCAATACTGCTAAGGCTTAGACAAACTTCATTGAGTTACAGTGAGTCTGGTATCAATGACGCTGTGTTTTTCAGAGATGTGCATGTTCCTGTAGTGCTTTTTCAGAGGTGGGAGCACAGAGAAGTTGTGCTCTGCTTGATTTCAGCAAAAGAGCATCTGATTGAGGACTGGACCTCACGCCATTTTGATAGGTGTCACTGCGGCTGAGACAATCTGGCTGTGGAGGTATCAGGGCTGTGAAATTAGATTCCACCTATTGATTGAGATTGTTCTGAATGCCACCAGCAGCATTAAGATAAATGACTTCTCTAACACTGTGAAGAAAGGGGAGTAGCATTGCTCTCAAATATTTAATAGCTATTGATGTTTTCCAATGTTCATATCATTGACTTACAGGAGAGATTGTCAAGAAGGAAGAAACATTTAAAAAGAGACATTAGCCTCAATATAATGAACAGCTAACTGAGAACTGCAGAAGTCTTAGACTGTAGCTTCCCACCTATTGTCTCCTACAAGAGAGATATGAAATGATAAAAAGGTAGAGCAATATTGCAGTACAGCTTTAATGAGACATTAAGTGTTCCTCTTCATACAGAATTTGAATGAAATTATAAGGATTAATAGCTTCAGCTGGACTTAACCAAACCTCTGACGCTGTTTCATAAACCATTCTCAGATTACCTTCTCTGGGAGCTGTTCGTGTCTGGTGAACAGTTTTGACTGAAATTAACTTGTGCTTGCATTTGTAATAAAAACAAGAAAATTTTCTATCTCAGTTTTATGCCAAGATGTTTTTTAAACATATAAGCATTGTACTGTGTCCTGGTACATGAGCTGTAAGAACTAGGCCAGGCTGGAATGTTTTAAGAGAGAAATGGAGTAGTATAAACAACAAAATAGGATAATTGCAATCCAGTGAAATAAGAAATGAGAAATGAAAATGAGAGCTGCATTCAGTCAGGCAAAGCAAACAATGACATCTTCATACAAAACACTGGTATCCAGTACAAATTGGTGATAGAAAGCTAAATATCTGTATCTTGTTTCCTGAACCAGACTGCTGCAGAGCAGCAGCAATGCAGAAGCATGTCCTTGGTGCAGCACGCACGTGCTTATGTCTGTCCTTGTGCAAGACAACTCCCGTAATATTTTTTTTCCTGCCAGGTCTTTTCACTTTCTTGAAATGTTAGGATGAGCACGTAGGAGTGGAGCGTTAGGAAAAGCTGTGTTTTTCACACTTGCCTCTCTGCAGATCTAGGTTTGCAGTAATCAACATACTTTTAAAACATACTTTCCGATGTCATCTGTTCATGCAAGAAATGACAGACAGGCTTAGTGACTGAAAGGAAAAACAGAGAAGTGTGACAAAGTGTGTGCATGCAGACAAGTCAGGCTTACAACGCTGTGTGGCTCATGCGTAGGGACCAGTACCTCTGGAGAGGAAATCTGGAGGTCTGTAGTGGGAGGAGAAAGAGGCCATCATGAATGGCCACATATTGACCCCAAAGTCATCAGAAGCAGGAGCTATGAGAGTGATGAACTAAGCTGGGGCTTACGTCCCCTGCACACGTCAAAGCACCCTTATGCCAGCCCTGCTTGTCACCACAACTGGTAGCAAGATAAGGCCTCTGGTGACAGCAAGGATGAGAAAGGAATAGGTATTGTTGCCTGAGAGCCTTATTTGAGGACTCAGGAAATGTGTTTTTCACAACACTAGAAAAGAAACATTTTTGCACTAAAAATAGTTAACCAGAAAGAAAAGCTCTGTAGTAGTTTGCATGTGTAGTAAGAAATCATATATGTCAGTCTGGTATCACCGCACCATGCCTTGGTGCACAACCTTATATTCGGTGAGTTTAGGAATTCTTTCTCTGCTCCTTCTCTGCTCCCTGCTGCAGAGCACCTCCACGCCGTGTTTAGTGTCCTGGTTTCGGCTGGGATAGAGTTAAATTTCTTCCTAGTGCTGTGTTTTGGATTTAGTATGAGGAGAATGTTGATAACACACTGATGTTTTCAGTTGTTGCTAAGTGCCCTCCTAGTCCAAGGACAGCTCCCATGCCTACTGACTGAGCTGGGTACGCAAGATGGGAGGGAACATAATCAGGACAGCCAGCCCAGCTGGCTAATGGGGTATTCCATACCATGTGACGTCATGCTCAGTATATGAAGGGTAGGCGTGATCCAGGAAGTACCAATCGCTACTTGGTTATCGGTCAGCGCAGGTGGTGAGCAATTGCATTGTGCATCACTCATTTTGTATAGTCTACCATTATTTATTATTATTATTTTCCCTTTTCTGTTCTATTAAACTGTCTTTATGTCAACCCACGAGTTTTTCTCACTCTTACCCTTCCGATTCTCTCCCCGTCCCACCGGGGGGGGGGCGGGGGGAATGAGTGAGCAGCTGCGTGGTATTTGGCTGCCTGCCAGGTTATACCACGACAGTCCTTTTTGGCACCCAACGTGGGGCTCGAAGGGTTTAGATAACGACACATCTGATCAAAGTGTGTAAGGCAAAATTTTTATAAGCATTCATTGTATTGATTGATCATAATGTTGATGTATTGGCTGTCAAAGTTGTGGGGCTGGCTCTCAATGTTGGGTCATGTAATACCTTGCTTGCAGTATATGTTCCCTTTTGTGCTGTTTATCATTATTCGGAACTAGGCCAAGATTATCATTTTGTTGCTGTTTTATGAGGTGATAAAATCATTGGTCGTAAGTCTAATGTGGTATCTGTACTCGGCACTGCCGTCATTTCTGTACCTCGGGAACCACCTCTTAGAAACTATTAGTAATTGCACTTTTTTCTCCTCGGAGGATGAATTTAAGGGGGAGACAGGATGGGGCACTTTCTCCCACTTGTTCATCTTCCCTTCCATATCGTCAGAAACTCCTTTTTCTTCTATCCTCTTCACGAAGGTGTCCACAATATTCACTGAGAATTTTGAATATGCTTGGGATGTTCAAACAAGCGTGTTCATATTGCTATGTCTCCTGAATGTGGTTCAGACCTTGTTTAGGGTTAAACAACTTCAGGAATACTGTCCAGAGATCAACCCTCAGGAATAAGAAAAGAGGAAGGGCAAACGGCAGTGCCTCATCGGGGCAGGCGGAGCGGCAGGTCCCGGGGGCGGCGGGCAGTGGGAGATGATCAACCCCGGCAACAGACACGGTGGCTGCTCAAAACCCCATGACAGGCACTGCAGCTACTTCAACCCCCACGACAACCCCTGTGGCTACTCAAACCCCGGCAACAGTCACCGTAGCTTCTCCAACCCCCGTCACAGGCACTGCAGCCACTCAAACTCCGGCAACAGGCACTACAGTTACTCCAACCCCCATGACAAGCACTGCAGCTACCCAAACCCCAGCAACAGGCACTACAGCTGAACCAGAGGACCAACCCTTGCTGGTATCCGTTGCCCCTGTACAGAAGAGGAAATCTTGGAAGCGGAGGTCAGGTTGTTTAGAAAGGAATGATGGAAAAGCAGGGCCATCATGAGGAGAGGAGGAGGAAGAGGAAGAACTCATAAATGAGATGGAAACCACCCGATCCCTATCCCTGAGTGAGTTGTGAGATACGCGGAGAGATTTCAGCTGTTGTCCAGGCGAGCATATTGTCACCTGGCTGCTCCGACGCTGGGATAATGGGGCCAGTAGCCTGGAATTAGAGGGGAAGGAGGCCAAACAGCTGGGATCCCTTGCTAGGGAAGGAGGCATTGACAAAGCCATTGGAAAAGGGACACAGGCCCTCACCTCTGGAGGCGACTGCTGTCAGGCGTGAAGGAAAGGTATCCCTTCAAGGAAGATGTTATATATCGCCCAGGCAAATGGACCACTATGGAGAGAGATATCCAGTACCTGAGAGAACTAGGTGTGCTGGAGGTAGTTTATAGTGACCTGGACGATGACCAAACGCCCAAAGATCCAGATGAAGTCCAGTGCATGCGACCCATGTGGTGGAAGTTGGTACAGAGCACACCAGCGTTGTATGCCAGTTCGTTGGCAGTACTGTACTGGAAAGAGGAAGAAGCACCAATGGTGGATGATGTGGTTGGCAATCTCCGGGAATATGAAGAAACTGTCTCCTCCTCCCTTGTCTCAGATGTGGAGAAACTGTCCCGGGAGGTCCAGCAACTCAAAGATGATAGGTCCTATTTTCCACCTGTACGGACCAGTATCTCAGCCATTAGGAGTCAGCATTCTTCTGCTCAAGAGAGAGGATATAGAAAGTACACACCACGGGGCACCTTGCGTGACCACGGAGAGGACATGAGACAGTGGGATGGAAAACCCACCTTGACCCTAGAGGCACAGATACGTGAGTTGCAAGGAAAAACAATTACACAAGGGGGTTGTCTCCCAGAAAAATGCTGCTCCAGTCTTCAGGAAAAACCTGTCTCACGACGGTCCAGTTTCCAGTGAACAGTTCCCCAGACAGAGTAGAAGGGCTGATCTTACTTTGGATTGTAACGAAGGAATTCTTAACTCGTGTTTGCAAGAAGTGAGAAGCGGATACTATGACCAGAACTAGAGGGGCCCTGCCTCCGGCCAGGTGGAGGAAAGGGACAGCCGGGTTTACTGGACTGTGTGGATTCGATGGCCTGGCACATCAGACCCACAGGAGTATAAGGCTCTCGTAGACACCGGTGCACAGTGCACCCTGATGCCATCAAGCTATAAAGGGGCAGAACCCATTTGTATTTCTGGAGTGACAGGGGGATCCCAAGAGTTAACTGTATTGGAGGCTGAAGTGAGCCTGACCGGGAATGAGTGGCAGAAGCAACCCATTGTGACTGGCCCACAGGCTCCGTGCATCCTTGGCATGGACTACCTCAGGAGAGGGTATTTCAAGGACCCAAAAGGGTACTGGTGGGCTTTTGGTATAGCTGCCCTGGAGAGAGAGGAAATTAAACAGCTGTCCACCTTGCCTGGTCTCTCGGAGGACCCTTCTGTTGTGGGGTTGCTGAGAGTTGAAGAACAGCAGGTACCAATCGCTACCACAACAGTGCACCGGCGACAATATCGCACCAGCCGAGATTCCCTGATCCGCATCCATGAGCTGATTCGTTGACTGGAGAGCCAAGGAGTGATCAGCAAGACTCGCTCACCCTTTAACAGTCCCATATGGCCAGTGCGAAAGTCCAATGGAGAGTGGAGACTAACAGTAGACTACCGTGGCCTGAACGAAGTCACGCCGCCACTGAGTGCTGCCGTGCCGGACATGCTGGAACTTCAATACGAACTGGAGTCAAAGGCAGCCAAGTGGTACGCCACAACTGACATTGCTAATGCCTTCTTCTCCATCCCTTTGGCGGCAGAGTGCAGGCCACAGTTTGCTTTCACTTGGAGGGGCGTCCAGTACACCTGGAACCGACTGCCCCAGGGGTGGAAACACAGCCCTACCATTTGCCATGGACTGATCCACACCGCACTGGAACAGGGTGAGGCTCCAGAACACCTGCAATACATTGATGACATCATCGTATGGGGCAGCACAGCAGAAGTTTTTTGAGAAAGTGGAGAGAATAGTCAAATCCTTCTGAATGTTGGTTTTGTTATAAAACAAAGTAAGGTCAAGGGACCTGCACAGGAAATCCAGTTTTTAGGAATAAAATGGCAAGACGGACGTCGTCAGATCCCAATGGATGTGATCAACAAAATAACAGCCATGTCCCCACCAACTAGCAAAAAGGAAACACAAGCTTTCTTAGGCGCTGTGGGCTTTTGGAGAATGCATATTCCAGATTACAGTCAGATCGTAAGCCCTCTCTATCAAGTGACCAGGAAGAAGAACGACTTCAAATGGGGCCCTGAGCAACAACAAGCCTTTGAACAAATTAAACAGGAGATAGTTCAGGCAGTAGCCCTGGGGCCAGTCCGGGCAGGACAAGATGTAAAGAATGTGCTCTACACCACAGCCGGGGAGAATGGCCCTACCTGGAGCCTCTGGCAGAAAGCACCAGGGGAGACTTGAGGTCGACCCTTAGGGTTCTGGAGTCGGGGATACAGAGGATCCGAGGCCCGCTACACTCCAACTGAGAAGGAGATATTGGCACCATATGAAGGGATTCGAGCTGCTTCAGAAGTGGTTGGTACTGAAGCACAGCTCCTCCTGGCACCCCGACTGCCGGTGCTGGGCTGGATGTTCAAAGGGAGCGTCCCCTCTACACATCATGCAACCGATGCTACGTGGAGTAAGTGGGTCGCACTGATCACACAACGGGCCCGAATAGGAAACCCCAGTCGCCCAGGAATCTTGGAGGTGATCACGAACTGGCCAGAAGGCAAAGATTTTGGAATATCCCCAGAGGAGGAGGTGACGTGTGCTGAAGAGGCCCCACTGTATAACAAACTACCAGAAAATGAGAAGAAATATGCCCTGTTCACGGATGGGTCCTGTCGCCTTGTGGGAAAGCATCGGAGGTGGAAAGCTGCGGTATGGAGTCCTATACGCCAAGTTGCAGAAGCTGCTGAAGGAGAAGGTGAATCGAGCCAGTTTGCAGAGGTGAAAGCCATCCAGCTGGCCTTGGACATTGCTGAACGAGAAAAATGGCCAGTACTTTATCTCTATACTGACTCATGGATGGTGGCAAATGCCCTGTGGGGGTGGTTGCAGCAGTGGAAGCAGAACAACTGGCAGCGCAGAGGTAAACCCATCTGGGCTGCCGCACTGTGGCAAGATATTGCTGCCCAAATAGAGAACCTGGTTGTAAAAGTACGTCATGTAGATGCTCACGTGCCCAGGAGTCGGGCCACTGAGGAACATCAAAACAACCAGCAGGTGGACCAGGCTGCTAAAATTGAAGTGGCTCAGGTGGATCTGCACTGGCAACATAAGGGTGAATTATTTATAGCTTGGTGGGCCCATGACGCCTCAGGCCATCAAGGAAGAGACGCAACCTATAGATGGGCTCGTGATCAAGGGGTGGACTTAACCATGGACGCTATTGCACAAGTTATCCATGAATGTGAAACATGTGCTACAATCAAGCAAGCCAAGCGAATAAGGCCTCTTTGGTATGGAGGATGATGATTGAAATATAAATATGGGGAGGCCTGGCAGATTGATTATATCACACTCCCACAAACCCGGCACGGCAAGCGCTATGTCCTCACCATGGTGGAAGCAACCACAGGATGGCTGGAAACATACCCTGTGCCCCATGCCACCGCCAGAACACCATCCTGGGCCTTGAAAAGCAAGTCCTATGGCAACATGGCACCCCAGAAAGAATTGAGTCAGACAACGGGACTCATTTCTGAAACACCCTCGTAGACACCTGGGCCAAAGAGCACAGCATTGAGTGGGTCTATCACATCCCCTACCATGCACCAGCCTCTGGGAAAATCGAACGATACAATGGACTGCTAAAGACCACGCTGAGAGCAATGGGTGGTGGGACATTCAAGCATTGGGACACACATTTAGCAAAGGCCACCTGGTTAGTCAACACTAGGGGATCTGTCACTCGAGCTGGCCCTGCTCAATCCAAACCCTTACGTACTGTAGAGGGGGATAAAGTCCCTGTCGTGCACATAAGAAATATGCTGGGGAAGACAGTCCGGGTTACTCCTGCCTCTGGCAAGGGAAAATCCATCCGTGGGACTGCTTTTGCTCAGGGACCTGGGTGCACTTGGTGGGTAATGCGAAAGGATGGGGAGGTCCAGTGTGTACCTCAAGGGGATTTGATTTTGGGTGAAAATAGCCAATGAACCGAATTTTATGATGTCAATTATTATATGATATTGTATATCATTATTTCTATGGTTGCTATCAATGGTATAGCAGTGAAAATCACCCAGATTAATGAAGGATGAATTAACTCCGATGAAACTGAGCAAAGTGCAACGATGATAGAACTGAACAAGTGCAGCAGTACCGAAATGAGAACTGGCTTCAGGATGCAACAGCCCAACACCGCACACCATCTCTCCGGCCCTCAAAGACTGTTATGACAGATGGAGCCCAAAGTCATGGACTAAATGAACTCAATGGACTTTTTAAAGGGATAGTCCATAGACTAAGGGAATGATATCTGTGTGTGCATATATATATATATGTATATATAAAAAGAAAGATAGTGGTAATGAATTGAAATGTATCAAAAAATGTGAGACCTAAGCATAACGTAAATGGTATGGAATAAGGGGTGGATACTGTCCTGGTTTTGGCTGGGATAGGGTTAAATTTCTTCCTAGTGCTGTGTTTTGGATTTAGTATGAGGAGAATGTTGATAACACACTGATGTTTTCAGTTGTTGCTAAGTGCCCTCCTAGTCCAAGGACAGCTCCCGTGCCTACTGACTGAGCTGGGTACACAAGATGGGAGGGAACATAATCAGGACAGCCAGCCCAGCTGGCTAATGGGGTATTCCATACCATGTGACATCATGCTCAGTATATGAAGGGTAGGCGTGATCCAGGAAGTACCGGTTGCTACTTGGTTATCGGTCAGCGCGGGTGGTGAGCAATTGCATTGTGCATCACTCATTTTGTATAGTCTACCATTATTTATTATTATTATTTTCCCTTTTCTGTTCTATTAAACTGTCTTTATGTCAACCCACGAGTTTTTCTCACTCTTACCCTTCCGATTCTCTCCCCGTCCCACCGGGGGGGGGCGGGGGGAGTGAGTGAGCGGCTGCGTGGTATTTGGCTGCCTGCCAGCTTAAACCAGGACAGTCATACTGCTCATCTCAGCATCAGGCAGAGGTGCTGCTGCTGCTGCCCTGAGCGAGTGAAGCGGTGGCTGGTTTACCAACACAGTAGCATTTCCCTTGAGAATTTCCAAACTTAGGTTCTGCTGCAATTTTTGCAAGGTACCATTTGCTCATGCATTGAACTCTGGAAGGAAAAAGCAGACTTTTCCTCCATGCAGCCTGCTGCCTGCTGGGCTCTTTTGGAAAGCTGCCTTGATGCTTTTTATGGAGGGTGTGAAAATCTGTCTCTGTCCCCTCTGTCATTGATGCAGAAAGAGGATTTCTTTCACGTGGTTGATTATTACACAGACTGTTCATAAATGTTGCACTGATTCATATGTTCTGGGTCAGGCAGCATGGGAAACCATTCTTCTCAGCCAGGCGCAGCTCTCTTCTGCCTCCTCTAAACCTGAGGGAGCTGCGATGATGACACCTCTTATTTCATTCTTGCTGGCCTGAGGCTGAAGGGTTAAACTGGTCTAAATGCAGATTGAGCCCCACAACCTAAAGACAGCTTCACGCGTTCTGGGTGAACGTGTATGGATGTGAGCTGTTTGCCCAGGGCAAGCACTCACAGGCTTCTGCCTATGGACTCCCCTTCAGATAGACTGGAATGGGAATTTGCATGAGTAGAAACAGCTGGATCAAGCTCTCTGTAAGTAATTAACACACAGGAGAGACAGTTGTGCTTGCACTTTATCAAGCCTCTTGGTAAGATTATGTACTCCAGATAATTAATCATTACATTTCCCTATACGCATAATTACATCCACTTTCTTGCTCTCCCACCTCCACACATATAAACAATTCATATGCATGTATTTACAGAGTAATTACAGAGTGCGTATGCTGTGATTAAAGGCAATATAAACTGTGTTACTCTAATTACAAGAAAAAACAGAAAACAAATACCCCAAACAAATGAAAGCACAAGCAGGAAACGGCACAACTTCTTTAACTGGATCCAAACCCTTACTTTCTGGAATATTAAAAAGAAGACAAGAAACTCAAATAATCTATGCTGTGTGCCTGGCACAAAAACTGAGAGTGCCAGCCAGCCCAGCAGGTCCCTTGGTTGTCCCTCAGGGGACATAAATCAGAAAGCAATATTACTTGAGACAAGATGAAAGAAATGCTGCTTCTCAAAGTTAGAGCACATTCTGCACCGTTTGGGGTTGGTTCTCTCCTTCAGTGGAAAATACCTGCATCCCACATGAGGTGAACGAAGTCATGTTTGCCTTTGAAACTCCTTGCTGGCTTTGTTTACATGAGATGATCTGGTGCAGCTCTTAGACGAGCAGCAGCATCGTTCCCTCCTCCTTAAGCCTCACATCACCCCGCAATGTTTTGACATATGAGCTGTGTGTTTTCTACGGCAGACTGCTCTGGTTCTTTCCTTTGGAGATTTTTGACTCAATGCGCTCCAGACTACTGGCAAATGAAGTAATTCTGTGGGATGGGGAGAGTAGGATCAAACGGAGTAATTCTGTATTTTCTTCTGTTTTCTCCTTGTGATTCATCTTTTTGCCTGGGCTTCATGAGGTAGGAGGGTGAGAGCAGTCAACAAGGAGAAGGAAGTTGACATTGAAAGGACACATTTACTAGATTTATTTTGTCTGGCACCAAATTGTTTAGCAAGTTACCACTTCAGTTTTGCCAGCTAAAAGTGAGTGGTGAGACCACACTTGCAGTTTTTGGCTGACAAACACTGCTAAGAGATGATATTCGTCTTTACATCCAAGAGTGGCTATAGACTGATGGTTGTTTGTAGTTTTTATTCATTACTGGGGCAACTGAGAGGGCCTGTACGTGTCCTATGTACCACAGCGTTGGCCATGGAGTTCAACAGAAAGGGCTGTTACCTTCATATCTGCAATACCAGGCAAGCTACTGTAAGGTCTGCCAGAAGAGGTCCTTGACACCAGCTTCAGGAGCAGGTTGACCTGCTTTCTGCCACAAGTAGATCTCTAGGGTCCATCATCTCCGTGGATGTCAATGGTATTGTCCTCTGCTATTCATACTGGGACACCATGCTTATTGTACTGGGCAGTCTCTGGACATGTTTTTGTAGAAGTCGAATTATTGTCTTGCGCTTTGAAATGCTTCCTATGCTAATGTCTGGGAGGAATTTAGTGTGCTTAGTGAAAATCTTAATGCTGAGAAAAGAAATCAAGTAGATGTGGGAGACAGCAGGGGAGGAACAGATGTATAACATCCTAGGGACACTGAGGAAAAAGTATGGCATGGCAGAGGATTGGCAGGGAAGAGACCAAGGATACCAGACAGAGAAAGGGCAGGAATTAAGATGAACAGAGATATGCTGGTGGCACAGGAGTAGGGGTGGTCTCGAGCTGTTATAATATGCTTATTGCTAAAGACTAGAAAGACACTCGGAGTTCCAGCACCCCTGTAGTGCCAGACAAGATGCCTGGCATCTTGTAGCATCCTGACAGAGCCTGCTACAGATACGCTCTTGCATTATATATCAATGTGAGTCTGCGCAATAACTCTCCAGACCCTCACCCTGCTTGTGACACTGCTGGGGGCCTCTGTAGGAGCCCAGTGTATGACCATAAGATTAAATCCCACATTTTGTTCTTCCCAGAATAGTTTGGGGCTGGTGGCAGGAAGTTAGGGCTGATCATCTGACCTTATTCTAGCATTTACTTTGTCTCTGGAGCCTTCCAGGTTAGTTTAATGTAGGTGTTACAACACAATTTCCTGGCTGTTCAAGAAGACAAAATGATCTTCTCCCTGGTCACTTGAAATTCAGAGCCTGGCTCAACCTTCCTGCAGACCATGCAGCTTTGGATCACCTCAGTGCCAACCCTAACTATTCAGTGTCTGGCCTGAGTAAAAGTGTCTTATTAATTAATACATAAGCAGTCAAATAGGATCGGTGCCAGGTGGCTTGAAATTCTGCAGCCTGTGAGGTGAAATGCTGCGATTTGTAGGGCTGAACATGTTGATGCTGTTTGGCCCAGTGGTACAGAAAGAAAAGGTGGCTGCATCCAATTGAAACTATGCCTGGGATGGAAACGCGGTTTGAGCCAGAGGTGATTTAAGCTGTTACTGTGTCATTACCTGAAGTGCAATTTAGCCAGGAAACAAACCTGCACTTGCAAAAAGCACTTGAGAATCTTTAATTATCACAGCAGGTTGGGACCTCAGTTTTAAATCTCATCAGGAAAGCATTTGCCCTCTGACATCACGCTGAGTCACTGGCTCAGTAAAGAGCTCGGAGGAAAGAGAAAGTGTGGGTTATGATGTCTAATGACAGGACTGCTTTTTACAGAGATCCTCAGTCTAGGGGGAGATTGGGACCATTCATGATTAGTAGTCTGCATTACTTGAAAGCAAATTCACTGGTCAGGTAGGGTCGCTCGTAGCGTTTGTAATGCTTTCAAAGTGTTCGATAATTGCTTATTTGTTCATCAAGATAATACATATTGGACACTGTGCATGTTGTTCTGTATATGTTTCCTTTGCCAAGTATAGATTTATTTACAGTGCAGACTTTTATTTGAAAAATGTTATAAAGCTCCTTGCATTCCTCAGTGCATAGGGACTGTTGCCTGTGCTTGCATACCAATACCTTGTATTGTAAGTTTGTAATGAGTAAATTAAAAAGGAAGCAAGGTCACCTTCAAGCTTGCCACAATACCAGGAGTGAATGTGGTGCAGAATTTATGTTGCAGGGTCTTTGCTGAGGCAGTGTGATCTTAAATGGGTTAAAATGTGGCAAAGTCCTGGGCTTCTCAGATCAAATTCAGCATGAGTCTTGCTGGGGGAGTGGAGCAGGCTCAAGGTTAACAGACTTCATATGCAAAGAGAGCAAGGGCCCCAGGTGTCAGCCTGGACAGATAGATAACTTGTGCTCACAGTTATCCTTGTGGTCTAAATTACACAAGCATTTCACACAACCGCATATACTAACCAGGAATTATGTCAGCTGCAGACAAAGCAATTAGGCTAATTTTCTCACTGCGTATGGCATGTCAGCAGCTGGCAAACTATTTGCAGGAGGGCTCCTAAAAGTGCTAACATTAGCCAAATTATTGTCATGGATAATCAGAGATCAGTTTCCTCACATTGCCAGTGAAATGCTCAGTTCAGTTAGGCTTTGAGATGGGGAATTTCATTGCAGCAAGAAACCTTTTTCTTCTTATAAGGATACTGCGATAAAATAGTTTTCTTCTGATTGGTAAAGGACTTCCTTACAGTGTTAAGTCTGGTATCTGTAAATAATAGCTAGAATTTATTTCACCATTAGAAGTTGTCTAATCCTCTAATTTCTTCTGCAAAATACAATTTGCTCACTGTTTTCTCACCTAAACTGTATGATTAATGTCTTGAATTAAAAACGCTGCCTTCTTGCTCTACCAGCCAAAAAGTTCGTGACATTTATAAGTCTGATGTCAGAGGACTACAGGCAAAAATATCCCTTTCTTTCTCTTCCCTCGGAGATTTTCAGTCCATGGGGATCAGATCCCATATGACAAACGGCGCTTGGCTCACCCCAATTAAAGCAAAGTGGAGAGAAAAGGAAAGGACCACAGTGAGAAATGTGGGCGTGAGGCACAGCTGCTCTGTATGTGTTGTGTGTGTTGTGCTGCTATGTTTGAAAGGCATTGCTGCGGAAAAGAGAAAGTTTGTGGGTTTAGTAGCATACACAAGTCTCGGTCAATAAATTCTGAATGTGCTTGGGGTGAGCGGACACCTTAACTGGTAGCAACTGAGGTGCAAACATTAAATTCCGGGGAAAAAGCAGTTGGAGTCTTTGGCAAGCTTTGCGAGAGACATCAGAAGATTTCAAAGAGCCTCCTGCAAGCAAATGACTGTGGTTTGTTCCAACAAACATCCAGCTGCACATCTCTTCCAGGGCTGCCGGAGGCATCCGCAGCTACCAGGAGGGGGGTGGCAGGCAGGGTAGGGGCTGGCGGGCAGGGAGGAGCGGTGCGGAGCACAGCTAGGAGGGTGGTGAGCAGTGGGGAGTCACGGGAGCCAGGAGCAGAGAGAGGGCTTCACCCCGCTTCGAGAATCCATCCAGAAACGCTTTTTGGCGTTTGTTGTCATTTTAGGCCTTCCTCATTAGGCTTTCAAATGTCATGTCCAGCAGCAAACAGTTCTCACCTGGTGCTGGGTCTTTATTGGTAATGAGAAGTGCAGACCTGGGCACTCAAAGTGGAGAGTAAGCAGGCTGAGCTCCTTGGTGGTTGTTTGGTGGCATAACATTTCATACGTTTCGGGTGATGACTTGCCAGCTGCCTCGCCACCTCCCATCCAGTATTGTCTGACATTCACACATCTGGGCTCTCATTAGCCGATGGGCAATGACGCCGAGGCATGCTGCGGGCCCCAGCCAGGGAAGGTGCGTGCTGCAGAGAGCGCCCATAGGAGAAGGCTGGATAAATTTTTGCTTTAGAGCCAGGCAGGGAGAGATCATAAAACACAAGCTCAGAAAACTTAAGGTTTAAAGTTGTGCCTGCGAGGGCAAAACAACATTGATAGAATAGGATTTTCACATTGTTTCAAAGGACTTACCCAGGAATTTACACACTGGGCCCAGCTCATCTGTGCTGTAGTGCCATTGATCTCAGTGCTGCTGCTGTATGATAATGGTTGCTTGGGCTCCTTGAAATGGATTTGGGGAGGAAAATAAAAATGCCACCAGGTCCAGCAAGTATACCTTCAGCTGCAACGCTGTATTTGAAAAGGTCTGTTTGTCATCCTAACCCTCAGTTTTCTCATGGCTCTTTTGATCTTCAAAGGACTTTACAAGTATTGATTAATCTCAGAGCGGACCCGTAAGATAGGTGCGGTGAGTATCACCTCTGCTTCAGAGGCTGGGAAATTGAAACAAAGGAGTTTTGGTCGTACGAGAAGCTGAATTGGCCACCGTGAGAGCCTGGCTATCCACCCTGGCCTCAGACCTCTCGATCATACCTCTGTCAGATAAATATTGTCTTGTCTTACATTCTGCTCCTCGCTCCCCTAGCAAGTATTTCTTTTGAATTAATGGCTGATCCTGTGGTACACTGAACTCAATATCAATCTGTTTTTAATAGAAGAAACCCTGGCTGGAGTTAGCCCAGCGTAACTGGCTAAACTTATCTGAACCAGATATCGTTCCGTCTCTATTTACAAGGAGAAGGGATATGGGAGAGCACATACGCAATCAAACAGAAACTGATGGGGTTTATTTGGATTGCCATTTAAAATCATCATCTGCCAGCACCTTCTTTACTGGATATAAAATAAAAATGGCTGTACAAAGGTGAAATATGCACAGAATGATCCATCTCTGCTGAACTGTGCAAGCAGTTATGTTGGGATAGATAATGAGAAACATACCGAAGTTCATGTGGGATCTGGTAAAGAACCAGAGAAAAATTTGCAGGCAGCTTGCTTTTGCTGAGCAGCAGTTTTGTGATGAGCTAAACTGAGTCAAATTCTTTTATGTGGATGAAGTTAGGGGGAAGGAAAAAAAAAGGGGAAAAAGTTAGAAAAGTCGGTGTTCAGACTTGCCATTTCAGGAGAGTTGCTGGTTTTGAAACATAACTGGGTTTTATTTAAAAGAGGAAAAATCAATCAAAATTAATCATCTATGCATTTTAATTGTTTCCCAGAGAACTGTTACCTAGATGCTAGCCTTCCTGGTAAAAGTAGAGGGGCAGACATGAGGTCACGTCACTTTGAAAGTTTTGATGTTACAGAATGGGCAACTTGGGGATGCCAGGGGTATCTTCCAAGTAGAATTTTTAGCTGGTAACACACCTGTAAGTTTTGCCAAACAAAGAAAGTTACTGCTCCTGCCCCAGGGAATGCCAGTTCTAGGGTAGGTGGTGTTTCAAAATGATGTTTCTTAAACTGGAGCACCCTACAAATATTTATAATTTCATCCTGCACCTAAATTAATGCTCAGATACAGCCAGTGCAAATCTTTCCTTTGACTTCCCTTTTCAACGGATTCAGATGAGGAATTTGTATTTGGTGAGACTGAGTGATCTTCTGCAGCCTGCATACTACGTTGAGTATGTCATGTGTTTTTTGAGGATCCAGAATAATTATGGCACTACAGAATTGAAACGAATTTTAAGGAAACATTTAAATTTTAAAATAATTAGGGTAAATCCTGCGTGGTCTGATAATGATGGAGAGATCTCTCTTAAAAAGGGTGATTAAAAGCAATGCTTCTCTACAACGCATGCAAAACTTTGAAGTCAGAAGTAATAGAAACCTAGATATAAGCTACAGGTAATCCTATAAGTGTCTTCAGGTTTTATAACCCACGGTAGTCTGTGAGGTTTTGACCATATTTACTGAAACAGAATAAATTTTTTGGCAGGATATTGTACAGCTAAACTACTTAAAAATTGGCAGTGTAATATATTCATTCATTGAGATATGGTGATGAGATCTGTGGATTTAATAATCACATTCCCGGCAATCACAATTATAAAAGTTATGCTCAGAGATAATCATGTGAGGCAGAAATAATTCCCTGTTGTTAACTGAATTTCCACTGACTCTGTATCATTAAAGTTGAAAAATATTAATTAAATGCCTTTCCCTAACATTAATTTCTCTGAGTACTTTTTCTTTTTTCTCTCCCTTTTTCTTCTCTTTTTGGGAAGTACTATATGAAATGTATTAACAAATGCAGAAATAGGAATTTTATTAAGGGTATTAGGGATGGAGAGTCTAATTGAATGCAGTACCAGAGCAATGCCAATGACAAAGTATAATCTCAGTATAAAAAGGTCCATTCGTTTTGGAATGAATGATGGGGGGGGGGGGGGAAAGACTTTTCCTTCAGGGAAAAACCTCTTAATAATGTTAAAGGGGCCATGAATTAAAATGACCTTTCAGAATATGAAAAGGAAGGAATTACTCAGAGAGCTGCTTAAAAAGATGGTGAGGATATCTTGATAAAACTGAATTAAAGGTAGCTTTTCTTTTAGTGTCCATACTCCTGTTTCACAGCCCAGAGTAAGAGATATGTGGATCTTCAAAAATGGTGATGGGCATTTGAATCAGAGCACACACATCAGCTTTCTTCCAAGGGTCTGGTGAGTTAAAGGATCACTATGAAGTAAATATAATCTCTCATTTTTTGCAGAGCTGATGTTTGATTCGTCCAGGATCTCACAAAGAGCCAGAGTCAACTCGCTGTAACCATTTGAAGGCAATTCAGAAAGTGTAAACATGCAGCATTTTTAAATAACCTTTCAGCATGATTGAGCCACCTCTGATATTCCACCCCTCTTCAGGGCAGTGCCACTCACATACTTCACTTGACATTGTGTGAATTAAGTATGCAGGAATTTCAGTGGGGAGAGACGTTAGTAACCTACTACACCAGGGGTGCAGAGAGGCAGGGATGGATGAAGAAGCCCTGTATCTCCTGGAGCTCACAGGAGCTCCTCTGAGGGACCTCTTGCCTTCTGAATGTGTTCCCTCCTCACAATGTTTCTCATTTCTTGTTCTCTACTATCCATCTTACTAATCAAATCTGCATTTTTAAAATTTTGTTTCTCCAAGCAGAGGCTGCACTTGTCGGCCTGAAATGCCAAGATTAAGAAAAGATGCTGGGAGTCTCAGAAAAAAACCCCAACCCAAACTCCCCAGCAATCACAACCAACTGAAATCCCATGTTAGTATAGAAACCTCTGTCTTTCTCAGAAGTGCATTTTGTTCTTTCTGCTGGGAGTAATTTCAGAATCTAACACAAGTTTAAAGAAAAGAAGAAGTGGGAAAAATACCCTTTTCCCTCTTTCATCTCAGGAACACACTGCAACAATTTTAATCCAAACTGCCCCAATTTTGAAAGGATCTTTCTCTCCGTGTTCCTTCTCCAACACCTGATCTTTGGTCCTAGATAGAAATTGATTCTGTGCTCAGCACTTGGTTGCTAGGTGACCCATGCAAAATCTCTGTGCTGATTTTCCTTCTCTTGCACATTTGACCACGAACAAGAGAACCGGGTGGTTAGAAGATGGATTTCATTCATATGCAAAATTCTTCTAAAAACATATGAAATTTTTTTGTACTTCTTTCAGGACTGGGAAGGAAATAATTTACACCACCAAATCTCCGACTACTGGACAAAGAATGCAGGAGAATGGGAGCCTAGTCACAAAACAGGGCTAATATGTGACAAAGAGAAGCAGAACCAAAATACTGACTCAGTGAGCTTTTTCTTGTCCCTCACCTCCAGAGGTCTAACTCAATTTCAGTGGAAAGGCAAGATCATAAAACTGGAAGGATAGTCAAAGCCCTGCTTTCTCTTTGTAGAGGGATAGCTGATTGATAAATGGCTGCTGAATTTGGCTATGTGTGCCCTGATTTTTAAAAAAACCTCGTACCAGGGATAGCTACTGAGGCAGGGGAGATAATTCAGTTTAA
The DNA here is from genome assembly GCF_964195595.1 of Calonectris borealis. Taxonomy (NCBI): domain Eukaryota; kingdom Metazoa; phylum Chordata; class Aves; order Procellariiformes; family Procellariidae; genus Calonectris; species Calonectris borealis. Next base: position 15,720,054 of record NC_134352.1, on the reverse strand, counting down.
CTAATGACTTAATGAATTGGTTTGAGGCAAAAAGAGCAGGTGATGAAATCAACTGATAGTATATAATCTGGTATTTTTATTCAGAGTCACTTTGATCTGTCACTTTCTTTCTTGTTTAAGAACTTCATCTGAGGGAGAATACTAGCTGACGTGCCATAGATGAGGATTAAATTTGTATTGGCATAAATTGGGCAGAAGCCCTGTTGCCTGAGCATCAGAGGCTTCCTATAGACCCCAGTAGCAGCTAGCATCAAACTCTTGTACAGTTTGAGAAGTGTCATTACATGGGACTCAAGAATGAAAGGGAGGGAGTGCTTTTTTAGGGCAGGTGGTAATCCCACACCTACAGACTAGTAGGGCTCTGCCTCTGTCTTCTGGGCTGACTTTGCCCCTCAGTTGTAGTAAATGCTTGCAGTGTTTATTGAACAGGCCAGGTTTTCTCCCCAAATAACTCCAAGACAGCCAACAAAGGGGATACAGACCTTCCTTCTGGCAGTGGATGCTGGTGGGGAACAGAGCCCACCTCTCCTGGGTCGCTGCATGCACCTCTCTGCAGGAGGTGACTTTCCCCCCAGCCCTGCTGGCTCTGCCACTTGCAGTGACCCTCCCAGCTCTTGCAGTTCAGTAAGAGAGACTTATCAAGTATAAGCAGTAGATGTTTGCTCATTTTGTTTAAAATAGGAAGTGCTCACGCAATACCTCAGATGACAGACTCCAAGAAGGCAGTGACACAGAGCGGGGGTGGCAGAGGGGCAGCAACCTGTAGGCACGCTTGTAGCCAGGAGATGATGTGTGTTCACAGCCTCAAATCATGCTGAACGGCTGTGCCTCTGTCAAGCCAGCTGTAAGCAATGCTATGCTCCAGTAGGACCTGAGGATTAAAGGATCATCTGCAATGCAGATCAGATTGTCTTTCAGGGAACAGAAGTCACAAAGTAGGAGCAGATGCAAGGGCTGGTGGTCAAGAGGGCTCTTCTGTGGTCTGGATATGAGAAACAGGACTGTCACCTGAGTTAATTCACTAAGCAGATTTATCATTACTATTTTTTCTGCCATTTTATTAAAAAGGGCAATGAAGCAAAACACTGCCAAAATGCATTGTATTACCAGAATGTTGTCACAGCATTGCCTTGTAATGGGAATCGACATCTGAGCCAAAGCACTATGCTTTTCTTCAATAATACATTGCCATCAGTACTTCTCCCTGCAGAGAAGCTGCATCTTCGTGATCCCATGATAAAGGACATAGTCTGGCACAGTGTCGTCCTCGCTCTGAATCACACAGACCCTTTTAACCAACAGGAGAAAAAAAGCCGGATTACTTTGTTTTTGTTCTTTTTAGATGTGGGGCACAGCTGTGTAGATTGTAGGCAACAACTGCCTGCTCTGATGCGGCATTCTGCACAGCAAGAAAACGAAATATTGTCACTTCTCTCCTTCATTTTGAGCATTGTTTTGTGCATTGGGAGCGCCAATGTACATCTGCCTGGTCGTGAAACACCCACTGGATGACGATGCTGGTCTGACACTAGCACCACAGTTGATGTCTTTCACTACTGAATCCCTGGGCACTGCACATCTTTAAATTAAGTCACACGGCTCAAGGCCTCCCAAAAATGAGCATGAGGTCTGGAGGGGGGTAACATTTCAGTTTTAAAGCTTTATTGTCGCTATGGTTTTGATGCTGCTGTCTGGCAGAACCTGAAGATCCCAACTGCATGATGATGACTGTAGATTATGATGAGCCAGATAATATCTAACAGCCTTCATGGAGCAGGTGTCTTAGTGCTGATGTCTGTCTGAGGGTGGGAGGGACGGAGAATGAGGCCGTGTTTTGGGGTGGGAGGCCCAGAATCCATTCAGCTCCTGGAAGAAGCCTACAGGTGAATTTGGCAGTCAACAGAATAAAAAGAAGATGCTTTCATGTCAAAGAGCTGTTCCAAGGAAGCAAGGAAAGGGTTTTTTTTTCCCTTTACACCTGCAAATTCTCCAGAGGTATTTCAGGTTATACAAGACCCAGTGAAAGTGCAGCCTTGATCCTTATTAGAATCAAAAAGGGCCACACCATGACAACAGCCCTGTTCTCAAAGGGGGAAATCTTTTTTTCATGCTTCTCCCACCGAGAGTTTGACGAAATTTCTAGACAAACATGAAGATAGAATTTGTAATATCAGCCTGGTTGTGTTTTCTTACATATCAGTTCCGGATTTCATTTAAATTGAAATAACATTTTTTATTGGGATATCTGACACTTCCTCATAAGCATCCACAAATCTTATTCATGAGTTGCATATCATATATTTTTAAATAGACTTTTACTTATCTGACCCACTTTTTAACATTACTCTGCTGTACTTAACTAGGTGCAACAAAGAGCAGGATAACAACATAGAAATAGTGTGAGGTGAATATAGATGTTTTTATGTTAACTTAGGCCGACAGGAGATCCTGCAAAAATTACATTTTTAAGTTCACTTTGGCACATTTGAGAAATTTGAGCAAGCTTTGCAATTCTCCTGCATTCATCCAAACTCTGAGCTGTGGCTTATAGTCTAAAAATAGAAAGAAAAAAAATGATCTGAACCACTAGAAAATTAGACTGGATTCAAGTCTGCACTGTAAGAACCAATGCCCCAAAGTATTAATGACCTATTTTCAAAAAAAATCAGTAGAAGTGAAGTACCTACATATCACTGAGGTTCTGGGTGTTAGATTTTGCCTGGCAGTGTCCTGTTGTGGTGTTTACACAGGTGTGGAACATCAGAGAAATAGGCTGATATTGTACTAATTTTCATGCAGAATGAACAACAACAAAAGAAAAATTTATTCTTGAACCACCTATTCACAGGCCTCCCAAGTCAAGGGTTGGAAACCAATGGCAAATATATGTGTGTGAAATACAAAACAAGTTCAGTTCCTGGCAAAGTGCATGAGAGATTTCAACTTTCAGTTGATATTTCAAACAAATAGATAAATAAATAAAGATGATAAAAACCCCACAACATTCGCTCGTTCCCTCCTCTCTCCCTCTTTTCGGATTCAGGCTATTTAACAAAGTGCTTGTTATAATTAAATGAATATTGCATATATATATGTAAAAACCATTGTTGTGTTCTCTCGCAGGCTTGTTTGCATAATTTTTCCCTGCAGGCAGAACGTGTGGCAGTCACAGGAGGCAGCTGAAAGGCGGCTGGGTTGAACGCCCAGCCTGAGCACGCGTTTGGTCCAGCTGAAGGGTGGCTGTGCAATGGCACACACCTCCCCGGCGGGTGCTCCCCTGCAGTGCTGTTGGGTACAACAGGGGCTACAGCGCACCAGGGACTGGCTGCTGGGGAAGGGCCCGGGGGCAGCTCTCCTGTTCTAGCAGCAGGAAAAGAGCCTTGAAATGGGACAGGTTCTTTGCATCCCCTCTACAGCTCCTCTCCATTCCCAAAGCAGGCTCCAGAGGTACTTTTTACCAGAAGAGTAAAATGACCCCACCAGTGAGCAGAAGAAGGGTCACTGGATGAAAAGCTGCCTATAACAATGCTCCTTTGCACGGGGAGTGTCAGCCGGGAAAGGTCCAACAAAAGCCCTTTACTTGGGTGTTTACTTGGCTGTGGAGGATGTTAAGCAATCACTGCTGTGCATATATGCAATATAAATGCAGAGTATTCGGAGCACTGCCTGTGATGCCAGATGTTCACAGCTCTTCTCTTTACTTTTCAGTAAGGGTTTCCCATGCTGTACAACTGTTTATGGGCTTTGCTCACTTGCTATTTGGGGGTCCCTGCTGTGCCTGACTTCTGCTAAGGCGTCAGGACAACAGAAGTATCTTGAGGCCAGCAAATACCTCCCCAGTGCTTGTAGCAAGAGAAGAGAAGTTTAAAAAAAAAAAAAAAGTGAAATAACACTCTCCAAATCCAAAAAATTTTCATCACTGAAGAATCTGAGATTCTGTGGAATTAAAAAGACTTATTTTATAAAAGAGTAAAAAAAAACTATAGAAAATTGTTGGCACTAACTGTAAGTGACAGGAATGGAAGCTTAGCTCTCTTCAAGTTTCCCCCTTGCATAGGATTTGCTCTGTATAGAGCAGGGTGGATGCTGCTTTGACATCATTTCTGTACTCGTGGGACGTAGGTGGGGGCAGCATTGATTCTGCTGGGTCATGGACCTCTTTCTTCTCTTCAGACATTAAGAAATCCTAAAAGGGGGGTGGGCTGGGGTGGTTGAAGTTGTTTCTGTAGGAAAGACACCTCAGCGAACAAGCAGCTTTACCACTGTGTTTTGCTGAGTGTCAGATTTGTGTCAGCTTCAAAAGCAGTTTCTGCTGGAAGGGACAGTCCAGCTGGTGGGAAAGACAGTGGGAGGGTGTGGGTGTGAGTGATTTGTGTTGCATTTATAATTAGTCCTTTAGCTTAACAAACTTTCCAGTGTTAATTAAGCCTGTGAATCTGTTTGTGTGACAGGAGACGACAGCCATTCCCACTACATGCAGGGGCAGGCGTCGTGGGGAGGTAAAGGCATCCAGTCATGAAACTACTGAAGCAAGTGATTTAGTTTGCAAGGGTACCATTGCCTTTAATACTGTGAAAGCCAGGCTGCTTTTCCACAGTTTTCTGTGCTTATTGTGTTATTTATTTACACACGCACACACACATATATATATTTATATATATAAAACTATAATTCAACATGTATATATATACTTTCTGACAGCTTTGAAAACTCAGCCTGGGATATAAATGTCAAGCCTGGTACAATGTGGCTTGCATTACATGTTGTGTCTTCTCACAGGACACCATGTCAGGGATAGGCAGATTACACATAAGAGGCCAGGCCAAAGCTAAGGCTAAGCTGCTGATCCTTATTTAGCAATTCCCAAGCTTCCACAAATTGTATATATTTAATAACTGGAGTGTTTATCAACATTACTAGTTTAATTTTAAATAGGTTTTTACGGTCTTATGGAAATGTTTTTATATGAGAATATTTTGTTATTTCTGTATCTTGGGTATTTAATAGAGTAAAGAAATTCTATTCTTAGTAAATAAATGCATATCTGGGCAATTCAGGGCAATTTTAGATTTTCAGAGGTATCTTAAGTGGAATGAAAAGCCTAGGATATAATGCAGTTGGGAGTGTCCCAACTGTGTACTACAAAAATGTGCAGAATTCAAATCACGAGCTTTTATGAAAACTCCGGGGATCATTAGCACTTATGCCATTGTAAGGCAGGATTAACTCTGTTGCAGCCAGTCAAATCTCATCAAGATAAAATGGATGTGTTGGTTTGCTATGACATTGTTATTGCTTACTTAGCTTCGTCTCAGGTCAGAGTGCTCATTTTGATGAACGCAAGAACTGATATGCCTTTACCAGGTGTGTGCACAGATATAAGAGAGACGTTACTGCATTTACATATTGTACTTCTACAATCCTGCTATTCCTGGTCAAGAATAGTATTATTACAGTTGTGCCTGCAACAGGTGTCAACCCTCTTACGTGCTATAATGAATGAGGCAGATTCACTCATTCAGATTTGGAGCCAGAATTTTTCTCAGTGGAAAAGGGTGAAAACTATGTCCATGTGTTGCCGTAGCACCTTACCTCCTGCTTGCTGCAGACGTTAATGACACAGGAAAGGAGGTAGCAGAGAAGCAGACCCAGAAAAGTAGCTGGGAGAATTAAGCACATCTGGAAAAATTATCTGTTTTCCTTCTTCCTTTCCTATTCTCTCACTCCGTCCATCTCAATGAAGAATTTATTTTCTGCCTGCAGTGAATACTGTCAGCTAGAGAACTGCTGGAAAATTGGTAATTGCCTGGTTAAATTGTCTGAAGCCAGAGTCATGGTGCAGTGCTGTCCCAGAGATTGTCTGGAGGCATTAAATAAAGGGGAAATATAAGAATAAGATACTTTCTTCTGCTTACAAGATTTAAAGTAGCTCAAGACTCCAGCTTTCAGGAGCAGAAGTCAAACAAGCCAGGCTTAGTGTAGAAAGCTTGTTATTTAGGGTAAAGGGATTTAGTTATAATGTTATAGAGGTTGTGATGGTTTTGCTCTCTGATCCCTTAATCTTTTTCCAAAGGATGTTGGAATCAACTACCTTTTAGAAGGAGCTCTTGCAGAATGCCAGAAACTCCATCAAAGAGAGATTTCCTTTCAAAGATGCAGTATCCCAATTTAACAGAACAACAAATATGTTTACAGTAACGGGTGTTGCGTTGAACATTAATGTTGAATTTAGAGTTCAGTTTTGATGCTTCTATTATTCAGCTTGAGCCATAGCTAGCTGCTCTGTGGGGTTTTGTTTGTTTGTTTGTTTGTTTTTTTTGTTTTTAAATTGTTGCTCTTGTCAGAAGCTCTTTTGCCTGGGATATTTTTCGTATATTCTTCAGATAGGAGAGCTCCTTGTCAACAGCAAACCCATGGGTCCTCTCTGACTCCAGTCTTCTGAGCAAAAGAAGCCTGTTTTACCCCCAGGGAAAGTTAAGGCTGATGTCCCTGCTGCAGTCAAGCAACTCTAGACAACACTAAATGAAACTCTGAATTGCCTTACCAAATCACTTTCCTCTTTTTGGATCTTCTCCATTCCCAAGTTCATTCCCATGCCTCAGGTTGTACATGTGGCACAAGCATGTTGAGGACCGGGATCTCACTCAGGGGTCACTCTCTTCATACTCCCAAGAAATGGTGCAGAAGGTCTTCAAACTGCTCCCACAGACCTGCTAAGCAGTGCACCCTATGGCCTCAGCCTGCCCCATTCTCTAGTGGTCCCTGATGGCCCTAACGGACTAGAAGTGATCTCAGATCACCTGCAGATTACCCTATCTATTAAATTTGGTGGATAAGCAATAGCTGGTATGTTTTATATTTTGCCTGTCACACCCATGAAGGGCCATGGGGCAGCACACAGCAGTAATGTGAAACATCTCCAGCCTTCAGCAAGAGTTCCTTTTTTCCTAGGTATCCGAGTACCTGTGTCCAGAAGCCTACCCTGAACTCTGGCTGGGAAGTGTTAAAAAATGTCATGCTTTCTTGTTATTCATATTGCCTTTGGACAGACAGTTTTGAGAAGGAAAACTCAAGCAGTAAATTTCTGACCAAATACATCACTGGAACTGATATCTTGTTTTTTAAACGTGAAGGCAGTAAAATAGACTTTTACGCTGGCTTGTTGAATTGTCTCAGAGGTCACGTAGTATACAGGACTGGTCCCAGCTTCCAAGGGTATAGGTTTATTGATACAGTCATTGCAGGGGTTAGGACTTTGCTTTGGTATTGAAAAGGACAGCTAGTCCTGATGTCTACCAACCAGATGTCAAGCTGAGAGAAAGTGCTGATTGCCAAATAAAACTATTTTTTTTGAGAGAAAGCCCATGAAGGCTAAGAGACAACGAATTAGGTCCACTTTTGCTTTTGCTGAGATCCTCTCATTGCTCCTAGAAGTCTTGAAGACATTTAGTTTATGGAGAGCCAAGGCCATAGCTATCAACACCTGGTGGGACACTTCATCACTGGAGAAACAAGGTAAAATTCCTTCATGCATAGCCTCGTAGAGTGAGGAAAACTGCAGAAGTTACCTTATAAAGTGCTAACTGTATTTTTCACTGATATTTGGAAGCAGAGATAGTATTCCCATTTTTCTCCAGTATAATTGCATCTCATTCCTGTCTGTTATATAGTTTATACAAAAAATAGTAAAAAAACCCTCTCCAGAATTGACACTTCAATTAAAAACAGAAAAAAAAAGAACTAGGAAGAGCCATAAATCTGCAATTCAAATATCTCTGCGTGCCAGGAAATGCGATCGGCTGCATACAAGGGTTGCATCTGCTCTGCTTTATTCCCACAGACAGCAAGCTGCCCACAGAGACCACACCTCCTCCCACTCCTCCTCCTGCTCAAATTGCTGAAATGCTGCCCAAAACCAACAACACAAAATTGTCACTGAAGCGCTTTTTCAGCGTGGCCCCATTACCCACTTCAAAAAGGATATTTGCTGCCTCCTGGTTCAGGGTTGCAGGGCACTGGCAGCAGTGTCTTCGGTTGTTTTACTACTTTGTTGACTGGCCAGTGCATTCCCAAGACAGTTGGCAGCACCGTCACAGACCTCTGCTGTGGTTTGATCCATCTCATCCCTGCGACGGATGAAGATGAGAAAGGAATTAAAGAACCCCTGCCTGGGAAAGAAAACCGCTCTTGTTTCTAGGGGGTTTGTTTTCATTGGTTCTGAAAAATCTATTACTTCTCTCTTTTAAGTAATTCCTCTGCAGAGATGCTATTTTAATAAAGCTCTGCAAAATGGCTGCAGCTAGAGGGAAAAGTACGTCTGTGAAGGTGGCTTCAAAGGGATATGCTTTTATTATGAGCCTCCCCTGCTCTCCCTCTGATTTCATTTTCTTTTGTGCTCTGGGTCACTCTTGGTTTGTTTCTAAATTTATTGTCTCCCGCTCCTCCCCAATGGAAAAGAGATGTAATGCAGCATTCAATTTATTTGGAAACTCATTGTTTCCAGGGCAATCTGAACACAAATATCCTGATACTTTATACTGGAGCCTGTTTTGTGGAAGAAGGTGAATGCACTGTGCACGTGGGATGTAACTCTTCCCGTATGAAGTATATCCCACAGACTGCAATGTTGGTTCTCCTCTTCTAACCGCCTTCTTTAATAAAGTTAATATCTGTCCGTGGTGAGGATTGTGTGTATCTTTCAAAAGAGGTCCTGCTGTGCAGCCATGAGTTAGACAACAAATGACTGTGAGAGACATCTTCCTTGGCAGTTGCATGGAGCAGGGAGTGGGCTGTGAACCTGATATGTATTTGATCCTCTTTGTGTTGAGCCTAGAGAAACTGAAGGATCTTGGGTTACTCTGATCCCGTGGTTTGCCTTAGCGGGTCAGCTCACTGGGGCTGGCTTACTGGCTTTTCCCATGCAACCACTGTGTGAGAGCCAGCCGTGCTGAAGAAATTGGGGTGTAGTAGAGGAAGAAGCAACAATGAAGTCTTCTTCTAAGGAGTCCTTTAAGGTGTTTTCTCCTAAGTCCTCTTCTAAGGAGTCTGTGTCTTCTTGCGGGATTGTGCTGCTGTCCTTTTCTGAACATTGAGGGCCTGGAATAGTAGTGGATGTAGCAGGATTTAGCATCCCTGATGGAGTTACTTCTCCTCTGCCACCCTGCAAAATCCCCGCCAGATTCGCGGGGGCCACTGTCTCAGGTCCCCTGGTGTCCACAAGGCTCTGACCAATCTCTCCCTTGGCCAAAAAGTCATCATCATTAGGAAGGATGTCAGAAGCCTTTATTCAATGGTGGGGAGTAGTGGGAGGGATTAGCCACAGGGAAGCTCTGCATTTTGCTGAGCATTTTGAGTTGTGCATCCAGGAGAAATCGAAATGACAGCTTTTGCTCTGCCCATGTGGAGGGCCCTTAGCAATTTCTTTTGCTGCCTGCAGGGAGAAAGAGGCTGTAACAAGAGCCAAAAAATCTGGTCTGGTTCTGCTGCTGCTCTCCCATTCTCCCTTAAGGGAAAAAGGATTTCACAGATATTAGAAAAGAACACAAAATCCTTTCCCAAATTGTGACAGAAGTGGGAATAGCAACATTTATGTTTGTGAAACGATTGCCAGACTTACCTGTTGCCTGCGATGTGTGTGGTACACCTGCTGAACTGCCCATCTCCAGCAGGTCCCAGGACAAGCTGAGGGAGAGGCCATGACCAGAGGGGAGCAAATGCACCTCCTACACAGCTGGAACAGCTTAGTGAGCCGGTCGTTGCAGCATGCAAATGTGTTTCAGAGGCCTAAGGTGCCATGGCAAATATACATTAAGGTAAAGCAGTGTGGAATTGACATATATATTCACTTGCATCTTGATCAAGCTCCTGTTTTCCTCCCTTTGCTTTCTATTTTATATGCATACTTCGTTCCTGAAAGTTGCCTCTTCAATGCAAATAAAAATCTAAACCAGAGACAACAGGCTGCTTTGTCTGAATCTGTAATTCAAATGCTGCTAAAGCACGGAAATGTCACGGGTTCTTTCTGACAGAGCATGTCTGCCCTGTTAGTCCTATCAAGATCCAACTATCCATAAAGCTGGTCTCTTTCGCTCCTGCAGGAATATGAGAAAAATAAGGGAAGGGTCATCTGTCAAAGGGATTTAGGAATACAGTTCGCTTTCTGACCAGCTAACATGAGACAATTCAGAGCACTAGTGCTAGGTAGGACTTTGCAATGCATGTTATAGAGGCCAAGCACTTAATAATCATGCATCAGGCTCCCTATAAATGGGATTGGGATAAACATCTCCCACGGTGCCTCCCAGAAGTTGCAAAACTTCAGAAAGTTTAAGCTTAACTTCTGACACTTCAGTGTTTTTTCTTTCCACAAACATGAGGATTAGCAACTGCAGTGCTTATACAGGGTTTTAGTAGGTAAAAAATAGCTAGTTCTGTTTGTGAAGCAAAGCACCATGAACCGGGACAGACAGTGGCATCAAAACCAAGAAGAAGTCATGACTGCACCTTTCTGCTTCTTTGCAGCTGTTGCAGCATTACTGGAGAAAGGCAGAAACGAGGCACAATTCACATTTTTTCTGTTCCAGCCAGGAATATCAGCCTGTGCACAAATGCAGTAGGTGAGAAGTGCCTCAGATGCACCACTGTGGCATCCCAGCATACCTATGCAACCCACAGGCTAGCTAGGAAAGTGTCCTTGGTGGAGACACATGTGTCTTTCAGGGAGACACGTGTACAGCCGTGTACAATGGCTGGTACAGGCTGACGCAGAAGGTGGCTTTTGGATGACCATGGCAGACTGAGTGAGCTCAAGAGACACTATGGATGTCATGTTGGAGAAGCCTGAAGATGAGACTCTAGGAGTGAAGACAAGACCACGATGTATGAATCAGAAGTTTGGTGGTGAAGTTGATTAGTAAGAGATGAGTTTTGGAGTTGCTCTGACAGAAAAGATCGTCTACACGTACAGGGAAGGTGTGGACTAGTGTCATATGACAACGCTATTCTAAGGCTTAGAAATGGGAAACATCATTATTTTTTTTTTTACCTAGGTAAATTTGGGCCTTTCCTCCTTCCACTAACTGGCTTCCCTGACTTTCCTCCAGAAGAAAACTAGTCTGGATCTGAACCCATTGCCTCACAACACCTTCAAACGTACCTTTCTTGTGACAGCAGAAAAATGTTTTGTGTCTGTGTACATGTGCATGGGAGAATAATCTGCAGAGAATTAACTTTGGCAAGTGATATAAAAGAAGCTGAAAGTTTTGTCCATTTGTAGTTGATGTAATTCAGTGGGTTCTCCAGGATGGCCCAGAAGCCTCCACAGGTACTAAGGTGTCTGTCAGGGTGAGGAGCTTGGCTGAATGTACAGAACCACCATCCTTAGATCAAGGACTACAGGGAGGTGTGTTTAATTGTGATCATCACCTTCATCAAGAAGCAATTATTTATAAGTTTTTGCAGAATAAACAAAACAAAACAAGCCCCTTAGTTCCCTTGTTAAGACATCTTCATAATAATGTGGCAAAAGGAAAACCATTATTTGTTTCAAATATCAAAGAAAACCAGAAAGAGACATTTTTCTAGTTTCCAACATATTATCTAGTAATTTCTGTCCTACAAAATCAGTAAAGCAGATCTAAACTTTCATTACAGAAGTTTACGCCCTTCAAAATACTCAAAACAAAATACATTGAGCAGACATACAAACATCCATCTTCTTTCTTGCCTTCTGTGCCATAATTGCCATTGTGTGGAAATACATAATTGCCATGGTTTCATTCTCGTCCCAGCTCAAGCTTTTTATTTTCATCATGCATACATATACACATGCATGTATATGCTTTTAAATAAAAACTGCTTTTCCTGAGCATTCACCTTTTCTCCTTCCGTAAGCATCCTTCCATGGTTTCCTCTCAGCTAATTTACACGTTGTCTCTAGGCTTTCACCACTTTTTCACAGAAAGATATCTCTGTCTCAGAGCTGGTTTTTTTTCAGTCAAAAAGAGCAAAGTCCTTTGCAGGACTTCAGGTCTCTGTGGCTCACCTGGAAAGGCCAGGGAGGTGTTTGTGTTAGCCACTGGGCAGGCACCTGAAGGCAGTTGCATCTTTGGTTTGCACAGCCGTATCCACAGGGGACATGTGTCAGGCTCATGAAGGCTCAGGGATTTTTAACCCTGAGCCTTCACACATTTCTCTCTGGTTGCTTTTCTGCAAGGTTGTGATCTTATTAGGACTCTGCTGTATGCTCAGCATTATTCTCCTGCTAACCCCATCGAGGGGTTCTACTGGGATGAGAAGAAAATAACATGGGCATCAGCTACTCCTATAGCAGGGCCTCAGTGCCAATTTGAAGATAATTATCTACATACGAATGCATACAAATAAATTCCAAAGCTCTTTGTAAAAATTTCTAGTAGAAGTCCCACGTCTCAGTATTACCTCAATGCATTTGAGCCAGTGTAATCAATTTTCCTGTGCCCATTAGCTGTATGTTCTTTAACTCCAGGATGTTATCTCCTCATTATTTTGCATTTGCAACTGCTATTCACCATATAATTCATTCAAACTGATCTCAACTGCCTTTAGGAAATCAGTTATAAGGTCCTTTTTATTTATTTAGTTTGGTGAAAGCACACTGAAGGTCAGCACTCTTCTTGCTTAACTGCCTGAGAACACAGACATTTTCTTCTTTAGCTATGAACATGGCATCTCTTAAAAATATACATAGACCTAATTAAATTATATTTCCTTTAGGCTATTCAGACAATGCAAAATGAATATTAATCCCTCTTCTCCGTCTTCACCCATCCCCACAGTCTAATCAAACAATTATTTTGTTGTAACACTGGGTTTGTATTCTCTCAACAAGATACATGTTATGTTCTAATGCCCTGGGAGTCATTAAAGCTTCTTGCAAAATGCAAAAATGCTAAGCCCTCCATTTAATGTTTTTTAATTATCTCATGTGCCATCTAATCTTGCCCAGCATTTAGCTCTATCAAAGCTCCAAACCCAGATTAACCTGGGTGATCCTGCACCCCCCTCACAGTCTAGTCACAGGGCGATTCTTGTCTCCCATTGACTTTGTATTTTAATTGGTATCTTGTAATTAACAACTGAGAGTGCAATATACTGACAGGAATATACTGGATGGCTAATATTTATTCATGTAAGAGGGGAAAGGAAAATAACTTAATCCCCAGACTTTGTCTGGCATCCCTGTTATCTCACAGTTCCTAATGTTTCTTACTGAAGAATTTAGAAATTAACCTTTGAAAGGAGAATAGCTTTGGATATGTAAATCTGTAAACTTTACTTTCTTTCTTTGTTTTTATTTAGAAGGTTCTTTTTGAAGTAAAACTGGTAAAATTAATTTGAAGATATATTCTGAAGAATGTTAGGTTTTTGCAGATTGCTTTTTCTTTAAGTTAAATACTTCTTAGTAATCTTGGGGTAAAGGAAACCAATTTCTTTGTCTTACAAACTACCGAATGCTCCTGTGTGCAGAATATAACCACCTGGTCTCACCTTTAAAAACCTTTCACATTGGAAAAAATCTCCAGATGAATTTAGATCACATGCAGGCTCTGCTTTGACTTAGGAAACTGAAAAACAGCTGGGCAAGGAAGAAAACTGATTTTCTCTGGACATGTCCAAACAGGGGAAATTATTACCACATTTGCAATAGTTTTCTTCAGATGTGGGGTTCTCCACAGAAGTATCATCAGTAATCATCATTAACATTATTAATCAGGAGTATTATCAATAGATGTATATGTAAGTTATTGATCCTATATAGACCTGAGGATTTCGTGGTGAACTAGAAAGAGTTACTTGTCGTATTGAATTTCTGGCTGACTAGGTGTAAGCCGTGCTGTGGATGAGGGCACCCTCCTCAGTATTACTCCAAGAAAACAGTCGCATTGATAACGCACTGATGAGAAGGGCTTCATTTTGAGTAGTCATAGTGTTGCAGTAGTTTACCCTCAGGCAGTTTTTTTAGTTTGACACTTACTGAGCGCTACAAAATACGTTCAGTTTAAAGTTGTTTGTCTTTGGTCTTATGCAAATAGGTATAATAAGCTGTTTGTCCATTCTTTCCCCAGTAACTTTAGAATGCAAATAGGTATAATAAGCTGTTTGTCCATTCTTTCCCCAGTAACTTTAGACTCATTAAGGAACTTTGAGTTGACAGACACACACTGGTACCAAAGAAAATATATTCCTTAAGAAAAAGAAAATAAGAAAATAAATCTCTTTAAGTGGAGATTGCACCTAAAGAGCCAACAGCAATATAGAAATCCACAGAATACCAGGTTTAATCTAATTCTCAACTCATTAAGCTACTAGTAGGTTCGTAGAAGACTGATTCAAATTCAGAAGAGGCCATGCTTTGGCCCTCTGCATGGATGGCAATCAGCCCTGCAAGGCTGAACGTACATATCTATGTCTCTCTGCTTTAAGTGTTTTTCTCACCTTAGCTTTCCCATTCTGCTCTGTGAATAAGAGCTTGCGGTGCTCTTTTCTGCTTTGTGTGATGAATCCAGCGTACAAACGGAAATCTTGAGCTTCACAGCTGCCTTTGTAAGACAATGCATGAAAGGATACACAGAGGCAGCCATGAAGTTACACCTTGCCAGAGGGAAAAAACAACAGTGGGGCGGTGGGGAAAGTCAGTGGCAGTTTCTAGAAGCTGTCTATGTTTAAGCAGAAGTGGTACTGCGAATCTTAAACGTGAGTTTGAGAAGGAGAGCATCTACTGTGGGAGCTGGAAGGATTCTGCCTGCCTGACTGTCAGGCCAGAGCTTACAGGTCACTGTCAGAAAATTTGAGCTAATAAGACTGGTGATATTTGAGATTTTTCTTGCTCTTCGGTTTAAACTCTTTGTTTCTTAGAGGTCTGTCTAGGAATAGCAATGGAAGTAAGCTTTTTCTCTGTGTTTGTTGTGTATGTCTCTCCTTGCCCTTTTTTTCTTCACAGCTTCCCCCCCTTCTTTCCCCCTCTCCTGGATCTGCCTCCAAAGTTGATGCTGCTTTGAGAGGGCTAGACCAGATGCCCTCCACAGGTCCCTTCCCACCCATCTTGTTTGATGGCTCTGTTATTCAGTGTCTTTATGGTTCTGAGATCAGAAATAGGCTGGGAACACTGGGAAGAAAGCTGGGGGAGGTGGAGATGGCCACCGAGCACCAGCCAAATGCTTTCATGCCCGCAGCAGCAGGGTAAGAACTTTTCATTTAGGCATGATGTGTTGTAGAGGGTAGTTTCTTGGCAGTGATGGGAAAGGAATATCCCACCCGAAATGACAGCTTTTTTCAGGCAGGGAGCACGCCTGGGAACAGTGTGTGGAGAGAGACCCAAAACATGATGTGGTTAAACTCCTGCGTGTCCCGTGAGCTCTCAACAGACGAAGGGGGCCAGGCTGCAGTTAAGCACAGTGGGAAATGGCCACCACGCTGTGAATCAGATACTGGTAACTTCTCTCCCAGAGAGAGATACGAGTAAATTCCCCTCATCACCTGGGCTGGAAATGTCACTGAGCTATTTGTGAAAGCAGCAGAGGAGACTTCTTCTCACTCTGAAGGGAGTGGGATGGCTTCTGTTTCCATAAAAGCAAATTGGGGTTAAAGCAACTGAGAACAAGAGAGCAGTATTAAGAGTAAGCAACAGGAGGGACCGTCTCTGATCTGTCATATGAAATGATGGTAGTGCGGGGGCCAGTCATAAAGAAATGGCCATCTTCTTACATATTATTGGAAATTTGTCATAGGGATCCCAGGGGACTTGTAAAACAATAAGACCTCACCCTTGCTAACACTAAAACATGCACTAAAATCCATATTGCATGAAGTCCCTAAGAAAGTCCTTAGTAATGGATTGCAAAACAGATTACAAGAAAATCCCTGCCATGGACAAGGACTGCTAGTTACATTTCCATATTGAATGCTACCTTTCAGACAGCAACTTTATGGCTTGGAAAACACAGAAACCTCTTTCATTCTATTTCATGTTCACAGTGTCATTAGTGTATTAATCTCAAGTTGCTGACTACATTCGCTTCAGAGAACAGCTATGGAGTATTTCAGTGGGAAAAACCCTGACATCTGTGGAAATTTCCCTGCTCCCCAGCACAAAGATTTTCCTACCTAAGGGTTAATTCAATGGAGAATTGCTACTGCACAGAAGGCTAATACTTTCTTCCTGATGTCATTGTAGATGTAGGAAGGTTTTCTGAGGCATCAATAAAAATTTTATTTCAAAAGCAATAATAAAAAATTCCATCCCCAGATCTGAAGAAACTGCTACACTTTATGAAATTTCAAGGTTATGGTCCAGAACATCACAAGCAAAATTTCCCCATTCATTCCAGGTGTGTAAAGGGCTGGAAAACAGGATTTAATTTCTCTGACCCATAACTAACCCCATCAAGCCCTTGCAGCCCCGGCAGGATGTGTGAGGATGTCTAGAATGTAAATACATAGATCACTGCTATATTCTGGCGTACGAACGGGCACTGAGAAAACGGGTTTATAAAAGAGAGAAACAGTTGGGTGATATACACTGGATTAGCTACCAGACTAGCTGGCATGTTCATGTAGTTGATGCTGTCATCAGCTCTTCTTCTGCATCTCCTTGGCTGTGTCCAGAGGACACCAGTCATAGCTGAGACTGGGCTGTGAAGGCTAGACACCCAAAATCTATGTGCAAACCTGGTGTCTTCCTGTATGAAGCCCAGCAGGTGGTACTCTATAGATGCCAACCTTCGTGCCTTCCCTTCACATCTTCCCATGAAGCGCTTTTCAATTCATGCTGATATGTTAGCGGGAAAGTGGGAAAGAGAAAAATACATCAACTTAAAAAAAATAACATGCACTTAAAAAATTACTCTGCATCTTTAGTCTGCAGCAAACTCATGGCACTGTGGTTGCAAGCAGTTTTGTCTGCTCACCCTCGAGACTGCAGAGCGCTCTGTACGAGTAGATGAACTTATACTTGCTCAGACCTGGGCTCCTGTGGTGGAAGGGAGGGAGAAAGAAACAGCAGTGGGGAGGTATAAATCTTAAAATGCTTACTCTCTTGTCTTTGAGGGGGAAAATCCACAAAACCGCCAGAGTTTGTTTGCCCCTCTCCCTTTTTTGAGCATAGTGTCAGCAAGAGATGCTTTGGATTATGACTCTGAATCTTGGCTTACATTTTACCTTCAAAGATCCCTATGTGACATGGCAGGATCCTTGTCTTGAGCACTGGCCTGATGTTCCCTGAAGCACTGGAAACAGTTTTCACAAAAGTCAGAGCCCTTGAAAGTGGGTGCAATCTACCCTGAAGCATGCTGTGGGGTCTGAGAGCAAGCAAGCCTATCTGCTTAGCTGTAGCAATAGTTTGTTGTTCCAGTATAATTTATGACCAGGCTGGTGAAACTGGTTTGGAAGGGCACTGCTACTAAGTACTTCTGCTAATGCTCAAACCTGGTTGAACTGAGATAAGGAACGATCATGTCTGATGTTTTGCTGTAGCTCTGAGAGGGCAATAGCCTGTGATGTGTAGGAGGACAAGCAGCTGGGGAGAAACTTCTCTACCTGGACCAGCTGTGCCAGGAGCAGCACATCTGACTGTGACTATTAATTCTTCCAGGGGTGGCTAGGAACCTCTTAGGGAAATCATGTCACTCTGACAGCAGCTTGCGCTACATAAAAAGCTAGGACCTTCCTTTTTAAAAAGGAAGTGTTTAAAAAACCACTTCTCCTCTTTCATCTGTGTGTTCTCACCTGTCCCCTTCCCTCCCTGGGAGTCCCTTTCCGTGACTGGGTGGATATGAGGAGAAACCTTTTGTGTTGGCAAGAATGGCAACTGCTGACATGGAGTCTTTGTGGAGGGACAGAATCTTATTTGTTGATTCCAATTTGTCTTTTCCAGCTACAAAATAAATCAATCTCATGCTGTGCAGCTGTTGAGGTGAGACATTTCACTATAATACATGAATGCAACTTTATGTATGAAAATGGCATACTCTGAAAATCAATTTCATGCCAAAATGGGGTGTTGATCATTTTTGCTTATTATATTTATACTTAAGGCACTAAAGGGCAAACCACAGTATGTAATTTGGCAGACATCGGTTTACTGCATGTGCATATAGCCAGTTAATTATATATTGTAGTTTGCAATGCTAAATGTACTGTTCAGGTCACGTAAGTGCTGATAGCTTGTGTTACAGGCTGCAGGATGGCATTTGTATTACAAGATTAAGATTAATCCACAAAATTAAGACAGGTTCACAACTGTGGCAATTGGTTTTGAAATGATTTATGGAGAATGTGTTATGTCATTTTCCTCAGTAATGATATTGTACCTCCTTCCTTTATACCACGTAAAACATTTCAGAACATGGGTGTGTGAAGGGGTTTATATCATTACTATGTAGTATACCTTAAACAGGAGTGAGAAAAGTATGCTAAGGCTGATACATTTGTGGTGGTCAGGCTGGGAAACCATCTTGCACACGAGAAGAAAAAGAGCCACATTCTTGGTAGTCTTGAGTAAGAGGACAAAACCATGCATTTGACTCTTCATAGCCTTACTAGTATAAAAAACATAATGAATGGTTGTTGTGTTTTAGATATGTATGGGAAAAAAAATGTTGGACAATATACATTTACCTCAATGCAAAGCAAACTCGTCTTTAATTGTGTTGTTTTGGTTTCATAGCTGCAGTGAAAAATTTGTTATTTGGATGAAGACTTTACCTAAATGTGATCTAAGTGATACCATATCTTCTTACGAACCTTTGCCTCTATTTAAATGTGTATTTCACCTAATGAGAATGCAGGTATTGGACACAGTAATTAGGCTGAGCGTCTGAGAACAAGCAAAGACACTGTTTGCATAGACATACCCCAGGCAGCCGTACAGTTTGCTTTTACTCTGCCAGGAGGTAAATAATTCTTTATCTTTACTAAAAAGCCTAGTTTGGTTTTTACCTTATGGATCTTTAATGTCTTTTCTTAAGGGACCCACTTCGTTTTCATATCCTTTACAGAGACATCAGACCTAATCTTTCTTTGATGACTTGCACTGCAAGTGCAAATGCAAGTACAGCGCAAGCATTGACTCATAGACCCTTGAAATAGAAACTGTATAAACTGAAGGGCAGTGGTGGCTCTGGTGCAGTGGAGACGAGAAAAAGTTATCTGTAAGATACTGGAAGAGGAGTGTGGCTCAGTCTTGTGTTGCACAGGGCATTCATGGAGTATTTGTCCCCTGTGGCTGCAGCCCAGACAGCTCGGTAAGACCATGGCTGTGGTCACTGGATACCTACCTCCATGAAACCCTCTGTCCCATACAGTAACCTTAGGTTTTTAACTCATTTAGTGCACTTCGGATTACTACAGGAAGCAAAACCCATTCATGATGCGACTCTCTGAAGTCCTGGCAGATGATGCCTGTTCCCTGTCTCTCCAGTCTTAACTCTCTGCTCCTTAAAAGGAGGTCAAAGTATATACTTTAGAGGTATATGCTGTCCGACACTGCAGTGCCTTCTCTGTCTTGCCTGCAGGTATTCATCACTTCACAAAGCTAGAAGCCTCAAACTAATGACTTTCAAATATTAAAGAAAACTCTAGAGATGTCCTTGGAATTAACTGAGTCCTCCAGGATGATCAGTCTGCGGGTTTCTATTTCAATCTGTTCTTATTCTCTCTGGTGAATTTTATTTTGCCCTGGTGACTTACCTTTGTATGATTGTTGTTTGTACTTTTCCGAGTGTGAGGTTGTTTAGGCTAGCTGTGCTGCTAATCCCTGAAGGCGTGGTGGTGTGCGACAGCAACATACCTGGTTGTGTCTCTCACTCTGTTCCTCACCACTCTGACCTCCTTCCTACAGTGACTTTGTTCCTTTTAAAATTTGGGAAATTGTTTTTCTGTCTCTTCCCTATTACTAGATAACTTGCTGATGGCCTGAGAGAATTGATGTGCATTTTTTCTGGGTAAATCAAAGCCAATACTGACTATAAAAGCCAGAGATCCCACAGAGCATGAAATCCTCCTTCTCTGTTGCTTCTTGAATGTCATCTGCACGCCTAGTGCTGAGTTTCACACAAAGAGCCCTGCACTTGGGGAAGTTTTTGCTGGTTTTTTTCATGCATATTAGGACAGAAGATACGTAAATGTAGACAAAGTTTTGATATACTTTACAATGAGCTTTACTGTAAAGTCACATATGCCCCCTTTCACACATGGGTAAGATTGTAGCAGGTCTTCTTTCACCCCTTGCAAATTTAAGAACCTTATTTTGCATTCAGTCACCCTTGTGCTCCTTCTGATCCCTCCGAGTAGTTTGATAAATTCTGAGCATCAGAGTCTCTCGTTTTGCAATCATTACATGGGAGCACAAAAGACACAGAGCTGATTCAGTGTCGCTGCTCTGCCGGCCATCACAAAGTAGTGTGCAACTGTGCCCTTTTCCTCTAGCCAGAAAAAAACATGGGGAGGTGCTAGACAGCTCCTCTGTCAGCTCACGCTGTCACTTTAAAGCAAAGCGGTTGGTGCCTCCCTAACTGTTGCTCTGCCTCTTGCTTCAGAGGGTTACTCCTTGAAGCAGACTTTGCAGATAAAGACTTTTTGCTATAGAGTAGGTGACCTTGATAAACCTATAGGTAACCCTTTAAGCCAGGATTGAGACACACTGGCAAGACCTGTAGTAAAGACAGCGTGGCCTTGTAGCTAATCAGCTGTGGCTACAGGCTCTTGGACATACATCTCCAGACTGTGAATTGATTGACATCCTTCATGAATATGATATTCTCATTTTAAGTGTTGGGATGCTATTGGCATAGAGTGGTTTGGAAGCACAACTCCTGTTTTCTTTTTTCTTGTCCTGCCTAAATCAGTAAATAAATTCCCCACAATAGCATCCCCCCTGCCCCTTGCCCTTTCTTTCACTCACACTCCTGTTCCTGGTGGGACTACAGACTCCTCCTGGGGCCTCTCTGAGCTCCTCTGGGGAGAAGCTTGTTAGAGTCAATTGGACTGCAGTGTGTTAAAAGCTGAAAGGAAGCTGGGCAGAAGCAGAGGGAAGTTGAAATTAAGCGGATTATGAAGTTCACTGACTTTCTGAAATGGAATTGGCAGGTTGGTGTGTTTTCTGACATAATCGCAATACCATACTTATAAATCACAGCAGACTTCTGAGGCTTTCAGAAGTTCCACATTAACCATTTGCTTAGGTCTAATTTTAACTGTCCAATCTCTCACGCTCTGCATGACTTTGGAAGTGCAGCCGTTGTAACGGTGACTGTGGTACCAGCATGGTCTTGAGCAGTGACTCTGTGGGGTGCGTTATTGCAGTTCAGGTCCTTAAGGATGGGGTAAACCTTCTGTAAGACAGAGTATACACACAATATGTGGATTACAAAAGGCACCAGGAGTACTTCATATCCTTCACTTTATAGACTTGTGGCCCAGTTTATTCCCTTCCTGAGCAGAAGGATACTTAAGAGAATTATTGTAGGTCTGACTCATGCTATGAGCTCCATCGCTGACTCCTTGTTTGGCCCTGGGCAGGTCACACAGCTCATCACCAAGTTATGGGACATTTGCCTGTCCACAATAATTTCCTGGCCATGAATGTGAGTCAGTTTGGTTGACATTGATTCTTCTCCACTAAGGGCTATTTGAACCTGAAAGACCTCCTGGTTTTCCACATGCTAAAAGCAAACTCTTGACTTGTGAATACCACAGAGTAGCAGAAGCATGTTCAGCTATTGGACTCCTTAGTCTGTTTGCTTACCCAACAGTAAGAAAAGGATAATAACAGTATTGCACCTTAGAAATGTGTTGCTAGGCTGATGGGGAAGAAGGCAGTTACAGTTAATTTCATGTGCATAAATATGTAAGAATGCCATATGCAACCCACGTAATAATTTATCTCCTATGCCCCATTTCATGTACTGGCTGCTACCAGGAGCTCTGGATTAATTTACCTGGAGGGGAATTCTCTCCCTAAATTCACAGTGGTTTATGCCATTACTGAATGAAGGCGTTTGAATAGCAAAGTAGCCAAACTTGCTGATGAAAAGACTACTGCAGGTAGCTCGAGACAGTTGGGCAACATGACGCTAAATTACATTCATTGTTGATGGCTGCAAGGGAATACAAATCGGATGGAACAAATTAATCTCCTTATATACATCGATGCCTTTTGAATTAGTTGTCACCTCCCAGGGAAAAAAATAAGCTATGGGTTGCATTGTGGAAGCTCGATGAAGATGTCTGCTCAATTTGCAGCATCAGTCAGAAATTAATAAGCTGCTGAACAGCTTTAAACTGAGGCTAGGGAACACCATAGCAGCAATGTTCTGCACTATTTATTTTCTGAATGGGGCCCTGCTGCTTTGGGTACAGGTCTATTTTAGACCCCTCTCATTGCCCTTCTAAAACCCAGAAAAAGTCAAACTCCTGAGCAGAAATCAAAGGGAGATCCCTGGACAAGCAACAAAAATTGGCGAAATTGCCATTTAAGAAAAAGTTGTGCAGGGGCCATTTTATCACAACCAGTGTAGGAAGGACCTGTATAGCTTCAGTCTGTAGCCAGCAGTGACATGACCTCCCCTGTGAACAGGAATGGAAAACCGGACTCATGGCTGACGGGAACAGGCATGCCCAACTCCAGTGCTGTCAGCTATGAGAGACAAACTTTGTCTGGGGCATAATATCTGAGAAAAGAGGTGCCAAAGACAATATATAGACCTTCCCCCTGCCCCCCCCCCCCCCCCCCCGTTAAAGCCCTTTCTATTATCTTTTTCTAAAAAGCTTTTTATAAGTGCTTGCTTTCGTCTGTTTGCATTTATTTATTTTATTGTTCTTGTTTTATGGAAACATGCATTAACCATCAGTTAGGTGAGGAACCGTTTTGTTCCTTGTAATAGTACATATAATCACATATTTTGTTGTAGTATAATGTTTCTTTTCCTCTGAAGCAGCATTCTTTGGTTCTTACAGGATTTAGGATGTCAATGAGAGCCATTTTGACAATTGTTATGTTCATATGGTTCTATGAACTGCAACTTAATTACAGCCTTTCTGGGAAACCTATAGGCTTTGATACAGGATGTTTTCTTCCTGCTCTCAGTCTTCAGTTATTTTCTGGCTGTCAATCAAAAAGAATAGATTAATTTGATTTTTTTTTTCAGTTTCATTTTATTTAAACACAGAGAACATAAGGTATCAGGTAAGAAATAGTAAGAAACCTAAAGGTTAAAGGTTGAAGTATTCCCACTGGATTAAAAATTATAACATAATGCCAGTGCAATGGCAGGCTAAGAAGGGGGAAAGTTAATGGACTGTGAAATTAAATTATGCATTTAGAGAGTGCTCAATCTATTACTGACAGCTATTGATTGCAGAAATAATTGCCCATTTTTAAAGGTGTTCCTTTGCTTCGTGCTGAACTGATCAGCTCCCTGGAAGTGGTCATTTAAGGGCGTCAGCACATGAGTCACTTTTTTCCCTGTAGAAGATTAGTGGTATAACAAGTTAAGATAGTTGGTTTTCATGGATTTTCAGTTAACATAGTTGGGGGAGAATGCTTTGCTAACAGGTGTAGTTTGAGAAGGTTATGCTAAATAAGCATTGAATTTCATGTCTGATATCAAGAGGGCTGAATACTCTCAAATCCATGGTATTTTAGGATGTTCATTCAGCCCTGTTTAGGGAGAAGCTTATTTTTCATAAAATCATAGAAATGGTGGTGGGAAGGAACCTCTGAAGGTCCACAGTATAGCCTCCTGCTCAAAGCTGGACTGCTGCCAGCATGATGTCTGTGTTCTTTGTCTAGCCAAGCCGTCAAAACCTCCAAGGATGAGATGCCACAGCATCTCTGTGTAACATATTCCAGAGCTGTACTGCTTTCTACTACCCTTTTTTTGGAAGGACTGGACAAAATCAGTATGACCCATTTAAAAAGAGTGGCCTTCGTCTGCAATTTAACTCTTCTTTTGCTTGTTTTGTATATATAGATTCACTTTCTCACCTTATATATCTACCTGTCCAGTTAATTTACTTCTCTTTAGACACAATTCCTATTGCTTGAGCCTGCATTATTCTCACATGAGGCACCAGTATCTTTTAGCAAGACTTTTGGGTTCATGGATAACACAAAAATTGGGCACTCAGTACTGGTGGTAGCTGGATTATGACCCTTACATCTGTGCCTGCGGTTTGTAAAAAATGCAGAAATAAAAAACACAAAAGCCCTGCCCCAAATAAAGATCCACAGTGATGCTGACTCATACTTAGCAGGCAGAAAGACCTGCAGTAAACTTGCCTTTTCCTTTCACTAAATTTTCAGGTTCCTCTTGAGTAAGCCACGAAGGTTCGCCCTCATGTTTTGAATTTCTCTGACCGTTGGGAGAGCCCATGAAGGTGCCTGCGGTACATGGTGGTTGTAGGGAAATCTCTAGGAGTGTTCCCCTGAGTTGGTCTTGTTGGACAGGGTTTGCCTTTTCCAAAGGAGATCGCGTTTCAGCAGCTCGCAGGTCCCCCGACACTCAGGGACTTGCTAGAAGTCACGGCAAGTGCACTTGCTGCAGAGACACCAGTGGCACCAGCCACAGGCCTCCAGCTGATGCTGTGTTACTGGGACCATACAGGTGCATCCTCTGTCGGTGCATCCACCACCACTGGTTCCCACTTGCTTGGGGCAGATGGGGAAGCTACTCCCTCCTCTCTGATTTAGTGGCTCACTCTCTGTCACCGTGCAAAAAACCACCGTCCGTTTTATTTTCCCCTTCTCTTTGTCCTCCTCCCTGGCTGTTGGCAGAGTTACATTCAGGTAAATAATTCTCTTCCCCTGCATTGCTGCTGTGTTAGCACTGTGAGCCAGAGGGAAGAAGCAGACCCACGCTCTGCAGAGCTGCAATGCTGCACATCTCCTCCCTGCTCCTGGGAGGATGCATCTGGGCAGTGATACAGTGGAGTGACCATCTTCTCCTTTTTGCTTTGCCTTCCCTGGGTTTCACACCAGGCCTCTTACAAAAGTGCTTATATAGCCCCTCTAGCCAACCTGCTGTATTTTTCCCTCCTACCTCCTCAATCGTAATGTTTCTTCCCAATCCTCCAAAGGCCCTTGCTGTGACTGCATCATTTAATTGGGACGTCGCCAGTGCCTTTTCATGGTACAGAACCGGGTAATTAACTTGAGGTGGAAACCAGCTATGCAGGTAATACACCAGCTCTTCTGAACCCTCCTTGTCCCTGCCAGAGGAAAAGAATCCCGCAGCTGTGTCAGGCAGGGTGGAGGCAGATGAAGCACACAGGGGTGAGCCCCTAAAGGGTCTCACTCCAGAAAGGCAGAAGGGGAACGGCTGGGGGTGGGGCGCAACTGCGGCAGCTGTATTTACTCTAGCTTGCTCTCGGTATTAGTTTTATGACTTGAAATTACAGGGCAATACTGCTGTGAGGAAGAGCCGTCTGAAAAGCGAAGTGGGGCTCTTCTGAAAAACAGCTAACAGCAGGGGATATTCATTGCTCTGTGCCTCTGTGTGTTTGCTCTGAAAAGAAATTAGGTATGCTGAACCTCTCAGACTGAGGGATGCAGTTGCATTTTTTAATAATAATAATTTTACACAGTCAAACACACACATACAATTAAATATTTAAAAAGATATATATATGCATATATATATACACACATATAAACATGCATTTAAAGGTTTTGCTTCTGCTCTCAAGAGCATCCCCACACCAGAATGACAGTGATGCAGAAAGGCGTGTGAGGGCTGGAGGGCAAAATTCCCTGCAATTAAGCTGTGCTAACAGTGCTGTCACCTCTCCTTTCCTCCAGATCCTGTATTTATTTTTCATAGCTTTTCTGCTTGAGAAGTCAACCATGGTTGTAACTCCTGGTGGAGAAAGACTCTGGATAGATCTGACAAGTTCAGCTCTTGGGAGGAGACTGTAGGGCATCTCCCAGGAGTGAGATTTCTCCCCTCCCCGGGAAACCACACCTGGTATATTGTTATATTGTTATATACTGATATTTTGGTATATTGGTACATTCCTACCATATTCTGTGTCTGGAGTGACTGTGCCCTTGTTCTCCTTGGAAGCAGCTGTGCACAGCCTTGTCTGTGTGTGCCTCTTCTGCAGCCTGCAGGCTGGCTCAGGCCACCTCTGCTGTGTTTCACTGCCTGGTAAAATTTGCCCTCATAAGGTACTTAGCTTGCAAAATTGTGTGGATTCAGGTTGGCACAGACCAACTGGAAGAGGACAGCATTGCATCCACTGCAGCCAATGACAGCTTTACATTGACCTCTCTTTGGGAAGACTGGGAGTGAAATGTGTGCAATGCAGAAAAGAGGTCGGCAGACAGACTTCTTAGTAGGTTTCTAAATATCCATGTTTAAAGACATATCTTTCAGAAGTTAAAAGGGCAGGGCCCTTTCAAATATTTAAGGGGACACTATGTCTAAAAATCCTGTTACAGTTTTTGCTCCACATGATAAAATATTGTCCTTCCTAGCATTTTTGAATCCATATATGTGAACAAAATGATAATTTCCTGAATAAATCTTCTTTTCTATCTGCATTTTCTCAGATATCATATAGCAAGGTAAGCCCAAACATAAACTGGTATGAGTTATTTAAATATTTCTCCAACATCCCTTCAAAGATCCTGTGGAGAGCTCTGAAGATTCAGCTGTATGCTGCGGTCCTTATTACAACTATCACCTCAGGAAATACTAATATTGAAACTATGGCAGAACTGGTATTGCCTTCAGTGGCAAAGACCTGGATGAATACTGTCTCAGCCAACCAGCTCTTTTTTGAGATTTACTATACGACATTCTTTTCCATCAGGCAAAACATCTAGTGGTTTCCGAAAACCTCTCTTCACTGGTTTCCATTGTTGAATATCTGGTGAATGGCACAAGTTTTAGAAATCGCTTTAAAAATCAGGTTCTTTTGAGAGTAGGGACATGTCTTTGTTCTTATTTTACAGGCAGAAAGCTGAGGCAGACCAAACAGGTGAAGTGACCTCCCTAAAGCTATCTGTTTGGCAGTGGCAGGTTTAGGACTTCTCTCTCCCATGTTGCCATACAACATTTGCATTCAAGCTTCCATAAGGAGGGCTGATGAAATCATTATCCGTGTTACTAAATCTTGGCCTCCGATCTGTTGGACAGAATTGTTCTTTGGAAAATAGTGTAGATGATGAAAGCTCAGTAAGGGAACAGAGGAGAGGCAATTACAAGAAACAGAAGCAAAAGAAAGTCAAAAATTCTGAGCCAGTTCTTGGGTTGCGGGAAAGGAAGAGCTTAAAGCAAAAGTTAAGGAGAATTTTTTGTTTTCCTTGTTAAATTACCAAAGGAGAGTGGTTGTTACACAAAGAACAAGTTCAGTGAAGTTGGGTGGTTTGTTTTGGTATGTCTTGATATGCTTGCTTTTAATTTTCTTGCAATTCAAATTTTTTTTCCCAGCAATGACTTGTCTTATATTGAGAATTGGAACAGTCTGCTGCAAACCCAGAGTTTTACAGCAGGGCACGGTCCCAGCATGAGCCATCTCCTCATAGTAAATTGCAGACTTGGCTCCCTAGGACTCTGGGCAGGACGAGGTGGGATGGTGTGCCTAAGACAAGCGTGAAATGGAACAGCTTGCAACCTTCCATGGATTCCTCTTCTTATGAGAAGCAATTTTATTCTGGAACAAAGAATGTCAAGAGGAAAATGAACACAAAAAATAAACACTGTGTCAAAGTTAAGCACCTAGTAATGTCAATACTCTCAAACTTCAGTGATCCTGATACTCTTCTAACTTGTTTTATGTCACCGGTTTTTTACTGATTTTCATGTGGTTAACCCTGATTTACAGCACTATTGTAAGGACAGGAAATGGCATTATCAGTTTGTAATATCAGGCTGCTCACTGCGTTCTCACCCATAATTATGTTTTTAGTAGCAAGTTAAAGTTTCCTATTATATCCACAGCAAGATCTATTTAAAAGATAGCAATTGCACATCCCAAGACAATTTATACCACCGAGGACTGAATCAGCTTAGTAAAAAAGTTAGAGAAGATCTATATCTCTTTTCATCCCTCGCAACTCCCAGAGAGACTATTTTTCAGGTTCGAGCAACGCAGAGAGCTTGATTGTTTTTTCTCTTTCCACATACCAAAATTCCTTGCTTTTGTTCAGCAGCACGATGCTGAAATACGGTGCCCTGGAGCCTCATGTTCCACCTGCCTCGCAGAAATGCAGTGGACCTAATCTTGCCTGTGTTCCAGGTAAAATCCTCACTGGTTCCAGTAGGATTCAGAGTTAGAGTAGAAGCAGATGAAGCAGAAAGAAGTGCGAGTTTGTGTGTGTGTGCATAGCCATCACACAGCATGGGAGTTTGCTCTGTGATAGCTCGTGCTGATAGAGAAACAAGTGGAGAGGGTGCCCCAATTTCCCTTACACCATCTGATAGATCATTGGGAAAGGCTGTTCAACTAAGTTGACTTCCCCAAACCTCAAACCACAAAGCTATTGCTGAAAAAAAACCTTTTACTGCTGCTCTGATGATTTTCTTCAGGTTTCTTTTTGCTGAAGAAACAAATTCAGAAAATTAATATTATCTGCTATCTTTCTTCCATTTCTTCTGACCTCATTTTTCTTTCCTAAAATTGCCCATCACTGGCACCTTTTATTATCTAGGAAAACATAAATGCTTAAAACTTTTGGGGAGTCTAGTCTTTAATGACATTTTAGTTTGGAAATATTTTATTGAAACAATCAGTGTAATTTCTACCTTATCTTGCAGAAGCAATTCTTTTTGGCCTGTTTAGTCTGCAAGAGAGAGAAAGTTGCTATGTGTATCACAGCCAGTTTTGCGCTAAGTCCAAATGCTGTTGAGCTGCATCAGCAATAATCTCAAAAAAAAAAGAACTACAGTTATTCCTAAAGGCAAAGGGTCATGAGGGAAGAGAGTTCACAGATGAGGATAGCTCTTCCAAAGATTACAGGTCTGAAATATCATTACACAACCCCTGTAGCCTAAGAGTCTGGCATTTTCCAGAGGATAATTTCTTCTTCAGGTTTTCTGTCTGGTAGTGCAGTAACGTTCAGCGTGTGACTTATGAGTACAGGACAATTTTTATCTCATGTAAATCTGTAGAGATTAAGAGGTCCTAGGTGGAGCAGTGTCTGGCAAAGGGATGCTCCTGCTGCTAGGAAAATTCAGCTGACCTGTGTTCTTCTGGGTTTCTCCTGATTTATGTCCACCTACCAGGAAAGACAGCCCCTGCTTTGGTGACAAGGTTGTCTAAACAGCGAGGCCCGTCTCTGCCCACCCCAGAGTACGCAGGGTTGGAAAGGCGGACCGTCGCCCACAGTCGCGCCGGTGGCTGGAGGTGTCAGGGTGTCGGCAGCCCTGCGCAAGCCTCCTCGGCTCCTGCAGATGCCGAGTGGGTTTCAGTGTTGCACTGTGTGAGAACTGGGTATGTGGCCTATGGCTGGACTATACTGTTTGCTCAGTATAAGCATCATAGAATCAGCCAGGAAGGCTTTTGCTCTTTTGCTGTCCTTAATGTTCAAAAGAAAACTGATGATTAGCCAATCCTTTTTTTGATGTTCACTTGTGGGACATATATCAGCTCACAACAGGGACCTTCTGCATGTGCTTTTATCCCTCGGCTCCAGGGATTCTGATCTGAATCTGTCTACGTATAAAAGCAGGAAAGGAAGAGAGAGAGTGAGAGTCCCTAGCTCCCATCACAGATGGCTGATAATTAGTGTACCGCTTCCATCACCTCCTTCAAAACACAGCAACGAGAGTTTTCTAGTAACAATGTGACAACTTCAAGCTGTTTTGCACCTCAGTAACGCTTTTGGAAAAACATAGAAAGACTCTCTACCTCTGAACACTTGGAAGTTTATTTTCATTTGTTTACACTGGGTCAAATATTACATGTCCTTCAAATTTATTAAATGGGAAGTTTTGTCTGAGCTTATGGGAACAGAGAAATATTGGGAATAGCTGCCAAAACCTTTCAGACATGAAAATCATAATAGATCTTGAAAGGAAATGTATGTTCAATTAAAAGGCATAGATGGCTGAACCATCATCCCATTTCAGTTTCTGATTAAACCCCCTGGTCTTAGCACAGGTCTCTGCTCCCTATAGGGAATCACATTCTGTCGTAGTATCTCCTTATTTAGCCAGTTCAGCCCAGTGGCTCCAGATGTGCACGGTCTGTCCCAGCGCAGCCCTCCTGAGTACAGCAGTGCTGCTCACAGGCAATGTAGAGTGTGCCATCTCCTAATGAATAATGTGTGGTTGCCAGTTGTCAATTCTCTTTTTTCCTTTGCCGCCGTCTCAAAACTTCCCAGACAAATGAAAATCCCCAAACACTCAACGATTTACAAAATTTTGTTGATAACTCTCTGAATTTTCCAAGGAGTCAGGACATAGGACCCCATCCATGGAGCTCTGTTTTCCTTTGCAATGCCAATCTCAATCACTTCCCTCACTCACATCTTCTTTATACCTCCCCCCATGTTAGAAATGATATATCTTAATTATTTTTCTGCCTCACATTCTTAATTATGTTTCTGCTCGAGGGAGATGGGGAGTTTCTATCATCAACAGCTCTGATGGACGATGAGGCTAAGGCCAGATGCTGTAGGATGTCTATAGCAGTCTAGGACTTTTACCACTTCTTAAGCCAACATCTCACTGTTGGCAAATACTCCTTTTCCTCACTGGTTGCTGCAGTTCAGTTGAAGAAGTTGGACAAAAAGGTGCAACTACTAAGAGGAAAATGTTGTTAACATGGCCTTCAGTATGCTCAAGACTTATCCAGATGTTACCACAACTCTAAATAAAATCTGAAGTTTGGTGTGATAACTTAATTTTAGTTAAGCGTCCATGGGACAAATTCTGACTTCATTTCTATTGGGAAATCAACAAATATCAAGTGAGATTAAAAGTTGGCATCCTGTTTGCCCTGAGCCAAGATGAGATAAAAAATAGTCAGACTATGCTTTTTCTGGGACCTACGCACGAATCTTGCAACCTCAGTAATGCAGGCACAGACCGGTGCTGTACACTGCGCAGACAACACAAAACAAAGTCTCGCCTTGCCTGGAGCAGCCCTGGATCTGACCTTGCTTCTGAAAGATCGTCTGTGTGCCTTTGTCTTACGCCTCTGGTTTTAATGCATTTCCTCAACAATTGTATGCCAAATCTGAATGAAGGCAACATGCTTTGACCCTGTACATTCATTGAGTGGTTCCAAGATGCGATCAGGTTTTCCAGATGAACGCACTACTGCCATAGCAATTTCCTGCCATTTGCTTATGCAGTGTTTTCTTCCTTTCACCTTTTTATCGTTTGTGACAAGTGCAATTAATGTCAATTCAAAGTCTTCTTTTTATTGACTTAAGGTTGTCCTGAAATCTCTCTAATTCATTCTTGTCCCATTTTTAAAGCCTTGCATGAATGCAACGTTAGTAACTAAGGAATACAGTCAGTGTCATCAATTTTTGGAACTGAAAGTCTCTGTGCAGTTCAGAGCGAAGCCAGTGGTTCCCCAACCTCTACACATGTTATGCCATTTGCTTCCATGAATTTATGCTGATTTACATCAGCCTAGTGAACAGAAACAAGGTACAGGTTCTTGCTACTCTGGAAAAAGACAGGAATGGCTGTGAATAATGAAAAAAAGTTTTTCCCCCTACACCTGTATAACAGCTTGCTGACAGTCTCAAAGACTCCTTTCTCCTTCATATATGCATCTAAAATCATGCTGTTCTTATTTTGGTTTGCTAATGTGTCTGCCCACTTTTTTGGTAAATCACCATGTGCTGAAAATACATATGTGTGAGAAAAACTATTTGCTAAGTTGAGCTGAATTCCCTGGATGTTGCCAGAACCAAACAACAAAAGCAGTGCTTGGAAAAGATTTTGGGGAACAAATTTCTGAAGTGCCCAGATTTTTGGCAATTGTAATGAAGCAGTGGGCTGAACTGAGAGAACTACTGGAGAAGATGCTTCCTCAGTGTAGGTGTGCATGGTTGTTGATTTTCCAGATCAGTCAGTGTTTAGAAATCTGCCTCCAGCTGGTGAAATTATCACATAGCTCCAAGGTGGCACAATTTTTCTGGAAGCTTGAATGTGCTGTTCAGATCACGCTCAATTGAGGGCAGCAAACACTGAGCTCGTTGGATATAAGAAGAGTCTTCACTGGCTTTGAGCTCCTTTGGGTTTTGGTTTAAGCATATGAAAAAAAGTGTCAGCCTGAAAGTTTTCAATTTCTTCTATTTATTGTTTTAGTTAGTCATTTTGAATGGTTCTGGCAAATAAATGAAAGGAAATAACTATTTGCATACACATTTTGAGCAAGGGTGATTACTAGATGGCATGAAAGTGAGGTTTGTTCAGTCAGTGCATTTTGGACACAGAAAAAGGGAGTGTTCACCAACATAGCCATTAAATACCCCAGGTGTGTGCCTGTGAAGTCACATAAGGCACCTTCTGAGCATATTTATCATTGGCAACTTCACTTATTGCATTGGACAGGAATTGAAGAGATTGAAGAAAATCATGACATTAGAGTAAAGATAAGAAGCTCTCACACTGTCCATTTCCATGTCTCCCAGTTTATGAACCTGCCTGTTTCTAAGGGCATCACATATGCTTTGTGATTGAGCATCCTGACGCTCCCCTTCTCTATACAGTCCAGTGCAGATCATTTCAAGCTGGTCCAAATGCTTTTTGTTGTGCAGCTTTTCTGCTCAGGTGCAACTTATACTCATTGATTTAATGCTGCTCTTGGAACACAGCTGGCTCACCTCCTGCCAGATCGGAGCCTCCGCAGAGCGAGCTCTCCATCAGCTGCATCAGGTGGACTTGGCATGACCTGAACAGTTTTCGAGGTGACAGTGTAGGTTTTTGTCTTGTAGTGCCTCATAAGAGGGTGCAATGCCTTCCCATTTCCCTGACATACTTGCTCCTCAAGGTCTATCCAGCCTGTGTGCCACCAGCATATGAAGCCTGCAACTGAAGTGCAGTTCTGCAGTTAGACCTCTCAGGGGCATTGGCCCACCATTCAGATCTCTACAGTGTATTTAAATTTTTCTTCTGTAATGGAAGGCAAGGTAAGAGTCACCTTTAGCTGACTTGAAAGCAGTAGATGAAAACTGGCTCAGTTTTTCAAAAACTATAATTGTGACATTCTGCATGGAAAGCTCCACTTGCAAAGATGAATGTTTCATTAATTTTTAAGGATGTGAAACTGCACTGGAACATTAACTAGAGCATTTGCTATCTAGCCGATGCACTAATACCATGCAACAGTCATATTATTTTATTCTGTTATAATAGTCATCAAAAAGATAGCTAAACTTAAAATGGTGAAACATCAAAGTGGGGATTTTATTCTTATGAGTGATTACTTTGAAGAAATTACTAGTTTTCTCACTGAAAAATTGCCATGAACTCTCCCTCAAAAAACCTTGAATAATGTAAATCTCAATCTAAAATGCTGCCTGAGAGAGATGGGGTAAATTCTATTATTCATAAAGAGTGTGCTATCCCTGGAAATTAATTATCTCTAAACCTCGTTTTTCTCTATTGCTACTCAATACTGTGTTAAGAGACAAACAGCACTCGGTGGCTTTATCTGACCATTGTATTAATGCTGCAATATTCCCTCTCCTTCCTTAAAACAAGTTTCCCAGATAATATTGGAAATAACAAGAGGAAAGAGAACTGATTGTTTTCTCCCTTACTTGAGGTCTTGTGTAGTTATTCATGTTAGTCCAAAAAAGACATTAAACTGTCTGACCCAAGGGAAATGATTATATAAAGCAGGAAGCATTGAAAAATGAACAGTGTTTGTAAAGCTGGGTGGGAGCTTTGATTATCTTCCAAAGTTTGCAGGATTTTATAGGGAATAGGAAATATTAAAAAGTAACCTCCTAAATGTTTGGTGTTTTTTTTTTTTTTTAATTGTCAAAAAAAAGCATGAGAGATTTTTAGTTTGTGCTGAGCATATCTGGTTTCACTAACAACAATTTTCCTAAATTGCCTGTGGTTTTCAGATTTTCAGTTAATGAGTATCCTCCCCTGCCCCAAGATAACCATATGGCTGCATGTATCCAAACAAAATGTCCAGGTGAAACAGCTCCTTGCAAATGTTGAAAGTGATGAGAGGTCATTGCATGAGTCATTTATCTGCCTGCTCTAAGGAAGAGGCTTTTCATGAAGGGGCAAATGCATGCTGTGAGAGAACAAAGACTTGTATTTGGTTTAAAGGGAAAGGCAAAGGCTCTTGGCAAACAGATTAACCCCAAAAGATTCCAGAATGCAGATTACTGTTGATATATTCAGGAGAAAAGGTTACTGGAAAATCTTAAGGCAGGCTTTGTAATTTTCACTTGGGAAAATTCTCTTTTAAAACAAAGCTTGCATTTTTTTGATTTTGGTATTCAGTTCTTCTCTAAAGTCCTAAAAGGGAAGAACTGCACATAATTCCTATAAGGACACTTAGAGTAGGGGGGAAATAGCACATTTCTAAAACTTATATTTTATATGCTGAATGCATAAAGAATTTTGGGTTCATGTTATATGCTTATATCTTGGGTGCTGCTGGGACCCAGTTAACTCATTCTGTTAAGTGTAGAGATCCCAAGAATATTAATGGAAACATTAAAAAAAACCAAAGCAAAACAAAACAACTCAGAGATGCTGCCGTTCATCTCCAGGTTTGAACAATCCAGATGGGACACACTGTATGTTGTAATCACAGTGTGAAAGTTAGAAATATCTCTGGAGAAGGACCAGAGGAGAGTGTGGCTTATATGTGCCGAAGTACAGCAGTGTAAGTGTGTGCTGAAACTTACTGTGCTGGTTTTGGCTGGGATAGAGTTAATTTTCTTCACAGTAGCTAGTATGGGGCTATGTTTTGGATTTGTGCTGAAAACAGTGTTGATAACACAGGGATGTTTTTGTTATTGCTAAGCAGTGCTTACACAGAGTCAAGGCCTTTTCTGCTTCTCGTGCTTTACTGACTGAGAAGGCTGGAGATACACAAGAAGCTGGGAGGGGGCACAGCCAGGACAGCTGATCCAAACTGGCCAATGGGATATTCCATACCATATGATGTCATGCTCAATATATAAACTAGGGGAAAGCTGGCCAGGGGGCCGCTGCTCGGAGACTAGCTGGGCATCTGTCAGTTGGTGGTGAGCAATTGTTTTTCATTCGCTTGTCTTTCTTGCGTTTTATTTCTCTCTCTCTTTTTTATCTTCCTTTTAATTACATATTATAATTATAATTATATTTTATATCCATTTTTAAACTGTTTTTATCTCAACCCATAAGTGTTCTCATTTTTACTCTTCTGATTCTCTCCCCCATCCCACTGAGGGGGAGTGAGCGAGCAGCTGTGTGGTGTTTAGCTGCCTGCCAGGTTAAACCACAACAGTCCTATTCGAGAATGTTTTGTAAATAGGGAAAGATCACAGAAGTGACACCATTCTATTCTGCCATCTGAGAGAATTTGTTTTCAAGCAATCTACAGTATCCTCAGCACTGTATAAATGTTTTGTGACAGATGCCATACTCCCTAAATATACATTCAATTTGTTTAATTGTACCATTATATGTTAGCCCTCTTGGCAGTTATTAGCAGGTAGGAAACAAATAATATTTATTAGACCTTCACCTAAAGCTAGAGGCTTAATTCTGTTTATTCTTTCTGCAAATACAGGAGTTCAGCCTGTGTAAGAGCAGAGAGTACAGCTGCAGTACAGGAAGAAATGGAATACGCTTAAAAAAGGTATAATATTAGTTCATCCAAATCTACCCGTATTTTCCTGCCTTCCTATTACTTTTTCCATTTTAAATATACATTATCCCTTTGCCAGAAGAACATTCTGGTGGCAATCTGCAATCCTCTCTCACTGAAATAGAAGCCTTGTAAGAAATCTTTGTTGCTGAAACACATTTTCTGGCTGGCTTACGATATTATAAATTTTTCTGACCTCTAGTATGAGCGTTGCAAATTCTCCAAAATTGATTCTGGCACTGAAAAGTTGCTAAGCAACTAATCCCGTCTGATCTATTGTAGTTCAAATAAATGAAACAGACAGATAAAAGAGAGTTTATAAACCTAATGGTTTGTAAAAAACAAACAAACATAAACCCATAAACAAATAGACATATAATGTATTTTAACTCAAACTAAATAATTCTGCTGAAAAAAGCCCACAAGAATTATTTGAAGGGACTTTAAGCAAAAGCAAAGAGGTTCAGTGTTGCCACTTCATAGGTCCAGACTGGCTGTCACCTCTTTGGAGGCCTTGGAGACCTTACATGAACTTTTTGCTGGGTATTTTTCCTTGCATGATATAATATGTGATATTTAGGTAGTCAAAAAGTTGTTGTTATCCATCTTTCAGAAGAGCTGTCATGATTTGATTATTTTCAGTTTTTAAACTTAGCTCTGGATTTGGGGGAGAGCTGCTCTGTACTTCCATGCACTGCTTCCCACTGTCCCTCACGTTGTCCTCTTATTGCAGTCTGGTCTTCAGAGCTGGGCAGTTAAAACCAGAAGAAAGAGGAGCTGGAGCCTCTTGTTGAGACTCAGAGGAGGTGCCACTGGCCCTCCACACACCCATCATCTTTACAGCCCCTGTCGGAGGCAAAACATGCATGGTTTTTGTCTGCATGGGTGACTGTGAGGGTTTCTTTTTCCATCTTGTTTTGTCTCCCATGGGTTTCTGTTGTTGGAAGGAAAAGACTTTTGTCTTTTATTTCTAGGCCAGGGTCTTGACAGCCTCAGCTGCTGCCATGGATTTGCTCCCCTGATCGCCTGTGCCTGGGATTTTGAGGCTCGAGTCTCTGTGATTTTTAGTAACAGCTGTAAGGTTGTCCTTATCACAACAATCCCTTGTATGCTTTCACCTCTACAAGACGCTGTGCGTTCTTCCCTTTCATGATCAGGACTTCAGTGCAAAAACTTAGTGTATGTTCTTAAAGAAGAGGAAGCTGATTTTATTATACAAAATCCTTAAGCAGTTTGATTCTGAGCAACCTGATCTAGTTGAAGATGTCCCTGCCCACAACAGGGAGGTTGGACTAGATGACCTTTATAGGTCCTTTCCAACCCAAACTATTCTATGATTCTACGATTCTATGATTCTAGCCTCTCAGGCTCTCACACTAACAAGTGCCAATATGTATGTGTTCAGTGGTCTGGCTAGGGTTCTTGAGTGAAGAACCCTAGATGCTGTCTGCATCTTTTGGGTACCTCTTGGCTGGTAACAACAAAGCAGTTTTTTGACAGATCTTTTATATCACATAGGAAATATCAGCTGCAATGAGATAATCCTTTGCCTTAGCTCATGTTTACTTCGCGTTTCATAAATCTTGGATCAGGTTGCTGTCCATTGACTCTTCTCCCTTGTTTGAAATATATATATTTGAGACACATGTCTATGGCCTTTTCCTGTTGGTCTAACAGAAAAAAAAAGAATATAAGTGATATGTCACAGCCTTCTAACCATCCTGCTGGTGTGAGGATTGCAGGGTCTTCTGCTGATGGACTGTCTGGCCTGTAGAGTCATCAAGAGCGCCTGCCTGGCAGAAGTAGCATTCATACCAACTCTAATACTACATATTGTTACTAATTTCTGCACTGATTTATGAGCAGAGTCACAGCTCTTTACTAACAACCTGTAAGCCTGAGAGGTGTCTTTGAAGTGAAATGCTGGTAATTCGAAACCAGAAAATAAATCTTCTCAGTTACACTGTCTGGTTGCATATTTATATGCTACAAATGCTATACCGGAGGTCTTTAAAGTCATTACTAGAAGGATAGAAGAAAACTTTAAACTGAAAAAGGTGATTAAAAGAAAAGTCAATGAGATAGAAAAAAAGCAGCAGCCTCTTTTCACCATTCCCAGTAAGAGGATGGTCCTTTTAAGGCCTGACCCAAAGCTAGGACATTTCCACTGACTTGTTTGGGCCAAGCCGCTGTTTTATTTTAGTGTAAAAGCTACTTGATCTAAAGCAAAGGCCAATACACAACTCAGAATTAAATAGGCACCTCAAATCACATTCTTTTCTCATTATTATTCACTTGAGCAACAACTTCTGATCCAGCCTTGTTAAGCTGTTGACAGAGAAATCAGTCACTCCTCAGAAAGAAAGGAATGGAAATGAGTTATTTCTATTTTCTCCTGGTGTTTATGCAAGCTTCCCCTTAAGCACTTACTAGAATGAAAGCTTTTCATCTAACACTTTAATTCGGTACATCTTTTCCCTGGGACTGAGAAAATAAAATAATAGTGGCACTTAATGAAAGGAAAAAAGGAATCACTGGAGAGGAAACACTCCAGGAGCAGGTAACTCTCACAATTTATTGAATACAGTCAGCATAATGATTAGACCTTTTTAATGACTGTCGTTGATGTGAATGCTATTAATGGAAATTCCAGGTGCTCATCTGGAAAATATAAAATAGGGAGGAGAAACAGGGATTTGAAAAGCTAGCTCTTCCCCTGGTATTTTTGCAAACACCTTTTCTCTTTGCATGCCAGGTTTTGTCCCACTCTTTCATTTTAAGGAGATCTTGGGAGTGAAGAGCTTGACTGAGACTCAGATTTGTATGAAATGCTTATGTTTTGCAGATGTTCTGCAATATCTTAAAGAAACTTTTTAGTCTGTCTGGTATTCCACTTACCAAATAGGTATCACACTCTGAGCTCTCCTCCATTGCTGACCTCTCTGGGCTATTCAGTTTGCCACCACTTCGAGAAAGGACATGCCACTTTTCATTTTCCCAGTAAAAATCCTCATCACAGCTGACACCTCCAGATTTGGTCTCACATGATATCATTCAAGCACCAGAGAGAGCAAACACTCCCTGCTGGGGAAGCATCTGGGCGAGACTCTGTAGGGAGCAGAAACACATGGTAGGGTTGGTATGGGGGATTCTTACAACCTCCCTCCTGCTACGCCTGCAAAACCATGTCACCCCCCTCCTTACCAGCAGTGCCCGTGAGGATTGTTCTTCCTGCATGGGAGAGATCATAAGCTATTTGAAAAGTGATCTGTGGAAACAAATGAACTGCAGATGTATGCCAACATCCATTTACTTTTTTCTCCCCTTGACTAACTCTTGCTTCCTCTCATTTCATGATATCTAATGCACAGGCATTAATTATTTTCTTGCTACCTTTTAGACCATTTACCTTCAACTAGTAGAAGGTGCCTAGTCTGCCTCCGCAGTAAACAAACACATTATGCTTTCTGCCAACTTTCACATTAATAAGCCTACTCTTTTCACAAATCTGATGCCTTGTAGGTTTGTATTTCCTGAGGCCTTGCACAGCAAATGACAAACTGGCAAGGCTTGTTTGAAGAAGATTTAGCAAGATGAGTAAATTTTTGCAGAGTCCTAGTTCATGATCCCGTGGCAAACTAAAGATATGACTGACAAACTTTTGTATTGTTAGTCCAGCACTATTGAGTAGCTACAGTTCTTGACTAAGAGGTCTGCATTGGATTTCTCACCACTGGGCAGCAAATGTGCTCAACACTCACCTTTTGCTTGTAAAGCTGAATGTTAGAAATAACCCAAATACTGGGTAAAAAGCATCTTCTCTCCTTTGTTGCATGCACTGTATGTGGACTGTAACTGTGTGATGTTTTTCGTTTTACAAAGCTGAATTTGGTCTGCAGGAAAAGTGTGTTTTGAATTTTCATTTCTCCTGTCAGGATAAAACTTCTCTTAGGAAATGTGAACCATCTTTCAGTGCAAATAGTTTGAGCAATCTTGTCTTGGCAGTAGAGTATACTCTCACACACCCAAATGTGATTTTTTTCTTGTGCAAAAACCCATTCCTGCTTCCTAGTGAGAGGACATGTCCAGTAGATGTTGTAAGACAGTGGAGCAGCAGAAGACTTCAGTTAAGCCTGCTGCTGCATTTTCAGCATCAGCCCCTGTGTAAACCAATTATTTCGTACCTGCCATTTCCCTCCCATGACCTTGCCTATGTTTGCCCAGAGCCCTTGCAATGCTCTGCTATGGGGGAGTAGCAGAGCTTGTTTAACGCCTCTTACAGCCTGAGGGCCCACATGGGAAAGAGGGTAAAAAGGATA
This sequence comes from Calonectris borealis, assembly GCF_964195595.1. Lineage (NCBI taxonomy): Eukaryota > Metazoa > Chordata > Aves > Procellariiformes > Procellariidae > Calonectris > Calonectris borealis. The sequence goes on along the minus strand of NC_134352.1, from coordinate 15,679,909 downwards.
TAGTCCACAGAAAGTAGCACATTGGAGATAATCAGGAACTTCTCAAGTGCTATAACTTGAATATGGGGAATGGACATTTTCTAAGTGACACTGACATCCAGACCTTGAATTTTTCTGGAGGTAAAACAAATCCATCCATCATAGTGCAGCTGCATATCAGGACTGTGTGTGAACGCAGTGCTCCTGAGTCGTTAATTCGGGGGTCACCCAGGAGCTTCCCAGGTAGTTGTCATCAGAAGGGGGGCAATGGACTGGCTGGAGATGATGTAGCCCCTTGGATTCAGGTGATAGAGTCAACTCCTGGCCACCTTCACAATTAGGTATTTAACTATATGGTACAGGAACCCTTCCAGTGGTAACTTTGGTCTTGTCCAATTCATATGCTTAAAAGTACCACTCAATATCCTGGTTGGACAATTTGACCCTTCCTTCCAAAGACTACCCTAGGTGGTCCTGGCTGCAGAACTGGTCAAATAGTACATAGTTAAACCACTTGTGAATAGGCATTTTAATCCATTCATACCGAAAGGGTCAGGCAATGCAGTCTTTTGTGCATCGATAAGATATTTAAGACATTTTGTATCTGGTTAATATAATACATAGTGATGGATTATGCATGTGCTTGAGTGGTCACATCGGGCTATAACCAACTGGACTATAAGGACTAAGAAGGGCAGAGGTATGAGGAGTCTCACCCCATCCAGCTCAAGATGCTACTGCAAGGACTTTTGCAGCAGAGACACCAGTCACCATCCAGATAGTAAGCTGCTACCCTATTCGGAAGATTTGATTCCCGACGTGAGCATCACCCCCTGCCAAGATCCCAACAAATTTGTCTTCCTTTTCAACAGATTGTCTGTGAGTGTCTGTGCAACAGCCCTTAGGTCTGAGTCTTCCATTTTTCATCTTAACCTAGTACTGATCCTTTCACACATCATGGCTCCCCTGACACAACGATGTCTACAAAGCTGATGTAGTTCATGAAAGAAATTACAAGGCTCCTGTTCCAGGACTGGCTTTCCCCGTCCCCCCCCTTCCCCCCGCCTTTACTTCATAACTAATATCTTTCTGTATATTGTGTGTTAGAGGAGGCAAGGCCAAAAGCTTTCCCAATGATGGTAATTTTATAAGAAATGAGGGGAGAAGAAGAGTCAGGTTAAATTCTGCGGCCCTTTTACTGTTGTTACAGTTAGCCACCCTCCAAGAAAATGATCCACTATTCTTACAAGGAACCACGCTGGGGATAAAAACAGCCAGAAAACAAAAAAAACCCCATCCACTATCTCTCCGTCCTTCGCTGCAGAGGGGCCGAGCACTCCCAGCTGAGATGGGCACCAGCTTCTTTCAGCTGGCAGCGGGAGCAATGGCAATGCAGAAGGCTGAAGGATAGTCTGTGCAGGGTCTGCTCGTGCAGCAAGGACAACAACGGGTGGTGTCTGGGGGATCATTGGTGTCAGTTCTCTCAGTAGCAACTCTGAAAGTTTCTATAAAACCTTCTCTCATCTTGCCTGGGGGCAGGGGCTAACCTGAGCTCAAGCGAAATGTCAACGGCCTTGCCTTGCATGCATCATCTTCAAAGGGTGAATTTCACTTCTGGATACTGAAAAAGTTGCTTGGTGCTTCCAAAAGAGCTGGAAGAGGGAGAAAAAGGAGGATAGAGCTTTAAAAAGAAAGCCGAATGTCTTTCATCATCTGCTAATATGTCTTAACTTAAACTGTATCTCAGAAACAAGTTTAGCTTTTTACAGAGTGTAGCCAGTTGCTTGCCAGTTTTCCAACATTTTGTTCAAAAATGTGACCCTGCACATGAGACACAGTTGTTCCGAGAGCATCCTGGTGCAGGCAGAAGTCTCCATTTATTCACAAAAGACACACAAGCAGCTCAACAGAGCAGCAGGAACATTTACAAGGTTTTCTTAGCAAATCTCACCTCTTGAGCTGGGGTGAGGTGATTTTGTGTTTAGTCACCCTGGTGTTGTTATGAAGTGTTTTGAGATTATCTGCGAGGCATCTGAAGAGCTTCTTGAACATTTCCTGAGAGTAAGGTCGTTTTATGTCTAATCAGTGACAAACAGTAGCCTTATTTTGAATAATGGCTTTCTGTTGATTTAAAAAATGAACTCACTTCACCCTTGGTGATAAAAGAACATGATTAGGGGGTTCCAAAGCCAAACACTTAAACAGTACAGAGTGTCAGAATTATGTCTCCAATCTCATTTCAGCTGCCACTTTATATCTTCTGATACTGGAATTGTTTTTCTCCAAAGTGACCCATGGCCGTTTGGTGCTTGGTACATGAGCAGTTATTTGACATTTATTTTATCTTCCTTCTTTATCACACACACTTCAAACCCTGTGAAGATAGAATAATTAATTTCTTCACAGGCTTTTTAAAGATGTCTGTCACTGTACTGTCTGAGTGCTTCAAACACAAGACTTCATTTATTTCTGTGAATTAAAAGGAGCATTTATAACTGTTTCACTGATGGAAGGATGATTTTAAGAGCAACTAGAAAATACGTCTGTTAAAATGTTTGGTGATACAAAGTGGTTCACCGTCATATGACACATGAAGATGTCAAAGACCAGTTCTCATTGCCTTCAGCTGCAGCTCTGAGGGCTCAGCTCTTCTACATTCCCCCTTGCTCAGTGGCACTTGAAAAAATGTGTCATACACTTAGTGATCTGTAAAATATTGAAGCAACTTTTCTCCTGTTACGCAGGAACTCTGAGGTAGATACCAGAGCTGGAATCCAACTCTTCAGGGTAGTGTTTAACAGTATAAATGAAGAAACCTCCCTGTTACACCTACAATCATCTGTCTTGTTACACAGTCCTCATCTGTCAGCCAAACAGCTCTGCACACCGTGGGACCCAACTAAATCTTTGCAGCTGACCTTATTCTGACTTATTCTGTACACCTGGTTCTTAAGTCTTAAGTTACCTTCCTTGTAGTTCTCTATTTCACCCCTTCTTTCCCATTCAGAGCCACTGTCCAAATTATGTCCTGAAAGAAAAAATTCAAATAAAAGTAAAAAATATGACTTGACTGTGACCAAATTCCTTGAGAAAAGTGGACTCCTTACATCAGATTGGTAACAGCAAAGCAGCCTAGATAGCACCCGCTTGTAAACTATACCAATTTTATTTCTGTATCACATTATATATTAACATTGCAGCAAACATAGGAACACATGTTGAGTTAAAATAAATTAGTTTATCTAGATTTAAAGTTCATCTTTCTTCAACTGAACATAAGTCTTAGTCTTAGTCTTCCTGGAATGATTTCATTTCCCAAGACTACATGTTGAATATTTGTTGTGAGGTAATCTATATTTTTATGATGAGACCTGTTTTCTCCCACTGCTTTTATACTTTTGTTTTGAGAACATTATTTTGACCATCCAGACATATTGTTGTCTGGGTTTTTTTTCTTGAAAATAATAATAAATCCATCAGGGAAACTGGTGCCACAGTTTCAGTTTGCCATTACACCTGCTGTGCTGTGATTATACTCTGCAGCACTTTTCTGTCTTGACAAAGCATAAAATGCACGTGTTCAATTATATTTCAAAGCATGTTTGTATCATGCACCATCAACACTAGATACTTAAGAGGAAACTGGAAGCTCTTTGAGATATCTAGTTTGAGTGGCATTGGCATTGTCCTATATATATTTGGTAGATTATGCTGAATTTAACTCTAAGATGTGTCACTTCTAAACAATATATTTTTAAATGGACTTCCTTGATCCCACCAAATGTGAGAGTTAATAGCATCAGGCACGGCTTCTCAAGGCCCAACTCCAGATAGGATTGCACATTTTGAGGCATCATGTCTCAGCAAGGCAGGGGAAAGATGTCTCTTACTCCTGGCTGATCCACCATTGTAAATCACAGAATCATAGAATCATAAGTCATTTAGGCTGTAAAAGACCCTTAAGATCATTGAGTCCAACCGTTAATTTAACACTACCAAGTCCACCATAAAACCATGTCCCTAAGTGCCACATCTACAAATCTGGATATTATATCCAGGGATACTTCAACCACTTCCCTGGGCAGCCTGTTCCAGTGCTTGATAATCCTTTTGGTGAAGAAATTTTTCCTAATATCCAACCTAAACCACATGCTTTTATTCTTTTACTCTTTACCTTAGTGCCTGTTTCTGGCTTGTATTGGAGATGTGACACTGAACTAGATGGACCTTTGGTCTAGGCTAGTAAGGCAATTCTTCTTTAGTATAAGACTAATTCTTTAGTCTTATACTAAAGTATTTACCATCTAGGCAAACAATTAATGCTTCTCTCTTCATTTCACTTGGTGCAAATAAAGATGTTTAAATATGAAGTCTCCTTTCTACTAGTGAGACATCTCTAGCTTCTAGCTAAATCTGGTGAACAGCTCCCCTTTTTTATGATTCATTCTGCTGCTAACTATGCCAGATGGTTATTTATCTCATGGTGAACACTAGCAGCTAAGAAGTATTTCTCTTTCTTGACAAAAGAGTTAATGCATGTGTCTAATTACATTTCATAATGTATTTCCATAAAACTTCTCCCATGCAGGAAGAAACTACTTGTCATGGCTGATACATTAGATGTGTTCTTTGGTTAGTTATTAAAGTTGCTGGTACTTATTCTGCTTCATGTGCACTATTTTCAGCATCTGACTCCTGACAAAAATTTATGTTGTTCTTGAATTTCTCATTAAATACAATGTTTGAAAAGAGCAGCAGAAGGTGTATGTACATCTGGTCAGTAATATTACCATGTAAAAATACCAAAAGTTGTCTGGACAGAGTAGTATTCCTTTAGGAAGTCTATACTAGCAGTAATATTAGCAGTTTTAATGGTAATAATAATAGTGAAAAGTAGTAATACTAGTGATAACAATAGTAACATCTGGTAAGACAAATATTGTTTTGCCTAGGACAGAAGACAGATATACCGGAATCTTGGTTTTGGTTCTTTCCTCTGTTAGGTGATCTATGGGACCTTCAACTTAGGGCTAAAGACTAAGCTGGTTGTGGTTAACACGGATTTTGCCATTGGCTTAGGTAGAGGCAAAGATTCCCTCTTCATCTTTTTAGGCAAAATTTTCCAATGCATTTATGTGCTGTACAAGGCTAAGACCATATTTCAAAGCTGGGATAGGAGCTCAGGTCCCCTTCAAAGTTTGAAAAGGTGTCAGAGTTCCTAGGTTATTTCTACCTGTTGGCTTAGTTATGGATTATTTAGGGTAAAAATAAAATAAAGTAACAATTATTAATTCAGAGGGGTGTGTCAGTTATTTCTTCATGAAATATATGTGAATGCACATTTTTCTTCCACTACTTACTGGAATTTTCATCTGTAGTTTGCAGCTATCTGTGAGACTGCTGTGATGAGAGCTAAGCTCTGTGCTCTCAGAAGCGTTCAAAGCAACTGCTTCCCCACAGCATTAAAGCACTGGAAATCAACATGGTAACAACTAATGTGTTGAGGAGTTGCACAGTTTCTAGTATCTTCAGTGTGTTTTTTTCATAGGGCCCCAGACACTAAGACAGTTGGATATAATTTCATCCTTGCCTTGCTTCAGCGTAAGCTAATTAGGAAGCTCATTATTTATTTGGCACAAATTTAGCATAACAAATCAATTTAACAGGGCACAGGAGACAAAGTAATTTAAAATGAAAGTCAGAATCAAGATGAAATGGCAAGATGGAATCTTTAATTTCTAATAACACACTGACACCCTAAAGGCTCGGTGGGCCTCAGTGGTGTTTCCGATGCAGACAGGTCAACACAAACCTCCCAGGGAAGGGCACGGTTTGCTAATTGATGTCCTGTGTTTTCTTTTCCAGGTGGCACCACCCCCCCTCCAGTTTCTCCCATGCAATACCACTATACAAGGTTCACTACTGTAAGCCAGATGGATGATCTGAAAGGGGGAATGTCTCTGAAATGTGACAAAACTGTATCAAATAGCTAAAAACTGTAACTAATGAAAATTTTTGGGTGAGCTACCTGATGACAGGTGTTCCAGTGATCCCTATTCAAATTGGGTTGGAAACAGATTTGCTGGCCTGATGTGGAGCCCTGGTAACCCAGAAAACATCTCTAGGATTAGTTTTTCCATGATCATGAAATTTTGGTTTAAACTTAGAAAGATTGTGATGACATCTTGGTTTTTTTCCTGTATTGCTTTATATAACCTTAAAAAAAAAGAAATTATCAAAATCAGTGTAGGGCAAAACACTCAGCTAGAGTAAATGTCTTTAAAGTCAACATAATTATATTAATTTTCACTGAGGGGAACTGGGCTCTATCTGCCTATTTTGAAGTTTCACATAGCTTCTGTCCACCATGGACCTAACTGTTCTCATGTGATTTATGAGATTTGGGGACAGCTGTAGCAAGCGTTTTCCAACCTGCGTGGAAACTGGAGGGTCTCCTTGTCTGTTCATAGTATGTAGAAGCTGTAAACATTTACAGTTTCCAGCATGGCCCTGCTCAATTTTCCAACTATTTTGATTTGTATTAGAAAAGAGACACTGAGGCTTGTTAAAATGATGTTGCACTTGAGCGACATGACAAATACTTACTCTGTGCTGAAATCCTACACAATTACAGATGTTTTCCTTGCAACTGGCTGAACAGCTGAAGATTGTTGTGTTCTGTGGAGATAAAATTGTCTGATGCTTTTTTCTCCCACTTTCATGATCAAGTCCCAACACTGATCCCTGGGCCAGGCCCAGAGCTGGTGCAAAAGCAGAGCAGAAGATCCACATGGACTTACACCACAGTCACAGTGACAAACTGGGGAGAGGTGAAATAGTAGAAAGGAACATCCAAATGCTTGCTGCTCAGTGCTGTAGTGTAATGTGCTGTAGTGGTCTTTTTGCACTGTCCATCCATAGATGGAGACATATCCATTCCTGAGGATTTCATGTGCTTAAGCCAGTGAGGAACTGTGCAGAGACATGCTCGCCGCTCTCGCTAGAAAACTCTGATCTTAGAGTTGGAGGTTCCTAATTTCTAAAGCTGTCCAGAAACCTGCTGTATCTACTATCTGTATCTTGTATGTGTGATGAATAAAATGAAATTGATACAAATTCTTTGGCATTCATGATGGTTTGTATTTCATAAGTGGCAGAAATGTGCTGAGAAGTCATATTCTTATTCAAATACGGGAGATGCTTGCTTGCAGTTCAGTAAGAATATACAAATACAGGTACAAATACAGGTGAGCACAGGATGACGCTCAGCTGAGATCTTGAGTATTCAGGTGCTTATGTTGCAGGACTTGAAGAACATGCCTTTCTCCATTCATTTAGGAGTGTGGAGAGTGAGAAAGGTTTTCAAAAAATCTTTGCAAATGCAATAACCTGTTCCTGGCCAGCTTTTCCCCACAGTTTGAGCAGCTTCTTGAGTGCTTTAGGTTATAGGTTTTTCCACGCTCTCAAAGTATGAGGAAGCAGAAAGGCATTGCATACTTACTATTTTCCTTTTCCTGAATGAGGAAAGAGAGAAGCATTTTGTAAGTTGTCTGTATCTGGGCGATGATTTCTAAGGACCGTTTTTACCAGGTTGGAAAGAAATGACTTCAAGGTAGGTGGGAAAAAGCATGATAAAATGGAAAAATGCAAATATTTTACCCCATTGCTCTTTCCTCTGAAAATTACAGTATCTGTGTTTTGTAATAGTACACACACATTTCTAGCTGGAGAGTACTTCCACTGATTTATAAAAAGGTACATAAAGAGCAAAAGACATTTCCAGGTACAATAGTGAGCTGTAAATGACAGAGCAATTTCACCTCCATCTCTCCACTAGCTTTCATGTTTGTGCATTTAAAGAGAAAAGAAGGGTTTGGAGACTGCTGTTGTTGTTGCACACAGTTAAAAGGCTTGTAATTTCTCACTCTGACTGTTGCTGATCTGTCCAGGAAACTGAAAGATGAGAATTGATATTAGGCAACCAAGGAAGGAGACACTTCTACAGCAGAAATGGGAAACGGTCATGATCTCAGGTGAGGTTTTGGTTAAAGAAAAGAATAACATTTGGATATCATTAAAGCCTGTAGATGGAAGTCTTAAGTAAGCTGCAGTGGGTTATGAATCACAAAATTGAAACTTGACTTTCAGATCTTTGTCTGCGTATGCGTGTGTCTGTAGCACTGCAAGGAAAGGGATGTGACTTGCTTTCCACGCTGAACCCCTTGTTATCTCTGCTGTATGGGTATCACCTCCGGTTGCCAGCTTACACAGGGCTTCTTGAACATTATGAATTATTTTGAACAAGGGAAGGGTCTTAGGTCAGAATAAATCCAAAGCCATGCCACAGAGTTAGCGCTGTCACACCTGTCCAAACCTGGAAAAATTTAGAGAGAAGCTATATCTATGCAAAGGTACCCATCCAAAACAATTTCATCTTGTTCACCATGGCCACATAAGAAAACATAAACCTTACTCTGCTCAGTAAGGTAGAGTATTTTCAAGCTCATACACTGATCTTAACCAAGGATCTTTGCATTACTCCAAGAGCTGATATTTGATGAGTGCTTGATGACTTTTGATCTTGATGCTATATCAGCAGGCATTGTTCCCATTCACTGAAATGCCTCATTTTGAATTGAGAACTGCTAAGCAGTTTGAAAACATGCCTTTTTGAGGATGCAGTTTTGGGGAAAGAAAGAAAGAAAGAAAGACAGACAGACAGACAGGAAGGAAGGAAGGAAGGAAGAAGATTTCACATTTCAAAAATGAGGAAACCGACAAACACAGCAGTAATACTCACAGCCAGAGCATTGCAGGGAAACTGCGTGGCTAGTCTGTGAAATAAGGTTCCCTCTGCATTACTTGTTTCCTAGGATTGCTAGCTCGTGTGGCTCCTGAGCCCAAGGATCTCTTTTCCCACAGCCCTGAATCATTTTGAGAGGCCCAGGACCCATGTGCTGATAGCAGTAGTAGATCCAGGCACACACCAAGCACTTGTGGGCATATGATCAGCTTTCTTGCTTGACAATAACTTTTTGTTGTGGCATTGCATTGAATCCTACCTATAACCTTACAGGTTTCTTTCTGAGATACATTGCTTGTCAAGGTGCTTGCTAGTCAAGATTTCAGTGCAGCTACATGCATGAAATTTGTCTGGAGAGGTCCAAGTTATTCCTGTTTGATTCTAAGTGAGAGAAGGAAGCCAAAAGTGGTGTTTCTTCAGGATTCATGCATCGAAAATATACATGCATTTGAATAAGCAAATAACCTTTTGATATATGAAGACCCTTCTCAGCGACTTAAATCAGAAACAAACAACTGATCCAGATAATTTAAGGCCACGCAGAAATATAGACCTCCAAACATATTTTTTATTTTTCTGCTGATTGAATTTTGTGGCAAAATTGCCAGTGGCTTTTGTGGGAAGAGGGTTCTTTTCCTAAAAACCTTTACTAGCAGCTAAGCTCTTAAGTATTAGTAAACTTTAGGAGATTCTCAGGGTCCCATTTACGATATGCATGAGTTTGTCTGAACTGCCAAATCAGCAACTTATTTAAGCTACGTAGGAGTTTGCCTGAATTGCCAAATCAGCACCTAGATAAGGATATACAAAAACTGTAGCTGAAATAATAACTGACACACTTCCATATACTCCTTAGGGCAGAGAAACAGACTGATCAAACTGCTAAATATTTCAGCTCCCTTCCAGTAAAAAGTCCTGGCAAACCACAACATCATGTTTCTGTGCAGATGTTTATCATGTAAGCAAACACAGAGCTGCATGTCTTCAGCAAACTGGTTGGAATAGTAGTCCTCCTGCAATATAAGACCATCACTCTTACTTACACAGATGCCTTGATATTCTTTCCTTTTCTAAATGCACTAAGATGCTACCAGGCTACCCAAGTTAGTATCTATGCTGACAAATGAGGCAGTGGATCCACCATTAAAAAGCTGACGTCTTTTGTCAGAAGTGCGTTGAATATCGTAGTGTTAACTGTCCATGATGTCACTGTAATTTCAGGTTCACTGAGTGCTTTAAGTGCTTGAATACACGATCAAAACCTTCCAGGAAGATTTGTTCTTCCTTTGGCTTCCCAAGGAAGAGAGAAGACTATGCAGTAGTCCTGTACACATTGCAATGCTTGGCAGGTACGGAATGTGTGTCCACCAGATTTGTCCACTGCATGTAGGCATAAAACAAGACACAATCTTACTCTCCATAAATAGATTCCTAATTTTTGTTATTCTCTTGAAAGACTATGAATATGTCCAAACTGATCTCTTGTCTAGCTGTCATTACTCCCAATTGTGATGTCTTAATTTTTCTTCCCCCTGTCTTAAAATTCTCTGATAACCTAGACACAATTTAAGAAACTTTTGACAGTATTGAATATTGGCATGCACTCTTTGGACTCAGCAATACAAGACTGATTGTCTCACTAGGAACTGTTAGTCCTTGCGGGCAGGAAGGAAGGCTGGTCCTTGCATTTCTTTTAGCAACTTCATGATCCAAACTGAAGTTTAACTGTCTTCTCTGTGGTAAGGTAATAAAAGGTAATATAAAGGTATATATATAGGGTAATATATAAAAGTATCTATATGAGGTAATATATAGGTAATGATATAGGGTAATACAACTGCTAATAAAGAAAGCTCTCTCATGTAATGATTTTTTTTTTGTCACTATAATCTTTATTTGCATGGCAAAATAACAGACCAACATAAAGATTCCCTGAACGGTTGTGCATTTTTATCTGCACTGTACAGATGGGGATACAAATCTTGGCAATGGTAACAGAAAACATTTGGGCTTCTATAAAGAAAACTCACAATTTTTCATTGAAAAATCTTCTAAACTTGCATTAATCTCACCAAAATGTCCCCAAGTAATAACCTGCAAAACATTTCCTCCAAAACCAAACAAAAAATAATAGCCTTCAATCAGGTGATACTAGTATTACTGAATACTCACAAAGCTGGATTTTTATGGAAGGTTATCTTCTACATGTCCTATGACTTGTTTACACAGGCTGGTACAGAGTACTATCTCCATAGCACAGTGATGGTCTCTGTAGCAGAAAGTGGAATAAGAGAGAATTTGCATTACCCCCAAAGAAAAATACTCTGAATTTTCTTCCTTCTTGCCTTGACTTGTCTTTCTAAAACAGTGTTAATGAAGTGGAAAACAAGTTTTCTTGCAAACTTCTGTTGACTTTCAGAGAACCAAGTTTCTACCCCTGATGTTGATGTCAGGGGAGCATGAGGGAATTTAGCGTCTTGAGTTCATGAAACTTAATGGTCATTTATGCAAAAGGGGTGAGACACATGACACAACTCAATGAGACCTTGACAGGATGTAGCTCAAAATTTAGGACATCAATAACTTATTGTTCTGCTGTCTGAAATCCTAAGATTTTTATGCTAAATTTCCCCAGAACTTAAATTATTGTTTCTGGGAATGTCTTGGTGTGCTGAAATTTTGTCAGTGTCAAAAACCCAGGTGGTGTGTCTATTGGGATACCCACACAAGTGTTCCTCTAACCATCTTGGCTGATAAAGGTTTAAGAAAACAATCACCCACCCCAAACCCCAATCATTATAAGAATGAATGGAAATAGTTCCCAGGAGAAAAGACTGCAGAGAGAAAAGTGTTAAGTGTGGGTTCGGAAGGCTTTATGGGTTTTTTTTGTGCACAGATAGACCAAATAGAAAAGTGTTTTTTAGCTCTTGATCCTGGCTCATTCCTCCTTACAAGGTACCACAATATTTTAATTTTTATAAAATTCTACTGGAGAGCAGAAGGCAGGGGGGTATAAACCAGACTAGTTTTTTTTTTTCTTCTGTGAAGCAATCTTCCTGAATACTCCTGTCAGACTTGCAAAAAGACTCTGTAATTTATGTGACTGGTGGTGAACATTATTATGCACAATGTTTAAGAGTAGAACCAAAGGGAAACAGGCTGGATAAAGGGAAGAAAGAAAACAGGAATGTTAAAAAGATAAGTCGTTATGCTGTAGGAAACAAATTGGGTTTTAGGAACTTCCCTGTGGAAGAAGAGTGTCCCTCCAGTTCACAGAGCAATGGGTAATATATTATAGATGTTCTCAGATTATTGTAGGTATTATGAAGTGAAACATAAGGATGGATGACCCTTATTATTGGGATTATTGTTGGAAGCTGCTAAAATATTTTGTGTTGATCGTGCTGAACGTCAGAAAAATCAGTGGCTGCAATCAGAAAATAATGCATTAAGAAAGGACGTTAAAACTGGCCTAGTCATTAGAAAAGCAAAGTCACTTAGCAATCCAGAAAGAAATTTCAGAGAAGCAGCATGACACAGAAAAACATGGCGACTAGAAAGGAAAAGGGCATATTATATGAACCACTGAAGGGATTTAAATGTATAATTCAGCAGGAATTCAAAGGACCAATGTCAGACCCTAAAGGGGTCACACAGTAGCAAATATGAAGTAAAGATGAAACTCCTGAATAAGCTGATCATTAGGCAAAAATTAAAAATAGCTACTCTATCTGCAGGAAGAAATGAAGTGTTAGATTGGGAGACGTTGGAGGATGCTGACTTTTTGGGTGATATGTGTGAACGAGGAAAGAGACTTGGATGGTTACCGCAGTGGAAGGCAGTGCTGAAAGCTGCCTTTGCCACTCAGTAAAAGAAACATCCCCAAGGATGTGAAACACATTGCTGCAAATCTCTGGCCATTAAAAGAGAGCACATCTGGGTGTTAAAGTGTTGTGCTGTGCAATGAAAGAACCAGCCAGTAAGCTCTGAAACTGCAGGTGGGCTCGACCATTGGTGTTCTGCTCTGAGAGGAGCAACCATCCTTCAAGCTATGCGATGTGGTAATGGCAACATCAGACACGGGTTTCCTCCCTGAGGCTTTCGTCCTGGCTGAGCAAGAGCTGGGTAAATTTCCTTCACTACTGGACAAGACTCAGGCTTGTCTCTCTCCCTCCAGAGCATGCCCTCATGCCCAGATTTGATGAGAGAGAGAAGACTTGCATGATTGAGTAGCTCTTCCCTCCAGCTTGTTCAAGCTATTCAGTCACGTTTGAAATAACCAGTGGTTCACTGAATCAGAAGAAAAGTCTGCGACTTCTTTCTTTGTGTCGGGGATGTTCATTCGAAGGCAAGGATGAACTTTTACCATCAAGGACTGGTTGGTGTGCAGTGGGAGCCTATAGTCCTACAGCTTTCTCCTCCCCATGTACAATGAAATGTGCAGTGAAACCAGTGCTGAACCAGAGTGAAACTGAGAGGGTTTTATGGAAAAGCCTGTTCCCTAGGACCAAGATCCAGGACTTGAAGTTAGAACTTCTGGCAACTGAACCAGCTTCAGACTTAGAAAATATTAGCAGCCGTTATGTAATTAGTGCTACCATATATCTGGGTGAGAGATTTCTAGTGGTCTGAAACCCTGCAGAAACCCCTGTGCAGTACTTCTTTGCCTTGCCTCTCACCGTGTGACTGTCCATCTCTCTGATGTCTCTACAGCGTGTGCTCAGATCAGCCATCTCCTTCACAGGTGGTACCTCTGATACTTCTTGGAAGAGTTAGTCTCATTGAATGGGTGCAGTTCAGCTGAAATGCACCTGCAAAGCAGATCCATTATGCTCCCGAAGCATTCTATACTTCCTACTCGTTGAGTGTTGTACATGTGGGAAACCTTGGGCAGGAGTGGGACTTAATTACGCTGTTAGTATTACAATGGAGAAGAACCCTGATATAAAATTTTTGATGTGGAACCCTTTTGCTAGTGTTGTCAGTGTAAGTTGTCCAAATAAAATCAGTCATCCAGGACCTTCTGCCTGCTACAGATCAATCTATATATCTTTTTCTACTCTTACTGGCTTGGTTACATCTCTCAGAGTAAGAATTCCTAATTTAGGTTGTAACTGAGTTAGTATAAATGCAACATTTTATAATTATCTCCATCCATAAAGTAAATATATATTAGCATTTACTGTTGATGAGCTGATTTTTAAAAAAAAAATTTAATGTTGGGATTCTGCGAGGAAAGTGGCCTTGACAAGTAGGTTTTGACTGACGCTGATTTTTAGAAAACATTTCATTTAGCCAAATACGGGAATTCAAATTGAAAAAAACCCACAGAATTGGAGGTAATAATGCAACCTTCCCCTTAGATCAGTTATTTCTCTTGAGAAAGTCTGTCCACCATAACCCAGATTCTGGAGTTGGGGGAGTGAATGAGTACCTAAATGAACTAAGCCTTTCCGTATCAGCTGCAGCTGTGATTGGCGGTTTTCATGGCAGGAGGCTATTGAGCTCAACCATAACAACCCATCACAGAGTATCACTAAATAATTAGAGAAAAACATTTCCTTTGCCTTTTGTTATCCTAAACTCCAGAGATCACAACAGAATAGTTCGCATTTTCTACAAGCTGGTCACACCTGCTTCAGCTGCCATTGGTCTCAAAGCAGAACCTCCCCGGCTCAGTTGCTGCATTTCCTTCCTGGTTACTCTACTGTGATCCCACTGAAACCAATGAGGGCCCAGTGAAGGCCAGCCTGGTGTAAAAGTGATGAAGAGGAGGTCAGAAACTAGCCAAACAGCTTTGGATAAGTTGGTTTTACTTCCTTTATGATGGTGAGCATTACAGCACTCAGAAGAATACGATAATCTTTTTCATGGAAGATGGGTATGGTATACACTACCTGAAATCTTCTCAAAAGCTGCTGGTTGAAAACAAAGTCAGCAAGGATTGTAACACAGCTATCCCTCTGCTTTTTCTGCTGCTTGCTCATCTTTATCTGTTTTATGGAACACCAGAAGGTTTAGAAATCAGCAGTTGGAGGGATGGTCTTGACAATTAGCAGGTTTTGACATCTTCCTCAAAGACACTACCTACCTTGCAGGAGCTTCAAAGGATTTTCTTACATGGGCAAATTCTGAAACAAAGCAGACTTGGAGAAGTTTTCATAGCTCTTCTTTATGTGTTTCTGTATTACTTTCAGGTTTACTTGTTTAAATTTTACTTCTGACCCAACTGCTGCTTTGCCATGCAGTAAATCCCAGGCTGGTATACTGTCCATGGGCTCTGGATTCAGGTGACAATGCTGTCTTTGTGACCTCACTTTCATTTCCTTCTTGGCCTTCTGAAACTCCTTTCACTTTTTATTTCACTCTTTTTAAGTCTTTCCTTCATGGGCTTTTGTGAGCTTTTATCCATGTCTAGAGAGGTGCAAGTTGAGTCCAACTGTGCAAGCCCCAGCAGCAAGAGGACTGGAAATAGTTGTAAAGAAAGAAGTTTGCTAGATATATGGCAATAATGTATGTCTGGAAATGGAGCTCAAAAATGGTAGTTCCAGAATGAAAATAAGCTCCTAAGTACTGGTGAAAAGACAGACTGTAATGAATGGGTACTGAAACCATATGGGAGCGGCTGTTTTTCTTCTCTGTGAGTTCACGTGATGCTGTGCTGTATCACAAATACTTGTTGTTCAAGTTAGGTCAGAGAGGTCACTCTTGCCTGTGAAACACAGCAATTCTTGTTCGTTGATGTGTAGCCCACGGAGGAGTCTTGGAACAGTGTCTTTGTCTGTGACCGCGTGTGTTTCACTGGAGAAACAGGGAGAATTACTGGAGTGAATTGTTTAGAACTAATTTTTAGATAACAGGCAATCTTTAGGGTCCCTACTGTGTTAAATACTATATGCACATGTAGCAAGAAGTGATCATGGGTTCCAAAACCATAATAATCTAAGCACAGGAGACCACTGAAAAAACCTTTCTTTTTAGTAACAGAGTTGCAATAACAGACAACAGAGTTCAAGTATCTTGCCTAAGTACTTGCCACTCTAGTGGCAACTTGTCTACCTCACATGCAGGAACCTTACCATCACATAAACCACCGCGAAAGGGTGTTCCCTCTGTGAAGAAGCCCAGGGAAGAGAATTACAGCATTGTTATCCTTGCCTGATTTGGAGAAGAAGGACTTTCTTCTCCTGAAAAAGTAATTATGAATCCATAAAAATAATACAGGATTATTTTTCCTCATTTGCTAATTTGCAACAATATTAATTGGGGAAAAAAACCCCAAACCCTGGACCTCTCACCTATCAATATGCAGATGGCTTAAGAACTAGTGAGAACAGATCTGCAATGACCTGCTCTTTGATCTGTTCAGATTAATATCCCTCTGCTAATTTTTGGGTGTTTATTTGCATGAATAATATCTAGAAACGTTATTTGTAAATTAGTAAACACTTTTGTTTTTTATTTCAGTTATTTTTCATACACTGAAGATGGCAAAGGCATGGATATCAGAAATTCTCAGTGTCCATACTGGCAAATAATGAGACCTTCCTGTGTGATAAAAGAACATAATGAGTATCACAGGGCAAGAAATGCTGAGTTCAAAACACTAACTCAGGAGTGCAGTGATTTATTAATACCTTAATGGGATGTAATTAACCAGCAACTCAGTGAACTATACATTCAGGGTCAATATCAGAAGTGCAACAGGTAAACTACAACAATAAACACTTATAAAACATAAGGAAGCACCTATAAACTTGTAAAGACCCTTCTACAGTAAATCCCACGAAGGTCTAATCCCATGCGCGCACACATATGCACACACACACACACAGATGCACACGTACCCCCGCCCTGAACAGGCCCTGCCAGTCACAGTCCTCTCCCCCCAAGTCGTGTGGGTCCCCTGAGGAGCTCACCAAGGGAGGGCTGTGGGAGCACGCCTACCCTGGGTGTACGCAAGTTTGGTCTACAACTTCAATGTAGACCTCCAGGAATACTTTTTGAAGGGATCGACTCCAGGTACACAGGATTAAAGTAACAATATTGCTCCACTCCTATGGTATGCAATACTGAGCATGTGAGACTGTTTTTAAAAATGAGAGACTCTGTTTTTAAAAACTGGACTGTCACAACTCCTCTTCTACTTGTGGATGGCCCCTTCCTATGTTTCTGCACTGTTTATTGTACAGTGGGGGAAGATTAGATTAGATCCTCGAAGCTGTGCAGTTTGGTACCAATATCAGTGAGGCAAGTGAGGCTGGGAGGTCTCTGATTACATTTGCTGTCCCCTTTCTTTGCAAAGACATGTCTCCCACTGCAATGTCTGGGGTGAGATTACCTAATTTCAGTGCTCCCTTCAGGTTTTGCAACCCATGAATCCCTGCTCTATGCTTTTATTGAACTTCGCAAGAATGAAAAATAGAGAGAAACAAAGACAAACAAACAAAAAAAGGAATTTGGTTTTCTCAATTTTCCTCATTGCTTTTTCATTTCAGGAGTGGAATTACTTCATCAAGGAATTACTGGAGCGTAATCATCCTAATTTCTCCTCATTATTTAAGAAAGCAGAAAGCCAGTGTGATTGGAGTGACGAATGAGACCGTAACCTACCCAGGTTAATAACAAGCGAGTCCTCTTCAATCCCTTCTTCTCCATTCTGCTCTTTCCATAGTGTCCAGTCCTTTACCTATTTCACTTCTCCACACACTTTGATTAGCCGCCAAGAAAATCCTAAGCATCGACTTGGCTGTCAGGCTAGCAACTTTAAGTGGGTGCTTGAGGCTGTCTTTTAACATGCTGTGCAAGTAACTTAAGTGGTTGTATCATATTTCTTAGCCACCCTCCTACATTGTTAATGTGAACTGAATCTTGATTTGTGGAGTACACCTCTACTCACTACTTGCTTCAATTGTGAGGAAATATTTCTTGGTTTAGTGTAAAATTTTGTTGTACAATATATAAGGTTAGTCTGCACAGTCAATTCACACACTGCATCCCCTTTTATGAAAGGGTAAAAGGATCTTAAGAAAATAAAACTAGAAAACAAAACGGTAGAAAAAAGCCCGCTTCACAGAAGAATATGTTTTTCCTCCAAAAGAAGTTTTTGAATACTTATGCACAATTTCTGGAAAGGAGCGATATTTTTATATTAAAACTGCATTAATATTATATGAGTACACTTTGGTGTATGTAAGTACAGGTAAACATGAAATACAGTACATCTGCTTTTGTCCTGTCTGGGAATCACTATTCTGTTTTGCAAGGTAATGTCAGTAACAAATGATACACAAAAAATAACACATTAATTTGAAAACATGAATTCAGGCAGATGCTCCGAGCATAAGGCAAATGAATGTGAATTGCTCCACCATTTGTGGTACAGGCTTTATTCATCATTTGATACTGACATCAGTGAGTAGTGTGGTGAGCACACCTCCATCAGGTCTGCTTCAGAGAGAAAATCTGAGGTGTCTTTTGATATAAAATATAAAGTTTCACCAAAGCTTTCAACTGAAAAATTTCAGACAGTTAAAGGGGAAAACATCATGGCTAGACAGCAGTAAAAGATACTCAAACAAATCAATGTGCTCTAAGTATCAATCACATTAAATCATGACTAAGCAAAATCTGCTTAAGGTCTGTTTTTGTAGTGCTTTTGTAATTTTGTGAGTAAAAGAAGTTTTGTTTCCACTGAAGATTGTAGATAGATGAAATCAGAGAACTTCGTTCTATGGTTTGTCTGTCACATAGCATATAAGCAGACCTAGCAATGCCTAGATAAATTTCAGGTCAAAATCATCTTGAAATCTATTCAATTTTAATGTTTTCCCCAAGCAATCTGAGGCATACTTCACAATTTAAGCACAAATCTCCAGAAGACTTGCAAAGGGGCAAAAGCACTTTGATACACCACAGTTGAACCTGAGATTCTAACAAATATTTCTCAACTAGGAAAATTTTGACATTTCTACATAGCATTTGTCCAGTTTGCTGAGGTCTAGTGACCATGGTTTAATTTTGGAAGGAACAGATCAAATTTTGAGGCAATTATTAAATTCTTTGTAGGACTCAAAATAATACTGTCCTTTACAGAAATTATGACAGCATTTTGAACAGAAATGTATGAAGCACGTGATGGTAAAAATTCATTCTGCATCGGCTGTACACGAAAGGCGCCAGCATGTGCCTTTGGTGTTATAAGATGTTCTGGTGTGGCACGCTGTCAGACACTGGTCTGACAGAAGTAGGGAAAAAGGAGTTAAACTCTGTTTTTCTTTGCCAAACTCCTCCAGTAATGACAACCAACTCTCTCTTGGCTGCAGATTCACTCTCTCAGCCATGTACACCGCTCTCTGCCTAGCTTGAAGTAAGAATTTGTGGCCTTGTTTGCATTAAAGACCCGTTCCTTAATATCTTCTTGAGGAGGTAATGAATGATTAAAAGGAGTTGTAAATAAAGCTGGTTAATTTATCGTGCTGTAGCTGAAATATTTTTCCAGGTCCACTTGCAAATGCTGCAGCTTCAGATGTCTCTGCTGCAGCTCCTGGGCAAATATGTGACCCTTAATTAACGCTTGCATGCTGTATCTCAGGTGACCTGTGAGAACTGAGCAATAGGAAGAAAACAGAGTCATGTCTGATCAGACTTAGTGGCTAGTACAGCCTAGTTACATGGCAGTTACATCATACAAAACATTATTCTGCTTTATGTTATGTGAAATTGCCATTAATTTATACATATTCATTATAAATCTGAGAAGAACAGCACAACCCAGCTGGTCTCTAATAATGTATATCTTCAGACCACAGACAAATTCCATAAGCTAATCGGTTTTGGTATGTGGCTTCTGATATTTTATTTGTTCTGAACTCACAGAGATAATGTATTGACCCTGGTCAGTACATAGTCATTAGAGGGGATTTGGTACAGTGCATAGCTAATTATTCTTCAGAATATTTCTGGGGATGTCCCCATGCAAGGGCTGCAGGACTGAAGGGTTGTTGTGGGTGAAAGCCGGAGACATGGAGTCAGGAATGATCTCAGATACACCGACTGAGCCTGTCTTGGTTTCTCCTTTCACAAGATAACGTTGGAGATATCTCTTCTCTCTCCAGTGAGAAATTTAACTTCACTTATGCAACTAAATAAAGCTAAACTTGCCAGGTCTGGGGTTGGAAACACTGGTGGTTTCATTTGGTCCTGTGCCAGGGGCAGCACCCAGATGGACGGGTGGTCTGAGGGGGGTGCAGAGCTCGGGCTATTGCTCCAACAGCTGCGCTCTGGTGGCCTAATTAACCAGCCTGTCAAGTGTGCTGGGGGCTGGTAAGGGACAGTGAAGGCAAGGTACTATTGCTCAAATGGCTTGAGGAAAAGGTGCAGGACTTAGAAGCAGTAACTGAGCACAGACATACAGAAGAGGAGAGTTAAATGATTCCCTGTTTTAGCACTGTGATTTCTGTTTGCATCTCTGAAATGTTGCTGCTGGTCTCAGTGATATACCTAATTTTTCATCATATATTATCCTTGTGCTTTCTCAATTTGCTTCTCATTAAAGACATTTTTACCTGAAAGGTAAAAATAATCTCAGATTTATAGGTAGTTGAGCATGGTCTTTAAAATGCTTTCATTACTCAAAGTGACCTGAATTTATAGCTTGCTCAAATGCTAGTGCCACTTTTCCTGAGATTTTCTGTTTTTTAAGTCCTTCATCTTGGATTTAATTTGGAGAGACCATCTTTATGACAGAATATTATTGGCTGTTCCTCCTCGTGGAGGAGCATGGTGGGAGGTGTGTGACTGGCCCAATTGTCTCAGAGGGAACAGGAGGGAGTCTGTGGGCAGGGAAAATGAGGTGGTGGTAGTTCAGAAAGATTTAGTGATTTAGTGTCAGACTCTTGAAGAAAAATTTGCCTCTTGCTTGCAGGGTACCAATGCTTTCCTAAAGCAGTTATGCCTAATGATAATGCCTGCGAAGCTCCTTCTCATGCTGCAGTTAGAAGAGCAAAGTACATACTCTACAGAAAATAACACTTCTCCCATCTGCCTTCAAAAGCCGGGGATGGCTGGTGAAGGCAATGTGTTCCTGGAGAGAATGAATTGAGGGTCTCAAAAAACTATACAGGAAACATACAAAAGAGCGTGAGAACAAGGACCTCTGGCTCTGCATTGGTGCAGGGTATGAAACTAACAGGAGAAGATGTGAGGATGTAGGTAGCTGTCTTTCATCTTATACATATGAGCGGCTTTTCTAAAAAAAGGCCGTTAGAAGTTGCGTTATTCTGGAAAGTGGCCTGTTCTTATGACACTACTTAGCCACAAATATTCAACAACTATGTTTCTTTTATTACTGGTGCAGCCATTTCCCAGACGAGTGTCAATGGGTTTACAAAAAGCTACCTATGGATGAAGAGGACATGACTCAGCCTAAATCCTGCAGACAATCACAAGTCTCTTGGTAGGAGGCCTGGCATGCAAAGGAAGTAAGCTCCTTTAAAAAAACTCTGGTTATTTGTATTTAGTTACATTGCAATATTTGTTCACTTGTGTCACAGCAGAACCAAAAACCCAAGTGATTGTGCCTTTGCTGATGCTCTCTGCAGCTATTACCCCATTATCCAAACCAAACAGAAGACAGCAGAGCCATTGTTACTCCCATATTTAGGTTTCCTTTGAAGGGGAATCAGAACATTGGTGCAGACACATACCTCATGACCAGGACTGTGATGTTCACCTGAGAAGTCAAGTGAGCTAAAACCCCATTGAGCACAGTGCCATGAAATTTGAGAAGAAATGCCTGGCACAAAAATATACAGTCTAAAGGGTATACAAGTAAAATTTGGAAGGGGAATAATGCCAAAGATGGTAAGAGAGTGTGGTTGCCTGCCTTAATCTACCTGGTATCATTAACAGAGTGACCTAGTTCTTGCCATTTCTATTTATGAAAATCTCGGAGCAGCTCAAATGGCAGCAAGGGGTCTTGTTGTAGTTTGTCATTCCTAAAGTTTTGTGCTTGCACTCAAGTTCTGCAGATAATCTTCCCTTAATATGTGTTTGCATTTCTTCAGCATCCATACTCTTGTTTGGATTACTGAGCTCCATCCCACTTTCCTGTTTCGTGTTATCTTGCAAGACATTACAAGGAGTGAAGTATCTGACTCTTATTTACACCTTCTTCTTGATCAGTAGATCGCCTTGTGCCAGTACTTCCCTGGTATTAATTATCTAAAGAGTTAGGTACATGTTTAAAAAAAAATCTTTAACTTAAAACCAGTCTATCTCTGTATAAAAGTATTTGGTTTATTATGTGGCAGGTCTTGATGCATTTACTACATATTTAAGAGGTCAGAACAACAAAATTTCCTTTCTTTTTCCCTTTCTCTCACTTTAATAACAGTGTGCTTGGGGTAGACTATGTGGTCTCATTTCCTATTTCCTTTATATGCAGCTTTTCCTTTTTCTGTCATCCAAAAATAATTTTAAAAAATTCTGGAAAAGTTGACCACAAATTTAGGAAGACTGTTAATGCTGGATATTCTGGATTACCTATTTTTACTTGATTAAATATTGTTATTTTTATTGGTGTTACTGATATTATATTGTTTTCAGTGTGTGCTTGGTGATCTACAAATAACAGAAAGGAAAGTAGAAAAAAACCCCAAAAAGATGATTCTTAGCCAAACAGCACACAATCTAAGCTAATGTACTGGCCAGAATGATTTTTAATGTATATATTTTTGAAATGGTTAAATTTCAAATTAATGTTTCCTTTAATATCCAACCACCCATTTTACAAAGCAAACCTTACTAAAGATGCCAATATTTGCAGCTATTCAAATTCAAGTAAAATCCAGTCTAAGCAGTCTGCATAGATATGAGTTTATTCTTTCATTTGAGAAAGCGTGAAAATTAAATACAAAGGTGAGCACCTATCTCCACCTGTTAATCTATTCACAAAAATACCTACTACATGAATATTCATTTCTTACATCCCTGCTGATAAACTAATGATTTAATATTGTTCAGGCTTTTAGCCTCTTTCATGCTTTTTCCAGCTCTGTCAGTGTGGGTCATTTAGTACTTTAGTATCTAAAATGGCAATACATATATATTAAAATTAGACAGTTTAAATTTACCTAATGTTAGGTGATTTAAATAAACATGTGTAGGCTAGGTCTTATTTTGTTCTCATAGGATTTTATACCATTCCAACTCCAGAAATTAAATGGTATATCTTGATACTTCACTTTCTTTATAACCGAGATCAGAACCAGCTCTTTTGTATTACATACAGTGCTCTGGAAAGCTGTCTTTCCTTCAGGCTTTATGGTGGAGTTATGCAGTCAACTGCACTGATAAATTTTTTTTTTAGGGTTTTCTCTTTCTTACATAGAAGACCACTGGTAAGAGACCTCCTTTTATACTGGTTCACATTGCAGGATTACTGGGCATGAAAAGTAAATTCTAACTCATTAATGTGGGTAAAAGCTATTTTTTTCATGCATATAGTCTGCAGGGAAGGTTTATGAATTTGTTTATACACGTCTGTTTAAGATCCATGTTTCTGTCTACAGAGAGATCAGAAAGCATTCAAAGCTTTCAGGTGCATTTCGCTTGAAAATAAGGGCAATTCAGCAAAGTGCTGGAACCAACGTCTCCATTCTTAAAGCAAGTAGGAGGTTTTGCAGGAGTTGAGGCAGGATGAGATCTGTGTCAGAAGAGGGAAACACGTATGGAAATCTCTTTTTTCCACTTAAAATTATGGAGATTTTAATGTCTTTTTCCAGTAACAACGTACTTTCATTCTGATTTTTGGAAAATCTGATTTCTTTTTGGTTCAGGAAAAATAATTAATCAAGATACCTTGAAATTCTGCAGGGAGACACTGTTGCAGAAAACTGTTCAGGTCGTTTAAACATGTTATTCCGAACTGTACCATGATACATTAAGCACTTTAAAAAATACCCTTGAAATCAAAGGCCATTCCTAAATGAAAGTCTGTCAGTAAAATAAGTTCAAAATAAACTTTTCAGATATCTCTGGAGTTTCTCCAAAAAGTTTAAAAAATTCTGGCAAAAAAAAGATACGATAAAGCATTTTGATTTTTTTTTCTGAAATCTGGCAATTCCAGGTTTTGCTTTCTAGTTTAAACTCATGAAAACATTTACTTGCTAGGCTAGGAAAACTCTTTATATTCATTATATTTATTAACTGATGGTTTTCAAATTTTATTTTTCATACAGAAGTTCTTCATACAGAAGATCTATGCTAGGGATCTTAGCATGGACCCTTCTCTGCTGACTCTGAAATCTTTGGTAGGATTCCAGTTTACTTTGACTTTTCACCTGCATCTTTTTCTGCAATCTGCCTTCCCAGAAGCACTTGTCAGTATGAGGACATGACTGAAAAGAAGAGTAAGTCTGCTTTAATGCACTGGCTTTGGCTGCTTGGTTATCTTTGTGTCGTCAGGTGCTTGTTCGTGTTTCTCTCCGGGTGCAGGCTTTTTCATTTATCAAAGCTCATTTTATTGCCTTCTCTTCCTACTGCTTTCATCACTATGGCAGCTGAATGTTTTGTTCAGTTGAGTCCTACTTTTCACTGCTACCTGCAAATTTGTCCGGAGGAGCACTGTGAAACAAAGGCACGGATCACAATATCTGAGATCTACTTCTTTGTAAAAACTATATTTTCATGAGCAGTTTAACTATTAGCCACTAACATTTCTGCATTACTTCATTAAAGAAAAATATTGAAACACAATGACCCTAAAACCACAGTTGCTACTGCTGTGGAAGCTGGCTTGTGCAATATTGAAAATATTTTTAATCAAACAGAATGCACTGCTGCCTGGGAAGTTGTATAAGTATTTATTACAAATAAAGCAGGTTAATTAGCTGAAGGGAACCAATGCAAACATAGAAAGTGTGTGTGTTTAGTAGGATTTACATTTATTCCAGGGTTTACAAATGTAAGGAAACACTGTGGCTTTCAGCAGTGTTTGTTACCATGCCAGTCCGGGCTCTGTCATTATTCTAGTGTGATTTTTCAGTATTTTTAAGGCTTATCAAAAGCATTTTTCAAAGTGGCACTTATTGATAAAGACAAGTTGAGCAATGCTACATTTTTATGTTAAAATGAATGAGGCTGCCACTTGGCAAAACCCAGAGCAGAGAAAGCCTTGAATATTTGAATGGGAGGAGGTTTGTTCCTATTAGGGCTGCAAGGGACACAAAGGACTTCAGTTCCCATTTCCCTCGCAGTACGTCCTATCTTTCTCCTGGCATTTTGCACAGCCTTTGTCTGTGCACAGGGAAAGGGAAGATGCTGAGAGCGCAGTCTGTGCCAAAGCAAATCTAGGGAGGTCCACGGTCTGAGCTGTTGCCCCTTCCCTCCTCTGCACTGCAGAAATTCTTTGGCTGCCGAAGCTGCTTGTCAGTCAGCTCCACTCCCTTTGAATCCCACGTTTTCTGGAAACTGGAGCTCTTATCAGGTGTCTGCAATAGCTTTCTTATGTATTCCACTCGGTGATAGGCCTGTAAATATAAATTTGTTTCTAAAGTGAACGTAGTGCTGGAGAAATAAGTCAGTGTGACATGTGGAGAAACTGAAGCTGCCCTGGTCCCCTCCACCATTGGTGTAGCCCTGATGGCATGGGTAGGGCATTTGTCCTGCTCCAGATGTCCTGACTTCCTCCATGCCTCTGGAGACTGCTGTTAAACGGGGAGCGACTTCCCGACCTTTTGCATGTGTGTGTGTGGAGGCCCACCTGGCTTCCAACGACGTACAATTGCAGTGGCCATCTCATTTTGAACACCCTGGCTCACGCATTCGTCATTTCAGACCAGAGCATACATCTGTGGAAGGTTCTCTGCCTCAAATTTCACATTAATGCTGAAATTCGCACAATGGGAATTCATGAGAAAGATTTTTTGCCTAACTATCTATTTTGCCTTACCAACTATCCAAAATGGCTATTCAATTCTCCGGAGTAATGGATTTGTACTTCTATTGTTTCTTATGCCTGTGCCACTCCAAGATTTCTCCAATGGCCCATCCGTGAACGAACATTGAGGGAGGAGAACTGTGTACAAGCAGTTGCAAGGTTGCCCCCCTATCAGCATGAAATATGGGTCCCCCCTCCTCCACACAGACACTGCATCACACCGAGTTTGGTGAGTGGGTGGTGGTGGGGAATGAGAGCTTGGGTAAAACTTAACTGCTTTATTTTGGGTGAAAGCTCATGGTAGCCCTGAATAATCTGGCATTTTGTTCTCTGCAAAAGCAAGACCACAATTACCTCTGAGATTATGGAGCTATTTTCTGGTCGGTCCTAAATGGTTGTTCTCACAGTGCCAATCTGGAAAATGGAAGTTATTTTTTTGTTACAGACAGCCCCTAAACAAATTTTGGAAGTAGATTAAAGAAGAAAATATCGATTAATGTTTTTTCTCTTTTTAGTATTTTTGGTAAGGTTTATCCTGATTCAGCAACTATGCTCTTCATCACTGTCTGTTTCACTGGTAGCAACATTTAATGGAATTTATGTAAACCTACTCACTTTGTTTGTCCTCCAATTCCTTTTCTCCTTGCTGATCCCTCAGCTCCACATTGAGTCTCCGATTTTTATCTGAGTGCTGAAAATGGGAATGCTTATATGCCTCAGTGTATTGGCATGGATCCTCATGCTGCAGCCAGCATTCAGTCCGGACCATAATCTCTACTAAGCAAAAGGTGCCCCAAACTGTGCTGTGGGCAAGAAAGCATCATCTCCCAGGTCATCTACTTCTCACAGTCTCTCCTGGGCTTTCTCATGCCATGTGTGTCCCAGAGCCCAGCTTTGCTGGAAGGTACTGAAGAAGGCACTTAGGTTACAATAACCGCATCTGTCAAAGTGCTGTGGGAGAAAGTAAAATGCTTCTGGAGTGCCTAGATATTTCTGTAGTCCTAGCTGGACTTCAGCATTATGGGGACCTCACTGAGGTGTCTGAGAAGGCCTCTAATGCCCAGCAGTTGCGCTTGCAAATTGAGTTTTGATGAGTACATTAAACTCTGAAATAAAAGAAAGCAACTCCTACCAAGGCAAAGTCAAGTTGTGGTACTTGTCATTGGGTCTGGAAGTTAGCAGAAACACCTGTGCTGGTAGTGGAATGCATTCATGTTTTCTCCCTTAAATGTGTTGTTACATTCCATGTTCAAATACATTTTGATTTGTTTGCTTTTGTTTTACATTTAGGTGCTTCTATGAGTTTAAACTGAATAGACCCCTTCCATGTCAGTGACAGTATCTATATTTAAAAGCAAAATACCTCTTGAAGGCAATTGTTTGGTGGAGAGATTGTAGATGGAAATAGAGGACAGAAGTAAATTCAAATATCTTTGGTTTTGATTCTTTTTTTTTCTCTAAAAAGCTGTATTTCATCTGAACAGAAATGCATAAAAATCCTATTAAAATTCCACTTCTTTGAAATGTGCTGTAAGACTAATTAGAATCATAGAATCATTAAGGTTGGAAAAGACCTCTAAGATCATCGAGTCCAACCGTCAACCCAACACCACCATGCCCACTAAACCATGTCCCTAAGTGCCTGACAAAGCTGACATTTTATATGCTCATATCATGACTTAGGAAATATAATAAAAATAAATTCTCTACTATTGTCACTATAAAACCTGGTATGAGATGAACATTAAATTTGATACAGATATACTTAGTAGTATGCCAGTAAAAAGAGAAAAGTACTCTATCAAATACTCCTTTTACCTCCACTTGGCTAAATTTTCAGCTGCCTTGTAGGCTGACTACATTCTTTGCTAATACCTTTCTTGATGGAAAAGCTGAACTTTTAATCATTTGTCATATTAACCCAAAATGAATGTTTTCATTGACTTTTTTTTCCCAGTCAATGAGTTGAAAAAGGAATCAGTTATTCACCAGAAGGACCTACACCCTGCCAGCCTTCATCTTCGCATATGAGTTCATGAAACATAAGCTGTACAAATCTCATTCTTTCGGGTGAGCTCCCATTACAGGTCTGAAGAGGTCTGACAAGTTGCTCGCACCAAGGTAATCCAAAGTTTTCATCTTAAGTTCTATGATTCTATGATAAAGAAAATTGCTGAATCTGTCTCCGGCCAGACCAAATATTTCAGAAGTAATCCCATGCTCATGACATCATTACTGCTATAATGCCTTTTTTTTTGGTTGTTTCCTCCTAAATCACTGATCAAGTGAACCCTTAATCAAGAATTTTTTGCATGTGATCATGCTGGATATCTTCCCTTCAGTTTAGTTTTGAGTAACTAGTTACAGGAAACCATAACTCTCAGAACAAATACATCTCTGCTGAAGTGGCCTCAAGAACAAACTGACATTGAACCTTGATTTACATTGTAAGATCAACAATGGGATCCGGGTTTCCATATTGTAATAAATCCTGATGACTTCAGGCTGAGATTTTTGGAGCTTGAAGAGCAAGAACATTAAAAGGCCTATGTCCTCTGAGAAACAGAGTAGCCAAAGGCAACATTTACAAAACACCTCAGTAATTTAGGACCCTGAGATTGAATGATTTTAAGATTTATCACAAAATTATTTGAAAGATTTGTCCAAGATGCTGTATATAGATTTTATAGTATCAATATGAAACATTTCAAAATTTTTATTCACAAATGGCTGCTTTACGGCTGTGCCACTAGATTCATTCACATTGTTGGGCAAAAGGGTCACAAGTAGAAAGTTCATGCATGTCACCTACAGCATTGCCACGGCCTGCCTGGGGTTTCACAGGTGATGCTGTGGAGAATGCTGGCCCAGCAGGGGTCCAGCCCAGATTTGCAGGAAAGTCTTCTCTTGAGGAAAAAGCATCCTACAAGCATTCCTCTTCCTGAGGAGATCCAGCAGAGAAAACACTTTATTCATGGGAAGTTCTGACAAGTGTAAGCTTCTTGTGAGGTCTTTAACTTCCAGATAATGTATTCAGACACTTCTGACTTCCTCCCTAAAGAGAAATTTGTTAGTTATTTTAATGATTAAAGGGCCTCTATTTCACATTAAAAGTCTTTTTATAACTTCAGAAAGTCCCCAGAAATCTTGCATATGGTATGAAACACAAATCAGAACACTGCATTCACATGAAAAATATTGTAGCTAGTGACGGTTGAAAACAATGAAAAAAAAAGTCACAAAATACTTTAAATGTCAAGGTGACTTGAATTCCACAGTGTTCTGTCCCTTCTTCATTTTTTAAAGTTTTTACAAATTATCTTTTCCTCCAACCTGTTTTTATTACCAACTGCAATAAAATGAAGGCTATCAAAAGAACAGAAGTTTCCTTTTCATTTTAATTTCTTTTTTCTTGTGCCATTCTGTGTCTTTTAAAATCTTCTCCAACTTCTGAAATTCCAAAGTGATGGAAATACAGAAAATGCTTTTTTTTCTTTCCTTTTTTCTTTCTTTGATAGTCTGTATTCATCCCAATCTCAAGATATTTTATAACTATTCCAGAGCGGCAAACAAAAATAGGAGGGGAAAAATAAAAATTAACAAAACCCAAAAGGTTTTAGTCTTTTTCTTGTGTTCAACTGATAAAAGGAAAGAAAGATGGAAATACCTGAAAACACCAAACTTTTGACATTTGATTTTCAATATTTTCAATACCAATGAAAACCTGGAATGTCAAAAGCAGAACTAAATAATAGCCCTGAAAGCATTTGATGTGGTTCTTTAATTACAAAAAAGACCACTTTTGGTCACGGAGACAGGGCCACGGGTAAACATGTGACTGGCTTTAGTTGAAACACCTGCACAATGGTAAATCAGTTCTTGTGGAGAGTACATTTTCTCCATGAACAGGAGGTGGCAATCCTATCTCCTCTGCTTGCTTCAAGCTTTCCATGAGAGGTATTAGTCTCATGCAAGGCAACAGCATCTGACCTTGGTTACTATGGCAACCGGTTGTGCATGGCAGCGACTGTAGCATCTGGGTCCAACCAGGCTTGTTCATCCTTTTTGTATTTGGGCTGTCAGAGCGATCTTTTAATATGACATGTCTCGTAAGATAATGTTTTTAATTCCGAAAGAGCCAATAGACTTCCTAGCAGCCTCTTAGCAGCAGTTTTTCAAAAATAGCTTTCTGCTTGGTAACCAGTCCTTCTGCTGTGTGGTGTTTTGACTACCCATCATAGCTTGAATGATCTGATCGAGAAGAATCAAAGTTTCAGGTTTTTTTTCACCAACTATTACTATTTATTTGCTGTCACTTTACATGCAGCCAGGGCTTTTCTTGGAAACAGGAAAAACTGTGTGTGAAGTCTCTTCAGCTTGGGAAAGACATGCTACCAGACCAGCAGACAGGGTCAGGATCAGTGAAGGGAGGAGCGATACCAGCGATACCCATTTACCACTTTTTCTGGATCTGCCAGCCCTGCTGGGTCACACGCCAGCTTCCACCAGCTGAGGGTGTCAGGAGGGTGGGTGGGGTGGGGGAAAGCTTAATGTAAAAGCCGGGGTAGATGAAGTTGATAAAAACCGCTGTGTTTTAGTAAGGTTTTAAAGTCATATCCTATGCTATGAGTGTGCTTTAATCTAACAAGACCTTTAGAAAATGTTCTAAACTTTCAAGCCAAACCTCTTCCAGAGTGCTTTAACTTCACCTACAAGGTCCAGCTACAGTAGCTTCATGTGTGCTCAGGTTAGAGGGGAAATGCCAGCTGTGCTTCTGAGGGACCTTTAGGGCTCTTCTGTGTCACTGTGACAATGAATGCAGCAGTTGAGGGTCTGGCTTTGAGATCTTGTCTCATTTTATATGAGGTTTGTATTAAACTTAGAAGATTGGCTTGTCTAACTGTGCTCTGATCCTGTGGTCACCTCTTGGTTTCTTCTCGTTCACACAAGTCTGAATCAACTAGCTGGCCAGCTTGATTTGAATTGTTGCCCATTACAACAAGAGCTCAGATGTGCTCCCTGATCAATCTGTATGACAGCCCATGTCATTTAAAATGAGTCTAGTCATCCTCCTACATTGCATTTGTACAACCACAATGTTGATTTGACAGCTTTCCGGTCCCACTCCAGGATCCACAAGGAACGAACCTCTTTGATCTTCCTGGCACATCAGAGCCATTCAACATCAGTCAGGGCTTGCTAAAACAATGAATGGAAAAAATACACAGTTGGCATTTTATTAACTTGAAGGATTATACTTTCAGCAACATTCCAGAAAGTAGTTTATCTAAGATGTATTATCTGTTACACCCACATTTGAATTTCAATACTCATCAGTTCATAAACAGAAACAACTCCAGAGAAAGCAGGGACAGCATTTATCATGTTATGCTGTTTACCACTGGAAAGAAAACAGAGGAGCATTCCTATTCTGCCTTACCTATACTCTCTCTGTCACACTACAGTCTCTCGACGGATACTTTCATTGTTTTTTTCAAGCTTTTGGTCTCACATGCAGGTAAAATTACTTAGCGCAAAGGCAGTGCTATTGAGGGTGCCAGTTAGGTCTTTTGGGTACTTCAGGGACCAGTTCTATGTTTTTCTTGTCCTTCTTTGTCTTGCCTGTCTTACCAGACAGCAAACATTTTGAGCAGAAGCTCTCTTTTCCTGAGTGCGTATGCATTGCCTAGCACAAAGTGGGCGAGGGGTTTTGACAGCCCTGCCAATATTAATCCCTACTGCAGCAATTTCCTCTTGCACGGTGCTGAGTATGCTCCATCCCCCCAGGTGGCACTGGGCACTGAGAGCTCTTACCTGGCAACGGGCTCCCGATCAACATTTAGTGTTGGTGCTTCTGATTCCTGCGGTGGATAGGCAGGCATGCGGGTTCTCCTGTCTGCTTGTACTGCCACAAAAGTACTGACTTCAGGAGGAGGCTGTGTGCGGATGGCCCCCTGCTCCTGCGGGCTGGCTCACAGCTCTCTATGCGGGGCTAAGCCAGCATGAAGGCACCAGTGGAAGGGTTAGAGCCTGCAGCAGCACAAACCCCTCCACTCACACAGTTGCTTCACCCCCCTCTCTCTCCCCCTTTCTGTCCCACAGCCATATGAAAGAAATTAAAAAAAACCCTTACAGTGGTCCAAAGAGTCAGATTTAAGGAAATGGGAAATTATTATATTTGGGGAATATTTAGAAAGATAAGATCCTCTAGGCTTCAATAACTATTGAAATTCTCTTCTCTGTATTCAGGGAAGCGATCACAGTTATCCTGGCTGAAACGAGCAAGAGGTGCAGTAAAATTCTCCTGTAGGCAGTTTGAGCCTTTCTAATATATATCAGAGACTGCAGAATATGCTAAAAGTAAATAGTAATGTAACTCAGTTCTTAATATCTCATTAAGCTTTATAAGCATGGGGGAAGGCAGAAAGGAAAAGAAGCAGGTTCATGTGCTTTTTTCACAAAGCTTGCAAACTAGCAATAAGCAGCTGTTACTCCTCACAGTATTTTCTGATACGTTTCTGATATGTTTCCTCACACTTTTCTGGTATGTTTCTTCTGCATCGTGGAAACATTGAATCAGTGCAGTTTGCCTGTGTGTACAGATGTGAGATGGAAATCCTTTCTGTTCCCCGCTTTCTTCCTCTCCCTGATGCAGAACATTAGAAATCAGAGAAAAAGGCATTCAAGAGAATAAGTGAACGGCAACAAAAACAACACAGCTGGAGGGCTGGCAGTAGCAGCAAGCTGAACAGGAGAGAGTGCAGACACAGACTTCAGAGAGCGTTGCAGGAAAACACACATCCTAGAATGGCTTTGAAAGAAGCATTTGGTTAAGATTTAACAAGTTAATCACCGCATGTTAATTACTGTTAATGGCAAGATTAAAAATAATAAAAGCAATTTATCTCATTCCAAAATAATTAGCCCTTAATGACATGTTTGTACAACACATAGAAAGACATTTTGATTCGGATCAGCCCAACATCTGTGTGTGCATAGCATATATAACAGCCATAGGTCCTTGTAAAACATCTGACAGATGTGGGATCATCGGCTTTGCTGAGGCTTTAGCAGGGTTCCAGGGATCTGAGCACTGACTTACTCTGACTTTCTGCAGAGTCTGCAGGTGCTCATGCTTCTGAAAATGAGGATCATTTTTCTGTATCCTCTCTTAAGTATGCCTGATGTATTAGCCCTGCTCTGCATCTTAAGAAACAGAAGAGATGTTATGGGACTTCATCAGAATGATTAGGGGATCACTGTTGGCCTTGGGATGTGCCTTCCTGGTGCCTGTGGCGAGTTTTATGCAGGTTTCCCGTCCTGCTTGGCTCTTCTGTACCACATGTTTGAGTATAATGCTCTTCTGCTGGCTGATAAGTGGCTTTAATTCCCTTTGGGATTGTTGTGAAGTCATTTAGCTGGTGGGTAATTCAGTTTCTTTACACACAAGGAGAAGTTAATACAGTTCTTACTGTTGTTTGTATTCAGTCATTACAGCGCTCAGTCAAATCACTGGTGATGTAAACTGAGGGGTACAAGTGTGAAATGGTAGGGATTTCTCATGGAGGTGTCTTGAGTAATTGAAGCTATCGACACAGTAATCTTGCTGAGTAAAAAAGGGCAAAATATTATTAACATCATTATGCCCCTCATAAAATCTAATGAGTGGTAAATGTACTGGGAAAGATAATGAGTCTAGGTGACTGTTACCTACAGAGATCCCTGATTGAATAGTTCTACTTAAACTATTCCTTCATTAATGTCTCTGACTTGTGCATTTGTTGCCATCTTGGCTACTGGTGTAGGATTGATAGTTGGATTCCCTCTTTCACTTGGGCAGTCTAAGTGATCTGAACTAGCACTGCTGGCTACCACCTTGACTATCTCTCTACATTTAGCTCTTTAACACATGAACGTAGTAAAGCAAGGGGTGCAGCATTTTTCCAGCTGTCCTCCTACTTCAAATGCAAACGTCTCCAATGACAGCAGAGTAAATGACCTCTCTACAGCAAGCTTGGCAGGTACCCTCCTGGTTTCTGCAGGCTACACTGGACAAGCAGCAGCAGCAGCAGCCGCAGCAGCCGCAGCAGCCGCAGCCGCCGCAGCAGCAGCCGCAGCTGCCGCAGCCGCAGCATGTGGTTAGCTGATGCAGGGCCTAGTCTTTGTGCTGAGGGAGTCTCATCAGTGTTGCTCCCTTGCAAGTTGCTTTTGGGTGGAGATGTCATCTGCTGCACCTGGATAAGAGGGGTGGAGGCCTCTTAAATGGTGGTGGTGAGGGTTTGGGCTGCTAGGAGTGAGCAGAATGAGGAGAGTTAGAGCTCTGGTGGTGTTGTTGTCATCTTTGTGGCGCTATGAGGACTCCTGGCTCAGGCCCTTTGCTCGATCTCTGCTGAGGTTCCTAGGCTTCATCTTCTGGGGCACTGCTGCAGCTCTGGCCTTTGGTGGAATTTTTGTCATCCTGATGTACAAGAATTACAGATATTTATTTCAGGAGTTTTTCTTGTCTCTCCCTGGCTGGCTGGCTGTTTTAGCTGCACTTATCTTGCTACCTACTGGAGTTTTGGCTATCTCTATTTCTGTTAAGAGCTCCCGTTATCAGCAAGGCACTCTCATGTACTTGCTGCTGATCCTTCTTTGCCTAGAGATATCTTCAGGAGTTCTGGCACAGTTCTATTCTATTCGGATGGCTTCTGAGCTGAAGAGAACTATGGGTTACCTTGTCTATCAGTACAATGGGACACACTCCGAGGGTCCTGGCAGCAGGGCTGTGGATGCAGTACAGAGGAACCTGCAGTGTTGTGGGGTCCAAAACTACACAGACTGGCTAAAGGCAACAGCTGCTTCTTGGCATCTTCCAGCTGAAAAAGCTCGTGTCCCTGAAAGCTGTTGTAAGGAGAAGTATTCTCACTGCAGGGGTGACTTAAGTCATCTGGAGCAGCTTTTTCAGGAAGGCTGTCTAAAGAAGCTGGAAGACCGGTTGCATTTTGTCATGCTCTATGTGTTTTGGTGCTGTACTGTGCTAAGTGTCTTAGAGTTGTTGGCTGGTGTCAGCAATGGCATCCTCATGAGGCATCAGCCTTTCCATGACCTCCGCATTCTGGACTCATCTACCTTCTCATAGGCCTGCAGACACTGGCAGCATGGATGAACCTGCTGCATGTTTCCTTGGCTTTGTATCGCTCTGCAGTTGCACTGGAAAAAAACTTCTTTTTTTTTTTTTAAATATATTTGCATGTAAATCAAACTAATGGATCACTGCTGGATTTTTTTTTCTTTAATATTACAATAGTAGATCAGTTTTCCCCCAGTTCTTCTTCGATAGGCATCGTGTATCTGAGAAACTTCATTGCTAGAAGTCACAGCAGGGAGGGGAGGGTCGTCAGCATGTGCAAACATGAAACCGCTGTATGTAAGTGTGGGGGAAACAGTAGGTAAAGGTATGTCTTGCTCAGGGGAGCGTATGGTGAGGTCATGACCTGAACTTTTGGAATAAATCTTAACTGTACTAGAATCTTGAAGAGTAATTAAAGAGCAGATTCCTCCACCTTCAAACTTGTATTTAATGCTTTGGTATTTCTAAAAGAAGCCCTTTGGATAAAGTATAACACTTTTTTTTCCCTTCAAACACTGGTTTAAAAACTATCTTATTCTTCCATGAAAATCAATGCCAATTTTTGAAGTGGCATGAGGGTGCAATCTAAATGGAGAAGCTATGTTTAACAGCAGCAGAATAACTAATAAGAAGACATACAGCAGGAGGTATAGTTATCTCAGGAGTTGCACAGAAGCAATTCCCAAATTGAAGAGGAAGAAGAGAGTCTGTCTGTATTTATTCATTTATTTCATGCCAAAGCAAGGAATGAGTCAATCTTCCTTTCCTGAAAATTTATGTGGGGTCATATGCATGCTTGAATGACAACAACAATGTGCTGCTCTTTCTTAAGGTACGTCTGCCCTACTCTTACTAAATCTTCTTATCCATGTGGGTCTCATTCTATGCATGTGCTGAAAGGGACAGTGTGTGGACTATCCATACTGTTGTTTATGTCGGTGTTTTTGGTGTTTAGGGGGGTACTGGTAAAGGCTCTGCTCTGCCTGTGTTGGACTGTGCAGTGCATAGTTGTGCATTCTGTTTGGGAAATGCTCTCAGCCTCACTACTGACCTGCGAATGGGAACTGCAGCAGCTGCATCCTTTGGTAATTGTACGTAGGGTATCTCCAGGGCCTACAAGGGCACCATGTTAGGCTCTACCAGACTGGGAACGAGGAAACCAGCTGGGTCACAAAAACACTGAACTGAGCAACTCGCTTAGCACTTGAAGCAATAGTCAGCTAAATCATTATTGCTTTAAATTTTCTACCAGATGTCAGGTACTTCATGACAAATTTCAGACCCCAAATCACCAGGTACTGATTTTCATGGGGAAAAAAAAAATCAGAGGACATAGGTCAGCTCTTGCAGACTTATTAATAACTATGCGGAAACAAAACTTGAAATATACTACAAGGCTGCTTCATAAAAAATATAAAGACCTTGATTTAGGTAAAGGGAAAGAACTAATTCATTCAGAGTGAGTAATTCTTCCAAAAAAGAAGGAATGTTCCAAAGCAAAAAAGGAAAATAGCTGTGTGTCTGAGTAACACAATAGAAGGAAATATTTATTTCAGTTTGCTTGACATGGGATGCATGTGGCAGCAAATAAAATTTGTCTAGTTAAGCACTGCCACTGGGTCTTTATGGCTTTGTGGTACCCTGGCACATAAATGTTTTGTGATGCAAAGACATTATTGCTATGACATTACAAAGATGCAATGAAACTGAAGTGACAGCAACTGGCCCAGGAAGAAATTGAGTTTGTTGAAGAAAGAAAGATGGAAGAGTGGAGTGGATGTAGTGCCTTTTTACCACCTGCCTTTCTTAAGGGAGATATTTTTCTTTTCAGATCAATTCTTATCCCTTACAACTTCCTTCACAGGTTCTGAGTCAGAATCTCTTTAAAAGGGGGAATGCCGATATTTTTCACTACTAAGTGGAAAGAAGCAATTTCAAGGTGGTTAAAGAGGAGAATTACTAATGTGGATGTCCTCATCTACTCTCCAGTTTGCTAAAAGTCCAGGTCATGCATGGCTCCCTCTACTCTTACTGTACAAAGAAAATTATAAGATCAATATGAAATAAAAAAAAATCTCGGAGTTAACTGTAAGAAATGAGTTTTAGGAATAATTTTTTTCCCCTGCGTACTAAATGTATCTCTGGAAGATCAGATCTTAAACCTCGTGAAAACAAAGGGAAGAGTGTGAGGATGCATGAGACAGACCTACTGTAGATAGACGTGGTTGTTGGTAGAGAGTTGCTAGACAAAACAGTAGATTTATTACCCCTTTCTGCTTGTATTGACTTGAGCAGTTTTATTCTGAATAGTTACTTCTGGACAGGAGTAACATCTCTGGAAATAAAAATGGTGTTATTTTTAAACAACTGCAGTATATTTCTCTGTTATAAGATACATAAATCCTTGGGTACTATTGTAATTTATATATTGCATGCTTCATTCTGAAAGGATCTCCAGATATTTTTCATAATCTGTAAGAATAAGCAGGTGTATAGGCGGGCAGCAGATGACTTATAGTCAACACTTCTGAAAATTGTGTTGCTTTGGGTTTGAAGGGGAGAAACTGATGTCCAGTGCAAAGTTAGAAATATATTCTGTGATTACTCTTTTGCAGAGTACACCGAAACCCATATATTCCATGTGTGAATTGGTGATTTCACTATGATTCCTTTCTTCATAGAAGACAACAGTCAGAAAGGCAAAATTAATGCTGAAAGGTAAAAGTCATCATTGCAGCCCTTTAACAACCTCTTTCTAGTACGCCTCTCTTGGACTGAACCATCAAACTTGGCAGAGTGCACTGGCTGCAGCTTTACAACATGGCCATTTTGAAATTGATTGCTGCTTTCTGACTCCTCCATCTTTCCGGATGGTGAGCATGCTGAAATGATACTGTTTCTTCTTTGTCTTTCTGTGTGCCCGTTGGTCCTTCTGTCTGTCTTTTTCTGTCTTTCCTTCTTTCTGTCTTTTTTTCCTAGAAGGAGTCTTCTGCCTCTACTCCCCTCCCTGCCCTGCCCCATGAATGTTTTAACTCTAACTGAGCAGAAAATAATCCAGATACTGGAATTATGAGTTGTCCTTCATCAACTCTATTGTCTTTTCAGTTTAAAATTAAATTCTGTATCACAAATACAAAGTAGAAAGATCTGGGCTTTGCTAGAAGGTGATTGAAGACTCAATGCCTGCCTACCTCCCATAGATATCATTAAATCACTTAAAGTTACGCTTAAATTGAAATTATGGCTTTTATAGTCCGGTAAGGTTTTTTGCCTGTGCAATGAAGCAGGAGGTTGTAGTGTTATGCTGTGTGTTTTTTTCTTAGAAATTGAGTTGAGTGATCTCCACCAGCTAGAAAAGATTATGTGGAAGAACTAAGCCTTTTTTCTTGCCAAACAGGGTATTTTCCTTAGAGCAACACCAACGGTAAGGCCTTTGCCAATATCTGGCAGCTGCTACTTCAAACACCAGGAAGAAATCCTATTGTGTGTGATTGTCCCTTGAGCCAAATGGCTCTTTCAAAGCAATGGAACATTTTCTGAACACATTTCTGAGAGCCAGAGAGTTGCCAAGCTGCCATTTAGTTGGTCTGAAACATTGCAGATGAAAGATTTCATGTCATATGTTGTTAATATTTTTAGGTGTCAGAAATCAGTTTTTATCCTGAGGGCTCCCTTTTACCTTTCTCATTTTTTTTTTAAAGAAAATAACTGTATCTTCAAGAAGATAAGCATTCTGTTATTGCCTACTGTATACTGTAAATCACTGTAGAAACATAACCTGGTTTTCCATATAGATATGTACTTTTACTGAAGAATTCAGAAAGTTCCTACAGTGAGTTTAATTGACTCGATGTTGCTCTGATATACCATGGAAGTCTGTTTTGTAATGAAGAGTGATGTCATCTATCTTCTCCAGCAGAGGAAAAGCTAAATATTTCAGGTACTGATTTAATACCTAAGGAGATCAGCTCTAAAAACAGCTGTGCACGTGAATAACTTCATTTTGTCAGGAAAGGTCACACAGGTAAAGCTACCCAGGAGCACACATGTTTGCAGTTTCACACTTTAAAACTGGAGGAAGAGGGCTGTACTTGCCTGGCACAGAATTTGTATGAACCCACAGTTAAATCCATGTGGGGATGCTGGAAGAGGAGAAGATTGCACAAGCTAAACAAGTCGACACAAGGTACATCCATATTGTTGCTAAACCTAAGTGAACAGTAAGTTTTTTGAAAAATTATACTGCTGGTTTGAGAAAGAAAGATTAATCTTGTGCTTAAGGCATGAAAGATGAAAGCAGGAGGCTGTAGCTCTGGAAAGAACCTAGGAGCAATAATAAATCCTTAAATCAAGCCATTCATGTATTCCTTTCAATTTTGTCATCTTCTATATGTACTCCTAGAGAAAATACTTTCCAAAACCACCTATGTATGTTTCAAAGACAGAATGTTTGAATATACAGCATGTAATTTATGTGTATAGGTGTGCATATTTACATGGAGACTGTACACAGATATTATTGTGGAGCCTTCTATAACAGTAAGTCAAAAGATTGCTATTCAGCTTGTAGCTATAGGTGATTAATTGTAAGAAATATACTTGGGAGTGCTTTTGTGCCCTGCATCGACTTGGGTTGAACGAAAAAGCTGAAACTAGTCATTGCATGTGAGAGTTATGATTTTTTTAAAAAAAAGTTCATTTCTAATTAAAAAGGCTTCAGATGGTAGCTGTAGACCATAGGAAATGTCCAAGAGACTTGCATATAGGAAACCCCTCATCTGTCTTTTCATCCTTTAAGTCATGTCAACTAATATCTCTTCTGATAATTCAATAGATGCAGTCAGTATGCTTCTTTTTATTAGACTTCAAACTGTTAATTTCTTACAATGATTTATGTGTTGCTTCCTAAGAAGATTCACTAGAATTCAGCTTTGTGAGTGAAGGTATGAGGTTTGTATCTAAATTAATGAAAAAAGTTTTAAAGCTTTGTTGGATTATAGATTAAAAAAAAAAAGAGAAATGTAATCACAGTCTGAGAAAATCCCTTTCAAAGAGTGAGGAACTCACTCAACTGTTTAAACAATGCAATATTTAAGCCAACCCTGCAGGATTTTTGCTCTGTTGTTGTCTTTAAAAAGCCATTTCAGGCATATTAACAGGTACCAGGAACTTATACTTCCACTGGAGGAGAAGTCTAAGATTACTATTTACTAGATCTACAGGCACACTATAACTAATTTCTGCCTAGTGGAAGTGAGTTTAAGATTTGTGTACATGGGGAAGGGATGCTGGGAAAAGCAGCAGCTCTTCTCAAACATTTCTGTTTTGGAAGAGATTCCCATACAGCTCCTTTGGACTAAGTCTGTCCCCATGGAAAGCTGTTTTAGGACAGCTAAGAAGGAGCTTCTGCACACAGCATCTCCAAGTAGAGAAGATTTTCACCTTCTCTGGTATTGGAAGACCCAAAGCAGCTTATACTAGGTGAGACCTGGCTTCAAGTCTTCACACAGCCTGTGGTATGCAGACAAGCAAGATTTTCTTGCTAACATGCACCTACATATAACATATTTCATTTACAACTATTTAGGTTGATAGTGTGGGACAGCTTTATCCCTCCATCCTCACAGCCTCTGTGTGGTCATGAGCCAGTCACTAAAAAGCATGGTGGTGGTACTGGTGTGGT
Source organism: Calonectris borealis (assembly GCF_964195595.1). Taxonomy (NCBI): domain Eukaryota; kingdom Metazoa; phylum Chordata; class Aves; order Procellariiformes; family Procellariidae; genus Calonectris; species Calonectris borealis. The sequence continues at coordinate 15,639,390 of NC_134352.1, read as the reverse complement.
GGCCTTTAGGACCTCATTTGTAGAAGTCCTGCACTGAATCCCAGGTATTTTCATAAATCCTTCTGAAAACCTACCTGCCTCCTAAAATACCCAGGGCTCTGTTATGCTGCAGAGACACTTTCAATGTTTGTTAGGCTCAAAGTGGTCCGAGGGCTGTGGTATATTTCCAGAGGAACTTCAGTAGCACGGTCATGTTGATTTTGGCAAGCGTGCAGGAAGCGGAAGGAGGTGCAGTTTTCTACATTTCTGTATTCAAAAGAGATGTGAGCATTTCCCTGCCTACTTTGGAAAGGAGATGGGGAAAGTCATTGTGCTGTCTGGACTCACTGACTTCACAGAAAACTGAAGAGTGTCTAGAATTTCTGGATTTTAGACTCTCAACTTCAAGTAATTTTTTTCAAAATTCAGCTTGCAGGGCTGGGCTAGGTTCTTTCCTACAGAGTGGGATTACACTAGGTAATAAAGAAGCTGAGAAGAGAAATGAAACTCAGCTCTTAAATCTCACAGTACCATCCTGGAAGATGACAAAAAAGCAGCCTATTTTGTGATCTAAGAAGTACAGAGAATGAGCTGAACTACTTATTCAATTATGTCAAATGATCAGCATTCATTTATTAAATGATGTAAAGTGAAATTAAATTAGAGCAAGTAAGTGATTACATTATGTAAAGCAATTTTTAAAACTGGGTAATGTGATCACCCTTCATTTATTACATTAAGTTCAGAATATTGGATATTGGTGCTATTATTAAATTCATGGAAATGCTTATAATGATGGACTAGTTAAAACATAGTTTGCAAGTGAAACCACTCCTTTTCATATTTCTTTTCCAGTGTTGGTTATTGGTACAATGCTATTATTTCTTTCAAAGTGAAAGCTGAGATTTCACTATAACTTTCCAGCTATTATTTGTTCTTATAGGTAAAATCTTGTAAACATTACTTGAAAAGTCATTTGTAAGGTGTCAAAAACAGGGAGAAAAAGACCAACAATTAACCAGCTTAGCAGAGGGGGAGGGAAGGGGAGGAAATGGGTACTAAAATTAGAAGTTTATAGGAAAAATACTAACATATTTTGAAAATAAAATACTGTCATATCTTTCTACAAGACTGGATTTCCTATTTTGCAAACAGATGGGATGAAACCATCACATTTGATTATTATATTGAGATTTTTTCGGAGTGGGCGAGGGAGAATAAAAAAATGTGATCCTGTTGTCCACACACAGAGGTTGAAATTGCATATTACTCTGTTGACCTGTTTTCTCATGGTTATACTGGAGTAAGAAAAAAAATACTTTCTTCATATCTCTTTGGATTTCCCCTCCTGCTACTCAGCCATTCATGTTGTAGAATTGGGTTGGAGGTAAGGAAGAATATTAGAAATAGGATCCATTATTAAATCAGCTTATTTCCTCACAGTACTTAGTGAGAGAATATTTCTCTAAGGACTCAAATATCAATTTCTTACTGAAATTCAGGTATCCTTGTTGCCAGAACTTTTTAATGTCTTAAAGAATGTGTTCTTACTCAGTGGGCCAGGTGCAAAATCCTTAGGAGTCTATAGAGTTTTCTAATGAATCTAATTGTGTGACTTAAGCCTAAAAAAAATCAAATGTGAGATGCTGATTATTTGCAGAGCTGTGTGGGAGAAAACAGCACTTTAAACTGTATGTAAGAGTTACTGTGCAAGTGGCACAAAGTGTTATACATATAGAAAAGGTAGCAGATTTGAACATGCCTGGAAGAGTTATCTGAAGTACTTAGAGTATACCCCTTGGCTGACAGAAGTAAGAAACTGATTTGTGTTTGTTTGTTTTTGTTTGGTTTTTTTTTTGCCCCCTCTAGGATTTTGATGCAGGAGTAAGCTGGTATGTTTGTGTGGGAAAGGCTCTGTCATTTCACTTAAAGAAGAGTTCATTTTCTTTCCAGGGCAGTTTGATCCAGATGCAAAACCATCCAAGGGTTTGTTAGAGATGGAGAGACCACACAAAGACAAAATAGGAAATTAAATAGGGTTTTGGGAAAACCAGTGACTGTTGGGCTCTAAGTGAGGAAAAAATGCTGAGAGAAATGTAAAATGTAATAGTGAGAATACAATGGTGACAAATATGCAAAGTAAAAAAACTGGAAAACAGGAGAAATGTTTTTATCTCTGTGCCTCAGTAATTATGGTCTTGTAGTGCTGTTAGTAACTCAAGGTTAAAAAAACTCACCAAAATGAAATTTTGAGAATGTAGAATGCTTTCTTTAACCTACTGCTGTAGCAACGGCTGAAATATCTAGCCACAGGCTGCCTCTCTGATTCAGCATGGTTTGAGTTTCTTCTCTTCCCTAGAAAATTTTATTTTAAGGTATTAAAATGATGAGATTCAACACTCCCATAAGAAAAAAATATATGTAAATAACCTTTTATATATGGCAAGCTGTATTTTTCTTATCTTGTAGTTTGGAAAATGGATCAGCATGTGGTAGATAATCTGTAAATTGAAGTGTAAAGTGTTTGTAAACACCTTGTTTAGCTTTGTATTAGGCCAGAGAATTAAAAAATAGAACAACGTACACTAGGCAGGAAGAAATATTGAAAAGAAAACTAGGTTTGTATAGTGTATATGAACAATGACAAAGAAATATGAGGGCTATTAAAGAAATCTATTTTAATGGTTTCAATAGTTAGCTGCTTCGTTTTCATGTAGATTTATAGCCATTATTATCTCCTAGCCTAACTAGAGGATCAGAATAGACTCAGCAATTGATGACCCTAAATTAATACCATACAGTCATTTCTATAAACTAATTTCATATAGCATATTTGCAGTGTCCTGTATAAACAGGGGAAAACCAGGATAATAAAAGCACCACCATCCTTGGAGCTAATAAAGTCTTCAGTGGCAGCACGTTCTTCTGAGTGAAGGACTCTGTCATCAGTCTCAGCAAAGGGAAGAAAAAAAAAAAGAAAAAAGAAAGAAGAAAAAGCCTGGAGGACCACTCCAGCGGCAGTGGAAAAGCTTTTAAGGTAGGAGTGGATCAAACTGATTCTCACGCTCAGCCCACCCATGTAATGAGGGCCAGGGAAGTCCAGGCCTTGCTGACACTGCTTCTCCTGCCTAATTTTTCACTTTTCGGCACGTGATGGCAGCTGGCGCGTGTCCTCTGTGAATCGCGTGTGGGTATGACAGCCTCTGGTAAAGTAACGCCCCTTCCTCGCTGGTGGCACACAGTTCTGACTCCTCAGGGCTTTCTGTCCTTCCCTGTGTTAAAAGCTTGCGGTTGTTATTTAGATGAAAATTAATGGTTTAGGCATTTGAGAGTTCTGCTTGGATGTACAATCGCTTAAAAATGAACAGGAACTGTGCAGCTAGGTTTAGGTAGAAGCAAAACCAGTCTCATTAATAAGAATACATTCCTTAAAACTTTTCTGACTAGGCAAGACCCAGAAGGCTTTGTATTTTACCTAGATGTCTCAAATACTTGAAGAAAATGTCTATGGGCAAAATACTCTCAGGCTGATAAAAGACAATACTGAAAAACTGGTGTGCTTTCACGCTGTACCCATTTGGTACTATATCACTCTGTTCTTTAATCATATTATTAACACAAAATTGGTTTTAACTCTGGGTCCAAATATCAGGGCACAGTGTCTAGCTGTGACTTGCTGACAGTGCTGTGTGTCCCTTCAGACCAACTGCTAGCTTCAGTAAACAGTTGCATAAACACGACTCCTGATGCCATGCAATATATGACTACCTGATTAGCCAGCAGCAAAACGAAGGACTCTGTTCTACTTTGCTATGTGCTTTACTCTGGGATGAGAAGAAAGGAATTTTGTATGTTTCTTCATTAAAACAGACTTTTGCATTAGGCAAAACTCCAGGGAAACAACCTTTCCCCACCCTTAATTAATCCAGAGAGTGAATATGAGGATGACTAGACAGATGGGACATAATTTGAGTATGGAAAAATTGTCATCATCCCTCTTTAATTAGTGTTATAGGATGGCTCTCTTCAGATATAAGTAGATATGACAAAGATGTGTTTCACATATTCAAGAGGGTAATTAAACTGCCACATGCTCAAACCAATATACATACAGATCTGATTAAAAAGCTGACTCTCTGAAAACAATGATGGATGAGGTTTTAATACGCATGGGTATTAGAAAAGCAGTGAGAAGGGATTGCTGTGAAATGAATTGTTTCAGTTCTTGGCTGTGAAGGCAAAAAATGGGGAAAATGTATTAAATTTAAAAGAGGGAAAAGCTATAAGGAGGAACTGAGGACACAGGAGGATGAATTCATGCTATATAGTTTAAAATAATGCTTTAAATATAAAGACAGAGGAGAGCAGGCAGACTGTACTAGTCACCAAACCAAAACATATCTCTCTGAATACTTATGCAGTACGCACCATGCAAACTGCTTTTTCACCTCCAGACCATATGGCTGCTCCTTGAGATAAAGTGGTAATTTAGGAATGTGTATTTCTGTAGATGAGTTTTAACTTTTGCACAGAGACAGGCCAACAGGAAAAACCAAAGTCTTTAGTTGCTCTAATGGGGTAGGAAACTGGTTTTGGCTTTTGTTTCTGCCTTGCTGTTGAAGTGTTTTGACCTGGAAGTAAAACCTTGTTTTACCACTTAAAAAAATAATAAAATAAAATAAAATAAAATGACGTCTAATGTATGCAGCAAATAAATTCTCGCTTTAGCCTGCTTTCCTCTGGTGAGCTCCATGTGGACTCTTGGAGACACTGCAAGAGTACCTGCACAGGGGAAGGAGCCTGCAGGACTTCCCAAGGTGGTCTGTGTGCCCAGTGGATACTTCTGTGCCCATCTGCAGGTCCATCAGCCTCTGGAGGCTGCTCCCTTCATGAGAGAAACCTTGAAGTTGTTTTGGCATTCAATCTCCATGTACTGTCACTGACTTTGCAGAATGGCTGTTGTGACTCAAAATCACAGAAAAACTCTGCCAAACTGCACTGAAGTAACATTGAAATAGTGTGTCACTACAACACAAAAAAGGTCTTGGGATGAGCTTGGTAGGCAAGAGAATGAAGGGAAAAGAGGACTTAAATATACTTTTGTTTTTCTGTCAAAATATTGCATAAATCTATTTACATGTAAGAAAGAAAAAACAAATACATGCTCAAGTGCCAGTTCTATTGCTTATGGGAAAATTGGCATGCCAAGTTTAGGCCCAGTCATATTGTTCTCCCTACCCACTGTATCTGCTAAAAAAGACACCTCCACTTGCACTTATGTTATATGGGAGGTGATGTTGCTGTTGCTTTTATCTGTGAGATATAAGAGGAAACAAAGCAAATGGTAAAGTTTTTGCACTGCTAAAGATGCTTTCTCATCCAGCACTATTGGAGGTTTCAGCTTCAGATCTTATTTTTCCTCCTATTGTGAGTCTTGTCTCATCGTGCCGCTTCACTTGGTAATTTCATTTTTTTAAGTGAATACCACTCACTAGCAGATAAATGATGCTTCCTGACAGATACTTAGTTTTACTGTTGGCTTTGTACCTACATCCCTGGCAGAGTGGTGCAGCTAATGGGCAACTTTGACGGTGCAGAATGAACAGATGTTTTTTCTTCATAACCTTATATATTGCTGGAAGATTGTAGCAGTTTCCAGATTTATTTATTTCAGTTTTCTTTTCTCTAAATTAGATATATAGTTGTGTTCTGATGGCACAAATGGCCTGGCACTTAACATATCTGAATCAAACAGAAATCAGTACCCATTAAAGATGGAGCTAGGGTTAAATAACTAAACTAGTACAGAAAATCCTTGAAACCTGCTTCAAATAGGAGTTTCAACTCTAGACACTCAGCCAGCAGAATTGTCCTTTTATTCATTTCCTGCCACTTTCATTATGATTTATTCTTCTCTATATAAATAATCCCTGTCCTGTACCCGGGGAGTCATTTCATTTTCAGGAGATAGAAATCATTCATTTCCTGCCAATGGAAGCTCATAAAACAGTATATTGACAATTACAGCCAGCTGAGCTGGTGATTACGAGATTAATTATTGTTGTGAGTGATGGTGTTTAGCAGCTTCAGGTTTCCAGCTCTGGTACAGTGGGCATTTTCTGCAGGCAGAAGGCATCTGTGCAAAGAGCGCTGCAATGGCTGTTGGACATGGGGTCAGGTCTGTGCTAAGGACCCACAGCTCTCCTCCAAATAGGCGGGAGCACATGGGCTTAGCTCTGGGATTTGCAGCTGATGGCTTCCTGACAGCTGACATTTTGTGGAAATGGCTCTAGTACATTTTGGGTCAAATGCCGTCTTTGAAAAGGAATCTCTGGGTTTTATATGCAGGTAGGGGGCTATTTTCACTTCTATTCACAGTAGGTTATTCAGGATATCCCACAGGTAGCGGTGACAGTTCGATTTTCCCTGCAGTTATGAGAAACTAATGTCATGACAGCTGTCATAGGAAACTAATCTGCGGAAGAGCTAGACAGTCTCTCAGATATTTCGGACCACATGCTAGTCAGCGATGACACTAGAAATTTGACTAAAGGAATTAGAAGAAAAGCCAGTGAAATAACCAAAGCACCTCAATAATTGGCTGTGAGCTACTGAGCAATCTTTCTGAAGAGATGAAGCTTTTTAAAGTGGATATGGTTAAAATACTCAAGCGCCAACAGTCATGAATGCACGGACAAATATTTTTTCTTTAAATGCTTTAAGCTAATTCAGCTCATTTTAACTGAAAAAGATTAGGAATCAGTCTCCAGAGTGGTTTAGCTGACAGATCCATGTAGGATGTGGCAAGCCCAAGTAGACAAACTACAGCCATGAGTCTCCTCAGCTTTGGCCTGAACACAGGCAGATTTGCCAGAGGGAAAAAAGCTACTGTGACAGCTGTCCCAGAGCCTAGCTGACTGGTGATCCTGAAGGCAATTTCACTGAGCAGGATGAATACTGCTCTAAAAGCCAATGGAGAGAAAATTTAAGTGACAGTTTTCTTATTTCTTGTCAAGGAAGCGAGTCACTGGAGGTGTATTTTCTCCACTCTCCACCAGATCCTTGCTTTCGCAGCAGCTCTCTGGGCAGCAGCTGATGGCAGCCAAGCCTAGGGTGAGCCTGCGGGCAGCACGTATTGCATTGCAGTGGAGGCGGCACTGAGCGCAGTGATGCTGCGACGCTGTGGGGCGGTGCAAAGTAAAATGCCTGAGATGCTCTTTTAAATGTGCATGTTGCTGTTAAAAAGAATAGGAGAAATGTTGCACTACATGGAATATCTGCAGGCAGGGGACCTGATGAAAGAAATGGCAAGTGTGGATGCCCAAATCATTCACTCAGCCCTGTGAGCTGACTGACGGTGAGGTGATGTGCCTCCAGTGCTGAGTTACATTGCGTGCTCAGTGCACCATCAGACTGTGCGGGCCCAGGTCGGATTGCAATGGAGTCCTTGCTTTTGTGCCCCTTGTCACTGCCCTGGGAATGCATAATTTCCCAGAGTTGCAGTTTGAGATAATTATGTACAGAAAACATCACACAATGTCCCAGTGAAATCCCAGGACACTCCATGTTCTATAGGTCACCTCTAAGAAAATTAGGTTGTCATGTCAACATACATCCCCGAGTGGAAAGGAACTGTTTAAGGAAACTGAAATCAGGAATTCTTTGTCAAAATTTGTCCCTTAGATTGCATTTCATTTCTGTGGATTCCAGACTATTGTTATATTTAACATTCCTGATGGCTGAAAACTCCATTATGAATGACCTTAAAGCAACCTTTAAAATGGTCTAAATATCAGAGGTTTTACCATTTCTTTTCCTTAATCTATATAATTGCCAACTAAAGCATTATAAGCTATTTAGTTGCTTATTACATTTTGCTAAGGCTGGCATTTGATTTATCAAAAACTAATCATGGTGGGATTTTACTGGGGAACAAAAGCACATGATCTGTTGGATGGATGCCAGAGAGCTGGTTTAGGAACCATGAGATGCTGCAGATGGAGCCAGGAGTTCTACCTTGGTCACTGTTTTTATATTGACTCGAATAGATTTGCATCAAGTGTCCAACATTTTAAATCGGCAATGCAAGAGATAGGGAATAGTGTTCATGCTAAGGAAATGCAAATTAACAATGAAAGGCAGGAGAAAGACCCACCCCCCCCTCCCCTGCTCCCCTTTTTTAGGTATACCTTAAGAATGCAGTTGAGATGCCTATGCAACTGCTTTGCTGGTAGCAGCATTAGGCAGAAATCTGCAAGGTCTCTTAGGGGATGGCCAAACTTTCTTTGACTTTTGGAGTGCTTGGATGCTGTAGAAAACTGTGAAAATCTTTGGCTGTCACGCTGACAGGCTGTGGTTACATATGCCCTCTACCTAAAGCCCCATGCTCAACTATGTTAAAGTGATTCAACTACACTGGGAGGAAACTGCCAGAGTTCAGCCTCTGTGACCAGTCCACACCAGCTGTTCGGCTCTTGAGCACTGCAGTGTAATTTGTCAGGTAATACTTTGCACAATCTTTAAGAATTCATGCAACTATAAGTTGTTTTATTTTTTTTTTAAATATGCTTTCTTTACAATTGAAATATTTTCAAAACTGAAATCTGGCCTATTAGAAAAAAAAAAAAAAGTGGTTTCAGGTATTACAACTATCCTTTGTTTCCTCAATCACTTGTTCGTTGTTTTTTTTCCTGTGAGTTTGCAATCAGGTCGTTCTATCTCCCGAAAAATATTTTCCCATTCCCACTGATAGCTGAAAATTTCATACAAGCTGTAGAAGAATGACAACCAAGTCCCAGTTATTTGAATGATCTCTCGGCGTGGCCAATTCAGCCCTTTCAAAGTCTCGTAATTCCTGAGTCTGTGCTGGGTTGCATAAATGTGTGGTTCGGACTGCAGGATGGCGATCTATGGACCTGTGGTACAGTGTGGTAATGCTGCACATATAAGAGCAAATTTGACCCTGTCCTGCCAAATGAATGGATGAGAGGAAGAAAAATAGATTCCCCCCCTTTGCTATGAGCTTGAATACTGCCATAACTGGAGATAGTGCACAGGCAGGAGTGATATTTTTATTTAATTTCTCCTTCTGAAAGGTGCTTTGCCTTAAGGAAAGAATTTTCCTGACACTTCTCCACTTTAGTTTCTGTCCTTTAAAGGTACAGTTCATTTTTCTGTGCAAATATTGTGTAAGGCATAAATAGCAGTATTTAGCACAAAGTTGTATTCCCGAAGTTGGGCCAATTATTGCAGAAAGGTTTTTAAGGAAAGGGAGGGAAGAAATTTTCTTTTTAATGTCTAACCTTATTCCAGAACATCTCAGTAAAGTAGGTTACAGCTTCCCTTCCCACCTCAAGCTGTATTTAACCAGGATTACACATCATTCCAAACTGAAATAAAATACACTTGTCCTGTGAAAACCCACTGTTTCCATTTTACTCTTTCTGGTCAGCAAATCAAATAGCAATAATTTGCCTCCCTTGTTTCCAGTGGATGCCCTTCTCATCTGAAGTAGCTTGTTTCTTTGAACAACAGTCTCTTATAGTAAAGAAAGAAACACTAATAAAAGAATCTTCTCTCATCTGGAAGAATAATGCTGGAAACATTGCAGAAGAGACAATTAAATTGTGGCAGACTTTGGTTATGACTGAGCTAGTCTTTGTTGAATGGAAGCACACAAATTTGAAGTGCTCCTTGCTCAGAAATGCTCATGATTTAACATAGGCAAGGCTGGAGAGAGGGAATGGTTTGGCGGGTGCAAGAGGTAAAGGAGATAGACCAGAAGCCTATGGTAGCTGTGCATTGCTCTGCTCTCTCCTCTGTGCCACCCATTATGTCCACAACCATCTGTGTGGGCTGCTAAGGATGAAAAAGGAGGCTGACTTTATAGCTTCCAGCAGGATGTCCCCAAATAATAACAAATGCTGTTGTATTTACAGGTAGAGGGTGAAATGTAAAATACTCCGATATCTTATCTGAAGCCATGAAGTGGAATATCTTGTCTTCATACTCATAATCTCATTCTTTGGGAAGAAGAGCAATTCCAAAAAAGAAATACAAGTATTTAGTTGCATTCTAGCCTCTTCTTACAAAGCACTTGGTGTAAATCTCACTTTGGGTTAAATGTGAATAGAGGAACTTAAGTTGAATAGTACTTGTCACTGATTTACAAGTGCTGAAGTCTTTTTGAACTGATTAATGATTATTTTATTTTTGGCCAGTTGAAGGAACCCTGTTAATAAAGGATGTTAGCATGGACTGTAAACATTTCAGCAGAAGTGGAAGTATTTATTCATTTAAGAATTAGTTCCCTCCTCTGATAAATTGAGAGCAATAATACTGCATGAAAGACTTGGCTAATATATCTACGTACTCTGGTCCAACAGTTTACAAGCTGTCTGAAGTTTGGTGGTCCTGGGAGAGGATATATGAGCTACGCCATTCAGCTGCAAAGAGACAGTGTGGTAAGGGAAAAAAAGTGCCACGAGAGAAAATTCCTTGTTTTCAATTTATAATTTGGGTTGCATGCTTTTCCCTGCTGAAAGGGAAAACAGTATTGTAAGGATGCCTTAACTCTTGACTGTGTCACTGAATCTTATTTCTGCTCAATTCCATGGAAACCAGAACTGTCACTGCAGCAGCATACAGCAGAGAGCTTCAGGAGAATCCAGTGTACACTACATAACACACATCTTTCTACCGGTTTGTTGATTTTGAGACCAAAATATTTCACAGAAAATTAGAGCTTAAAACATATAGGCATTAGGAAGGCAGAAGTAATACTCTAATTTAAATCTTTAATGCTAAACCACTTATTTTACAACTTAAATTTATAGAAGCAGGAGAGAAGCTTGTTTCAGGAGCTAGTCAGTGGTGTGGCAGGGCTAATCCAGTGCAGACTGTGTGGCTGTCCAAATGTGTGTCCCAAGGGTGGCAGTTATCACATGTATGCACCAGCTTGGTTGCTTGCACTGTTAGGGGATGCACAGACTAATTTATGACGGAGCAAAGGTTGTTTTAGCTGAATGACAGCTATAGATTTTCAACTCATAAAGGCAGGATACTGAGTAGTCTGTGATAAAACTACCAGTGGTCAGACTGACCACTGCTATGGGCCATCATCTTTGGGGGACATTAAGAAGGGACTCTCCCCCCGCCTCCCCCCAAGGGTGCCAAGGGACGCCCCTCTGTGGAGGGGTGTTTAGAAGTCTGTAAGTGTCTCACAGCATTTAAAAAGTGGCTAGGATTGCTGGTATGTGTCTTAAAGCATAGTTCACTGGTTGCTGGCTAGTTGTGTGTTGTTAGTAAATAGCTGCTTCAATCCTGATTTAACTATGTTAATGTAGTTTAAACTTTGTGAACTGAACGGTTTTTCTCTGTAAAAATATGTGTGTATAATTTCTGATTTTATTTGTTGTTTACACAATCAAGCTAATCATGTAAGGTCCAGAGTAATTTCCTGACTTTGCAAGCCTAATACCTCTTACTTAAGAATTGCTGTTTCTAAAGGAGTTACCTGTAATCGTCTGTCTGTTTCTTCAAACACTAACCCACCTGTTCGTCCATGTCCTTCTGATAGCTGGATGTCTGGAACTAAACATGCAAAACTCTGACAATAATAATGTTTAGAGAGAAAATTTATTTTTTCAGCATCTTAATATTTCTGTTTGTAAACCACAATATTCTGTTAACCGTTGTAGATGCCTTCTCACCTTGTAAACTTATCTAGTTCATCCTGTCAATTTGGAAAGGCTACCTCCATGGCAGGAGAGAAGAGACGCAAATGTCTATGTGTTGGTCCTGAGTCTGGTTCCTGGTGCTACAGACTGTTCTGCAGCCAAAGGCGATTCAGGCTGCTGTTGAACATGGCCTGGTGTTGGTTGTGGATCCAGGGCAATCATGTTGCATGAGGACTCCGTGATGAAAGAAATCTGGGTCCATCTGGACTGATAGGGTACAAACCTTTACTGCAAGTGTGATGCGATTTAAACTCTTCTCTCGCAAAATCCCAATTTATGCATCTACTGCCTCTCTCTTTTGAGAGACGGGACTGGCCACGTGGGAGAAAAGAGAGACCAATAAATGCTTTGCAGCCAAATGCACCCATAAGCAACACAGAATGCAATTGATTATTTCAAATCTGTTGTGGTTCTTTTCAATTCATGTAACATTGGAAAGATGTCTCTTGATAAATGGAAGCTGTCTGTCTGTTTCTTTTGCCTGGAAAAGGAGGCAATAGTCCCATTTGTTATTTTCTGGTTTGTTTACTGCAGATAGTTATTTAAGCAACAGCAAAGAGCTGAAACAATGGCTTTCCTTGACTTGTAGAGTTACAAAGCATTGGTTTTTTGCTGCCTTTGGCAAGGCTGAAGTAATAAGTGGAACAGATTCAAATGCTCAAATGCCACGCTTGTGTGCAGCTGACCTGGATGTCACTGTGGAAAGCTTACGGTGCATTTAACTGCAACATTGCTTCACTTGCCTGCTTCTTTTGTTTGTTGGAATGACTAGATGAAGGGAGTGTCTAGATTTGATTGCATATGAAAGAAATTACTGAAAGCTTCACAGCAAACACATGGGGAATTTGTTTTAGATTCTCACGAAATCCAGCAAATCTGAACATATATGCCTCATTAGTCAAAACAGAAATTTAGAAATCTTGGTACAAACCTTGTTTATCTTACAGCCTACATTAAAAAGTTCCAGCTTATGTGTCTGTGGCATACGGTGTGTAAGACATACTGTCCTTTAGTGGCCCCTCTCAGCCTTTGTTCACAGTAGAACTAAGTTTATAGCATCACATATTTTTCTCCCAGGCTAATGGCTTTTGTCTTGATGAGCTTGAAATACTTTGATGTACCATATAAGTCTTTGCTGACTTTATCTACACAGACTTGCACATAAGCTACTATCCTGGTGGTTCTCCTAAATGCAATATAGACTTCTACCATGGGCTGACATGAAAAGTAAATAGTGGGACCCTCCAGTCTGCAACTTGGCCCTCCAGACAATCATTTAGAGCAGTTCAGCTGTAATGTGGAACTGTTTCGATCATGGACCGTTTTATGCCTCCTGTGCTCTGAAACAAAGGATGCCTGTTGCAGAGCAGCAGGCAACAGCACCAGCTCTGGACTCTGTTCCTCCTGGTCTTTTCCAGTGGAATTTAATGAGTCTTTTTATTATGTTCTGTGTTCGCCTGGTAAGACTCTAACCCTCAGTTTATAACTCCAAAATATCTATTCATCTGAACCGTATTCTATGGAGAGTTATTCTTTCTTCTGTGCTGGCTATGAAAACCAATGACAGTGCTTGTGACCTTGCAAGTGCAATTGAAATACAAGGGATCGAATTAACTCTGAAACTCATCATCTTAAGCCATCAGCTGAAGTGGTCCCAGGTTAGTTGGTCTCAAGCTTGTGACTTTCTGATTATGCTTTGGTGTCAAAAACATGTTTTTATTTTAGTGATAGATTTTAGTGATAGTTACCACAGTGATCTTTCCACTTTTTGATTGTATTTTTGCTTGCTGGGGGCATGAGCTATAAATTTAATGTCAAAATCACCTGTCAGTTTACTGAAGCCCATTTCTGTCCATGAATGTGACACTCACGAATAAATACACTCAAATACTACAATGGACTTTTGTCGTTGCTTATCACATTACCCATTTAATCGAGTTTTTTAAAGAGAAGAGTTGCTCTGTTGGGGTGGAATTGGCTCAACTTGGTGAATGTGCATTGGAAACCCGAGAAGTTACATTATCTCTGTGGGACTTAAAGAGTAAGTGTTCTTACCCTGATTCATGAAGGGAATCCTGCAATTAGCAAGTGGAGTATTTGCTAATTAAATAAACGTTAAATGCTGCAGTATATGACTTCATCAATATTCTCTGACCATCAGTGGGGGTAGGGAGGGAAAGCAGTTTAATGCTTATCAGGGTTAGTAGCACATTTGCATCATGGGTGGTCATAAATACAGTTGACTGAATTATTCATTGCAGACAATATTCATGAAGGAGCTATCTCCTTTTTCTCTGCTCCTAGTGATTCACAAGCTTTGTCCACGTGAACAGTGTCTGTTGAGCCCCATTAACTTCATGAGGGAAGGGCATTAATTTCTGCAAATGTGTTTTACTATTGCTATGTACTTGCCAACTAGCAGAGGGTATTTTATGGGCAATTCACAAACCGTTTAGTTTGACCGTCTCCCGTTTAGCATTCAATGGGTGTACTTGGTCAACTTAAATGGATGAGCCTAGCACCTTTTGGAGGCAAATAAATTTGACACAAAACTTAGATTTTGTAAAAAAAGATGTTTTTTTATTGTAAATGTGAGGAATGACAGAAAAGTTAATCATATTATAAAATATATCTCAAAGCCAATAGCTGTTCTATCAACAATGTTTGCTCCCCTCCTGGAGTGTTTGAACTCATATATAACAGCACTGAGAAACTGGAAATGAAAGCCAACAAGCAAAAGCGAGATTTGTCATGTTTTGACAGTTTTGCTTTTGTAGGCCGAGCTGAAAGCAGCCGTTCTGCAGATGAGATACAATTTCAGTCAGTTAGTGTAGTGAATGGAGCTGATCAAATTACTTTTTATGGAACGATGTTTCTGTCAAAAGTACGTACTTTTTTTAGAAAGAAGTAATTTTGAATGTTTCTTCTTTCACATTAAGATAAATAAAACTACTGATTATGACTGGACTGTTTCAGTTTTGAAATCTGCAAATCTTCCCACTTATTCTTCCTCCTTTCTGTATCTCCCTTATTTTTCAATTTTGCCTCTGCACGACTGCTAATTAAATAATATTCTTTTATCTCCTACCCTTTTTTTTTTTCCTATCCCTTGTTGACTTATGGACAACTCTTCATTTTACAATTATCTGGTTGCAGTTCACGCTAAAAGAGGGAGGTGAAACAGGTGTTACTTGTGCATTTATATAGACTATTGCACAAGGAATATCTGCTGAATCAGAGCAGTAGTCTGTGCAGTCCACCACTGCGTCTCCAGGGAAATTTCTGTTGTCTGTTCTCTTGGCACTCTGTGCCCACAACTGTTGCATTAAGGATGTTGTGGAATACATCTTTATCTGGCTTTTTTTTAAGTATCCATTTATGAGACCTGTTGTTTACAAAACTGTCTAAACCCCTTTTTGAACCTGCAAATACTGACTCCCTCTACAAACATCTTGTGGCATTGTATTCTAAAAGTTTGCAATCCTCTGTAGAAAGTAACATTTTTTTGTATTTAAAACCAATCTTCTTAAAAGGTCTTAAAACCAATCATTGAATAACTTGGTTTTGTCTTGTGTTTCTTTTTCTTTTTTTTTTTTTTTCTTTGGTGAGGCAGAAGGGGAATATGGTCAACCACAGTTCCTCAATTTGTTCTCACCTTTCTGTTTTGGAAATCTTATTCACATCTTTGTCAGTGTTCTCTCTAAAGCAAATGATGTCAGCTTTTCAGATGCTCATTGTAAGGCAGCAGCTCCTTTCTCTTGACAGTACCCAAGCACAATACTCAAGATGTGGTATATCGAAGAATAACAGCAAAAGTGTACGCTCTGTCAGTACCTGCTTTCTTGAAGCCAAATATTTTGTTGTTTTTTTTTGGGCTGCCACTGCACATTGGATCTAGAAATGTGAAGAACTTCCAAAAATAATGTCAAGATCTATTCTGAGATGTGGTGCTATACAGTGGGGGTGCATTGTCCCTCTTGCAAACTTTTTCCTTATTTGTTGGTTTACAAAAATAACATCTGCCTTTTATTTGGTGAAAAACTTTGATGGTTTTAATTATCTTAATAAATAAATGAGTGGATTACCTACTATTTCTTGTGATACTGCACCTTCATAAAATAAAGTTATTGAACAGCTAGTTTAAAATAAGAAAAAGCATGTTATTTACCTCATGCCATCTTTGCAAATTTAATTTGTAGTTGTTGGAAAGGTCACAAAAAAGGCGGGAAGATAGATACACTGGTAGCTGTTAAACATGATAGGCCAGTTGTAAAGTCCAACTCGGAAAACTGTGAATCTCTGGTATCCAAAACCTGAGTTGTTATCTTAGGCTAAGTAGCTGTCTATTTAATCTTATATTTTCCTCCAAGCAAGTGATGCTGCTAGTCTTACATACATAAATTTATGTATCGTATCATCTGTACAGAACTAAAGTGACTACTGACATGTTGAATATAAATATTTTGGCCAATTGTAATTAAAATCATGAAAGTAGAGAGATAAAAAAGTCATTGAATATCTACAACATTAAAGTCAGTAATTACTGGAGTTAGCACTGTTGCTATAAACATACCTTTTTGGCTAGATTTTTGCCTTCGTACTTCTTAAAGTAGCATTTTATTTAACCTAGTCTAAGATAGGGGAGTTGCTATTGTACCCTGCACAAAATAATTCCATGTGCATGTCAGAATTGCAATATTTAGCCTACGACTTTAAAACACGCTCAAACTGGAAGGTTCATGCACAACCAGTTATTTGTCATTACATTTAAATGAGTAAACTCTCAGGATGACTTACTAATTAAGTGACTATGGTTACCTTTCTTTAGGTTTGGAAGGATCTGCTGAGAAACAAAGAAAAGTGAATTGAATTTTAGTTCTATCATCCTTTTACTGAGCTTATATTTTTTTTCCCCACCAACATGTCTCATCAATGTGCATCATTGTTCCCCTGGCTGAGTGAAAGACAGCCATACAACTGGTAGAGGCTCAGTTCAAACAGTTACCTAGACGCATGACTTCAAAGAAGGAACCCAGAGGACTTTTTTGTTCCTCTGTAACTGCGAATTTAATCTTTTGGGAGTGCAGCTGTTCATTTAGGTAATGTTTATTTGCTTTAAAACATTTGGTGGACAGAACAAAAGAAACAGTTCTGGAAGAGCATATGGTTTCTCTGTATTTGCAAACGGTTCATTGGCCACTATCTAGAAAGTCATCCACTGAGGAGAGACTGGCAGTTCATTAATTTGAAACAGTAATAATTTAGCAGAACTGATTGTTTTCTGAAGTGCACAGAAGATTGTTGATTAGTTATGTTTCTATGGTAACATTTTATATTAGCAAGGACAAGAGCACGGGAATTGGTAAGAATGTTGTAAAGTCATTTCATAATTAGGGATCTGGTTTTGCATATTCTGAGACAAAGACAAAAGTAAACTAAATTCATTTCTTAACTATACAGATGCTCAGAGTCTGATATTGTAGTCAGTAATGTGAACAGATAATAGGTAGTCTTGGTTTTCCTGATCAGGCATCAGAAACACTATTTTTCTGTTTGCTCCTGCAAAGATAATAGATTATTTCCCTCTACTTTCTACAACAGCATATGGCAATACTGGCCATATGGTCTGGCCATGGTCCTACCATGGTTAATATGTTGCTGATTCATAGATGTTTTAATAAGCACCTGCTGAATTTATTCCTCCCTCAGCAAACTGAGGATAAGCTTTAGAGTGCTATGCAGGAATAGGGGTGGAGAAGCACTGCAGTCCTGAGTCTGATGGTTGCAGCCTCCTGGAAGAGGGGCAGTCAGGAGCAGTTTGTGACCACATTGACATTTGAGTGGCTGTGCCTGGGAGGCAAAGGGCATGATAGGAGGTATTTCTCTAATAATTACCTTCTCTGATTTTATATATGTCTTTATTTTCACTGGCTCTACATCTGGGCAGATTTGGTATTGTTGACACCTGGGAAAGGGACAGTGTACAGTACAAATTATCAGGGTTTGCTTTGAATGGTGATGGAGGGCAGCAAGGATTAATTGCAGTGCAGAAAGGTTTTCTGTGAAATGGGGTGTCTTATTGTACAGGAAGCATGGATATGAGAAAGCTGAGTACAACAAAGAAAAATGGATGGAAGAAGAAGACAGAAAGACCTGTAGGAGACCCAGGAGAGCGGACTTCTTGATGGCACTGATGATAACTCATGATATGTCTGAATTATCTAGCTACAAAACAGATATTACTCCAGATAACGAATATCCTAGAGGAGGCAATAAATATTTGTCCAGTGGAAAGATCAGTGGTCACTGGTCTTGGTTCAGTGCTGTAGGAGCTACTCTGCTGCAAACAGGAGTATGACAACATAAATCTCATTTGGGCTTAAATTCAAAATCCCTCATGTATATTACTACCACATTCTTAAGGGGTTTTGATACAGGTTCTCTAACTGCACTAACTGGGCTCAGTTTTTAATCCTCTCAAGTGCTTTTTTAGAGCTTGAGCATCACCCAGCTTCCCACTCTTCCTTAAGCATTACCATCTCTCACTGAATAAACTAATCTTCTTATCATGTACATGATATGCTCCATTAATATTTTTTCCTGTTGAAAGGGGATCAAGCCCTAATAATGAAATATAAACTCAAAGTTGGAATCCAAATAGCTTCCCGACATTGTACATGTTTGTCTTTTTTCATCCAATAGTTCATTTTTTAATGGTAAGTCTCAGAAAATCTGAAAGCCTCACTACTTAAGCAAACTTTATATGCCATTTCTTATCAAAGCTAAATGAGATCCTAATCTACAGAGATATTTTTCATGAGCTTGGATTGTTATTTGTCTTTTATTATTATTATTGACTTGACAGAAAGCTGTCTTTGAAAGAAGCTGAAAACCCAAAATATACTGATGTGTATGTGGTAGGGCATTATTGGTTCCTTCATTTGGGATGACATAATAACGCCTGAACCAAAATCCATCCAAGCGTATATATTCAGATCATGTCTTCCATAATTGAGAGGATGCTATGTGAAATACGTTTCAGAAGACAATAAGAATTATTTGTTTAATTAACGTAGATGTTTTTTAAACTTGAGTCATTGCCAATTTGCATCATTAGGCCTTCAATTCCTTTGGCCCTGTAGAGTTGGTCTATATTGCGGGGTGGAGTCTATGGTGTTTGTTTAAGAGAATGCCATTGGAAACCAATGAACTCTACACTTGCTACCACTTCAACAGAACTGAATAAAGGCATTTTAATTCTAATATATGCTACAGACAGTCACTTTTTTTGTTGTTTAAAGACTCTTCATCTTGCCAAAGCTATTGGTGGACAGCCTTGTTTTGATCTTTTCTAAGCAGGAAATTTCCAGAAAATTTTCCATGCCTAATTTAGTCCTCAGACTAGTCTGAAGTCTAACCATAACTAGGGATTTTATGCAAGTCCAGGCCAGTACTCGCTGGAGTCACTGGGAATTTCTTCATTGACATCAGAGGAACAGGGCTGGGGTGACTGTAGTGTCTTTTGGGTAACCCACAAAAAAGTTTGGGGATGGAGCTTTGTCTTGGTTTCGGCTGGGATAGAGTTAAAATTTCTTCCTAGTGCTGTGTTTTGGATTTAGTATGACAAGAATGTTGATAACACACTGATGTTTTCAGTTGTTGCTAAGTATCTTGTCAAGGACAACTATTCTCCAGCAAGCTACCAAGCTACCACCCCCCCAAGACTGGGAGAAGGGAACAAAGCTAGGACAGCCAGCCCAGCTCGCCAACGGGGTATTCCATACCATGTGACGTCATGCTCAGTATATGAAGGGTAGGCGTGATCCAGGAAGTACCAATCGCTACTTGGTTATCGGTCAGCGCGGGTGGTGAGCAATTGCATTGTGCATCACTCATTTTATACATATTATTTATTATTATTATTATTATTATTATTTTCTCTTTTCTGTCCTATTAAACTATCTTTATCTCAACCCACGAGTTTGTTTCCTCACTCTCACCCTTCTGATTCTCTCCCCGCTCCGCTGAGGTATTTGGCTGCCTGCCAGGTTAAACCACGACAGGCTTCTTTCTCACCTTTGCCTTCCTCTCTCACTTCCTATACTGTACCTCCACTTAAGACCCTGTCCTTTGCAAGCTAAATGAACCATTTCTTTCCTTTCCTTCCCCAAATTCTTTTAATTTATATAAAGGTCTCTCAAGTAATTAATTTAGAAATGCTTGACTAAAAAAAAGTCCAATATTTAGCTAATTCAGAGCTTGCTTTGATATTTGCTTGTCTATGTAACTCACTAAAGAATGCCTCCTAAAGGCCCAGCAATTTTTTTAGCAGATTTTATTTATAGTCTGTGGGATCTATGAAACTTACTTCTAATTGATGTGCCCAGTAAGTGGAGCTCCTATTTTTTTGAAGATAGAGGTATCCCAGATTATCCTTCCTTATTACTATCGTTATTCTTCCAGCAGACATCCCTTGCTGCTCTAATGCATCTTGTGTTGTAATGTAGGACTGGCAGAGTCTCTGCTTTCAAGCAAAACAGTGTCTACAGTAAGAAACCAGATGGGAGATATGGTATTGTTTGCTCCATAATGATCAGGTAGCCTGGATTGCTTGAACAACACTTTTGCTTAGCTGGGCTAAGCAGAAAATTATATGAGTGTATTACATAAATAAGAAGCTGTTCCTTAATTGCACACAGGAAATACCACTTTTAATGACCTTTGAAAGAATTATTGTATTAATAAACATTTTGTATCAGGAGATTATTTTTATGTGTTACCTCATGGGTAAATTTATCCCTTTTGAGGTGAGTGGTGCAGAGTTTGGGAGAAAATAGAATAGAATTAGGAGTTTAATAATTGAAATATTTCATATATAAGTATTTGTAGTCGGAAAGGTAATTGTTCCTGATTTATTCTGGTTTTGTTGTTTGTTTGTCTTCTAGAATTGCTGCCACTATCATAAATGTGTCCCACTTGTTGAGCAGTCTGTGCAATGTTTTTCTCAATTAGGCTGACAATGAAGTCATACAATTGTTGTTGCTGAAGTGTTTCTCAAAGGTGAATCTCTTAGAAACCGAAAATGCAAATTTTTACATAGTGGGTAATGTTAAAGTATGTTGGTAAAATAGACACAAAACAAGGAAATTTTAGTATTTTAGTTTCAGTTTAAGGACTGTACACTGTCTGGAAGTCACAGTTACCTTGCAAAAGGCAGGTTATGTTTTTTTATCTCGATCATTGCAAAAACAGATGTACATTGCTAAAGCAGTCCTGAAATAAGAATATTCTTTCCCTCTTCTATCTATAGATTTTTACCAAAATTTGGGAGGAAAAGAAGCAGGGTAACTCTGGAACTGCCCTTACATTTTTTGCACAGAATATTTAGTACTGAAAATGGACGACTGGGTTAACTGGACTTCTGGCCAGATGCATGATAATATTTTTTTTTGTTTTGGTTTAGTTTTTATTTTCCTCACTTAACCTGTTGTTGTTGCAGTTTGAAGTGATTGTTCAGCTACCTGCTCCAAATGGTGAAAGATTGATTTCTGATCCCTTTCTTCCAGCAGGGGTTGTAACACCATTACCATTTCCCGCATCAGATTTCTCTTTTCCAGACAAAACAAAGCTGATTCTTTAACATTTCTCCATAGTTCAAGTCCCTTGTCATAATTTCTTTTCTGGATTCTCTCAATTTTTTAAGCACAGGGTCAAAACCTGAGACAGCACCTCATCCAGTGGTTTGCCACTGCCACTGCCACTGCCACCGCTGTGTATGGCAGAATGGTTATCTTCCATGCCTTCCAGATAATACTGCTGATAGTACTTTCTTGACAGATTTGCTCTTCATTCAACAACATCATTAACTTAAAATCAGTTTGCATGCTAGTACAAACTGGAATGGTTTTTTTCACAACATTATTTTTGCCAACAGTTTTGCCTTTCATATTTACATATTTGGGATCTCCTTTTTTCATTTGGTTCTGCTTGACACATGAGCTTTTTTTGTGTGTTTTCTGCATCAACTTTGAAACTCAACAAGCTTCCCAGAATACACTTTTTTTTTAAAGTCTTACATCATTCAAATCATAAACAAAAGGATTGAATATGTCTATGAAAGATCCATGGGATGCCACTTGTATATCCTTTCAGTGTGGTAGCAAACCACTGATAACCATGCTTAGAGGGTTTAATTGGTTGATGGTTGATGAAACTATCTCCAGTTTCTCAGTTATCCCTGACGGAATTAGGAGTTTGACCTTATTCATGGGCCTGACTAACATGAAACCAGTCCACAATGACAATGATTTAACAGCTGCGTCTTTTCCATATATTTGTATTAATTTGTTCTCAATTAACTAAGCTCACGGCTTAGGCAGGTGTCCTCTTTGCTGGGTAAAAAACTGTCTGGATGGCCGAGCCCAGAGAGTTGTGGTGAATGGAGTTAAATCCAGTTGGCAGCCCGTCACGAGCAGTGTTCCCCAGGGCTCAGTTTTGGGGCTGGTCCTGTTCAATATCTTTATCAATGATCTGGATGAGGGGATCGAGTGCTCCCTCAGTAAGTTTGCAGATGACACCAAGTTGGGCAGGCGTGTTGATCTGCTCGAGGGTAGGAAGGTTCTGCAGAGGGACCTGGACAGGCTGGATCGATGGGCTGAGGCCAACTGTATGAGATTCAACAAGGCCAAGTGCCGGGTCCTGCACTTGGGTCACAACAACCCCATGCAACACTACAGGCTTGGGGAAGAGGGGCTGGAAAGCTGCCTGGCGGAGAAGGACCTGGGGGTGCTGGTTGGCAGCCAGCTGAACATGAGCCGGCAGTGTGCCCAGGTGGCCAAGACGGCCAACGGCATCCTGGCCTGTATTAGGAATAGTGTGGCCAGCAGGAGCAGGGAGGTGATCGTGCCCCTGTACTCGGCACTGGTGAGGCCGCACCTCAAATACTGTGTTCAGTTTTGGGCCTCTCACTACAAGAAGGACATGGAGGTGCTGGAGCGTGTCCAGAGAAGGGCAACGAAGCTGGTGAAGGGCCTGGAGCACAAGTCTTATGAGGAGCGGCTGAGGGAACTGGGGTTGTTTAGTGTGGAGAAGAGGAGGCTGAGGGGAGACCTCATCGCGCTCTACAACTACCGGAAAGGAGGTTGTACTGAGGTGGGTGTTGGTCTCTTCTCCCAAGTAACAAGCGATAGGACAAGAGGAAATGGCCTCAAGTTGCACCAAGGGAGGTTTAGATTGGACATTAGGAGAAATTTCTTTACTGAAAGAGTGGTCAGGCCTTGGAACAGGCTGCCCAGGGAAGTGGTTGAGTCACCATCCCTGGAAGTATTTAAAAGACGTGTAGATGTGGTGCTTAGGGACATGGTGTAGTGGGCATGGTGGTGTTGGGTGGACGGTCGGACTCGATGATCTTAAGGGTCTTTTCCAACCTTAATGATTCTATTCTATTTTAACTCCACTGTTATCTGTAAATTTGGATATTCTTATACTAAGATAGTTAATTGACCTGTTTTTTAACTTAATCGGACTTTGCTCAACAATCGTTGCTTGTGTTTCTATCTCTGTGTTAAAATCAGTTGTGTAATTAGTTGTGTTTTCAAAACTCTAGTCACAAGGCATTTAATACTTCAGATTTTTCTCTTTCAGTACTTATTTGCTTTCCTCCTCCACAGTCAATGAGCATATACTTTCCTTTTACTCTTTCCAGATTGTATAAATGCAGTATAATATTTTTGTTCTTATTCTTAATATCTTTGGCCAGTTGTAACTCATGTTGTGCCTCCATCCATATGGTTTATATTCATACATGCCTGCACTATTCTTTCGTCTTCCTCTGCTAGCTTTTTTGTTATGTTTTGATTTTCGGAGTTAGATGTTCTTTAAAATTTGATCATAGTTGTGTCTTTCCATTTCTTGTCTTTTTCACTACTTTGAGAGACACTTTCTTGTCATGCTTTTTTATAATATCCTTTATAATCAGCCAGCTCTCCTGAATGCTTTTGTTTTTTACATTATCTACTCAAGATACAGTGCCTATTCATAAGGGTATTTTAATTTTTAATTCTGTTCTGAATTTGAGTTATTTTTCTGAGCACAAATTATGAAAATATTAAGGACACTTTTATAATAAGGTATCAGCCTAACTCACTCATATATTAAAAGAGTTCATTAACTATTCCTCATGTAAAAACACAGTTTGTGACTCTTACTTAGAACAAGCTGGCTGCATCTCTATTACTTTCAATGACACTGAAGTAAGACACGCCCTGTACTACTCAATTAAAGTCCATGAAGTGGAGTTAAAGTGTCCACTAATTAGAAATATTCAGAAAAAAAGACTTGTTAATCAGGATGACAAACTTGGTTTGCTCAGTTTTTGGTAAAGTGAAGCTTCTTGTTGTCTATGATTCAGTGCACGAGTTGCATATAACCACAGACTACCACTACATGAAATATACCTAAGTGATCAAATACAGATGATGCTAACTGTAATTATAAGAACACTATTCAGATCATTTACACATTCCATTTATGAGTGTAACATGATAAAATCACTGATTAAAACATCAGGTAACTGTTGATAATATCCTCTGTGTCCAGTGACACAGACATATATGCTTCATTCATATTAGAGTTTGGAGAGCAGTTTTAATTTAAAGCAAATAAAGAATTCACATCTTTTACAACAAGATCTAATGGTGTTCCTTTAGATATTGCAGTGGGGCTTGCTTTGAAGACAGATGAGGAGTAAAGATTTACAGAGCTATCAAAACAAGTACTGTGACCTATGCATGCTGCAGTCCCCTCCTCATGTAAGCATGATCCTGTACAAAACACTGAACTTTGCGTGCTTTATTGGATGCGACTGATCTTCAAGCACCCTTCCTTTGCGAAGGCTGGCTCCAAACTCACCAAAGTCTTCAAAAGTCTTCCTGTCAGTTCTTAAGTCTGTGTGTCAGGAATCTAAGTTAAGCCTCTCCTTTTGAAAAACTATACTTATAAGTATGTATTAAGCCATTCAGTCACTTCAAAAAGCTGTCAGAGAGCAACTGCTGTGCTACTTTTGATACATTTGTTTAGGAATGGGCAGAACCTGCAGCTGTGCCTGTTTTTCTCATGCCTGATTAGTTCTGTGTTCTCCAGATGATGAAATGACATAAGGTAAGGGCTGATTCGACTCCTTAATTTCTAAGTCTCTTAAAAGGAATATTTTTCCTTTTATTTAGTTTTGTCCAGAATGTTTCTGCCCTTGCATTTTTCTGCTTTCTCTCTAAACTCAAGTTTTTCCCTTTTCAATACAGTTTTGTGATTATTCTATGCCTTTTTATTTTCATTTTTTAACCTTTAATTAGTTTTGATATGTTGTTTTCCAGAAAACCCGTTTCTTGTTCAACTGTGGGTAAGGATGTGTTTTTCTTCTTTCTGGTACAACAGTGGCTTGTTTGCACTCACATTTTCATGGGGATCAAGTTATTTATAAAAATAGAAGAGGAAGCTGCTTTCCATGCAACTCAAATGAACCAGAGGTTATACTTGTGCATGGAGCCGGTCAACAGATAGTGCATCTGCTGCACTATACGCATCAACTCTAATCAGAAAAGAGGACAGTGGCGCTAACAACATATTCATTTACTTCTCAGATCAATGTGTGTGACAGAACGTGTGTTAAAATGCTGTAACTAAAGAGTGGGTAAGACAGGAGGGAAAAAACTTGACTGTTGAGTGTGCTGCTGAAGTTCACTCATTTTGTAGCTAAAGATCACTTGAGGAAAATTTTACTCTTTGCATTTCTGGAAAACTGCAACTTTTTTAGCAAAAACAGTAAAAGCATTTCAGCTGGAAATTTATTTTATGTTAGCTAAGATTATATGTATTACATGGTGTGCGAGCCAACACTCGCATGCAGTTTTTTTGATTAATGACCACAGTTTTCTGACGGGCAGACCCATGAGAAAAGGTGAAAGGGGGAAGCCTGAGATGGCACTAGGATGAGTGGGAGCTGTTCTTTGTGGCTGGGGTGACAGGGAGCTGCCCTGGGTGATGGGAGTGAGGGGTGGGGGAGAGATGCAATGAGGTAGGAGGGCGGGGAGTGACACAACACACTGGGAAGAGGCCCTCTGTTATCAGGGATCCCACAGAGCCCCAAAACACCGCGGGAGGGAGGAGGCACATGAAGGGAGAATGAGTCCGGGGCTGCACGTCCCATGGAGAACAGGGACGTGGGTCCCCAGCCAGAGGCCTTTGCAGAGGCATGTCAAATAGCTTCTAAGCTGTGCCTTAGCACTAGCAGTTCAGAAAGTAAATGACTTGTAGAGGCCGCTATCAGAGCTGTAAGGCTAAGTGTATGTGTTGCCCTTTCTTGGGGTTTACGATGAATACAGTGTAAAGCCAGTGTCAAAATAGCAAAAAACAAGTCATTCCCTCTACATTTCTTTCTTCTGTGTCACTGTATTGATAGACAGTTTTTTTAATCTCCTGCTGAATCAAGCTATGACCTCTCGGTCCCCAAAGGTTCATAACTTGTTAATGAGAATTTCCGGGTTATCCAGATACTGCTGCAACACAAATAATAAGTGAACATATTGGCCTTGTAGCAGCTATACAAAAAACTTGAAATGAAGGAAGCTACGTGTAATTTCTGACCTTTGAATGACCTTAGCGTGAAGCCTTAAAGGCTTCCCTTCGGGAAGTGTGTTTTCCTACCAGAATACATGTAAGTAGGACATCTTTTGGAAAGGAATGTTCCTAAGGATTTATCACAATCAGTCTTCACTTTGGCTGCTGTAAACCATGGAGGTTCACATATAACGAAAAAACCAATGTTTTAATATACTTTACTAGTCAAACTTAGGGAAAAATTCTGTCTCACAAATCCCTGTTGCATGCTATAGGGATGAAATGTTTCCTGCTGAAATGCTTAGCAGTGTTCTTGAAGCAGGAACTAAAGAACATTATTTGCAAAAAGGAGAAGTCAGAAGCTTAATCTGATTATCATGGAGCATTCCTTCCTACCAACCAGATTTGACTTATGTGTATCTCAGTAAATCCTGTGTCTGAGTTACAGTGCTTCTTGTCTCTTGTATCTTTCTAGAAGTGCAAGGTTACCAGACATGAAAGTATAACATTTTCAAAGAAGCCCATAGTTCCTCAAATTCTGGGATATGTGTTTTATGTATTTGAAACGTCCCGTCCTTTAAGCATGGATTTTTTTGTAATTTGTTCTGAAATGTGTTTTCTTGCCAAACATATGTTTAGATGCAATAGGAAGTAAGTGCAGAACTGTGGAGAGACAACTCATTGTTATTACGCTTTATCAGCACTTTTAGTGATAGTTATTATACTTGAATAATGTACTTACAGTACATGTACAGTAGAAGCACACGTATGTTTCTGTCTGAGTAGTCCTCTGTCATTCAGGAGAGAGTATGTGTTTTTCAATGGTGAGTAAAGGACATACAGCAGATGCATGTTTTCAAAGGAAAAGGCAACAGTTAAAAAATCAGGTCTGAGAAGTGCAGAAATAACAGAGGTTCCTGTGAAATAAGAACAAAATGTATGTGCAGTCCTTTCCTCATATAGCTACTTTGAACTTCGTGACACACTGGATTCTCTGCTCTTCCAATGGAGGCAAGTCCTAGAGACATCTTAGAAAAACTAGGCCCATAAGGGACCTCCATATTAAAAAAAGAAATGTTAAAGCCTCTGCTGCAAAATGTGAGTTGGTGTTTGGTTCTGAAGTTCTGTAAAGCTATGGATTAGTTTGCTTGAGCTGTTCTGGTTCAACCTCTTGTAGGGAAAGTAGGGCGATTCACAACTAAAATTTGGAGCAGAGCATTAGCAAGCTGAACAATCAAGTAAAATTTTGTCATGGAAACCAAAGGATGTATTAGAAAGCTGCAAATGACAATTCCATGGCATGCAGAAGGAATATAATTACCCCAATTTGTTTCTGTAAATGTGGATGATGACATCATCTCAAAGAGGACAACTTTAACAGTAACAACTGCTTTTTTAAAATTCTATTTTTGCCTGATGACAGGTCCTTCGGCTTAAGGGGAAACTCTTACTGTACTAGAAAATGAGCAGCCCTCTGTGGCGAAAAAGGACTGCTTTGTAGCCCGGCTGCCTGCCAAAGAGGATTAACTCACTGTGCAGATTGGCTGATGCTCAAGGGTTTGGATGAATTAAAAGCCATTTGAAATGAGTCATCCCTGTGAACCCCTGTGCTTTTGCATTCCTATTCTCCTGGGGTGGACCTTTTAATGGGCAACTGGGACTCAGAAACATCAGAAATGTAGACAAAGATTTCATAAATAGGCTGATACCTGAATGAATGCTGGTGCAGAGGAAACTGCCAAAAAGTATCTCTTGTGGAACACTAGACTTTCTCCAGGGTTTCCTAATGGACCATAGAGATGGATATAATTTTTTCACTCATTTAGAGGGGAAAAAAGTGAGGCATAGTGGCAGAAAAAAAAAGTACTAAATTGGTAATTAAAAGATCATTCTATCAAGCAGAAGTGTTGATCAGAAAACATTTCCAACAGCTCCCATCTAATCTGAAAAAGAAAAATAAAGAGATTTTCAGTATAAAAACACTGGCAGTACAAAATATACTAGCGAAAATATTTTACAATATGAGTAACTCTTAAAGGGAAGGATTTGCAAGGTATTCTTGATAAGGAGGTGACGGAATTAATTTCCCTACTAAATCTCACCTTTAACATCTAACAGTTTTTAGCAAACCGCTTACAAAATTGGGGAGTACCTTTGCATCTTATAACTCTGGAAGAGATTTTCTTCTGCAAACTCTTCTGTTTGCTTTTTGAACATACTGAGTTTTGGCACCCATGCTATCTGGTGGTATAGAGTATCATAGTTTGATTCTATATAGTAGAAAGAGAAGTATTTCCTCCCTATTTGTGCAAAGCTTTTTGTTTAATCTCCTTGGTGATTCTCACCATTATTTCCTGTATTTTTTCAGATATTAATCCTTCTTCTTCCAAAAGGCCTTTTGATGCACAGTCTTGTCCAAAGCTTCCAGGACAGTGAAATACACATTAACAATAGCATCACCCTTATGAACTTCAATATTGACTACTTCAAAGAACTTACCATGTGCTCACACTTTTCCAGTATAATGGATTTATCTCTTTTTTTTTCCTTGTTGGGTGGGTTTAGGAAAAATGGCAAAAAAAAAGGGCCTGGTTTTATCCCAGTGCAATTTGTTTCTGTTGTAGGACCCATTTTTGACTGCAAAGCAAAAATTAAACAAATAGAAAATAATTTTTAAAATGAAAAAGCATTAGAAGAGGTGGAAGGGGAACAGGAAGCCGCCATTTTCCTGATGTAAGACACTCATGAATCTTTCATTGTGTCTCTAAAATACTAAGGGTACCTGCAAAAGACCTAGGACAAAACTAAATGTCATTCTTCCTAAACTTCTGAGACTTGTCATGTTCAGCAGATTTTTTAAAAAATGGTATAAATATTTTAATTTCACTTCTATTAAAAGACATGACAAGATTACTACTGAAATAGCATGCTCTAGAACATACTTGAGTCCATCTTATTAGCCAATATTGATCTACACTGATAATTCACAGTACTGTCACACTTCTTAAGCAACCAAGGATGATATTCCTTCTTCAACAAACAGAACTAATAGATATGTGTTGTCATATTTATTAATAGATATATTATGTTATGTATGTTATAAATAGACACATATTTTCCCTAAGGAATGGGAAATGCAGTGAAACAAATAATTTTTACAAAAATGGGCACACTGATCTCAAGCCTTCTCAATGAATTGAAAGACTATTACATGATTTTTATCTATAGAAATTTTTCTATTTTGCCAAAACTAAAATAAACTTAATTCATTGCCTCCGAAGATGTATATATAAGAATAATAACATGTGATTACACAGTACATCATTAAAAATTTTATAACAAATAGTTGAACTGATTATTAAATGAACAACCTATTCTCTATAAATTATATAGCTGAAGTGTTTGCAAATACTTTCAATCACCTAACACATTCATAGTTAGCAAAGCTTGCATGCAATTATCTATGAATCAAACACTGTATCCAATTCCATCCTTATGCAATGTCTGAGTTTTATATGGAAAAGAGAGGCATCTTAGAAGTAATTTCTCTGCAGAGTAGAAAAACACTTTCAGTAACACAGCTTTACAAATGAGACTATGATGGTAGGAAGGAGACATGAATGTACAGGCAGCAGCTGCAACTCCCTTGAAACCCAAGATACAGTATTTCTGGTCAAATATGGCAATAGACTTGTACTTCTTGCATCCCTGTCTTTGGGTGACTTGGAACAATTGAGCTTGCAGAGACATTAATACGAAGAAAATAGGATACGCAAGTTACAGAACAGCACAGCTTTGCTCGAAATATTGCTTTGGAGATCTAGCAAGAAAAAAGGTATTAAAATAAAGGTTATTAGCTAATCTCAAATTAGAAGTAAGAAATCCTTCATTAACACCATTCTGTGTTGTTCTTTGACTTACCTTTAACTTCCCCAAAATTTGGGTTTCATGTCCTCTCCTCCTAAGGATGTAAATTACCGTATTCCAAGTGATTTGTGTTAGACATGCCTGAGAATTCCCTCCTTCAAAT
This sequence comes from Calonectris borealis, assembly GCF_964195595.1. Taxonomy (NCBI): domain Eukaryota; kingdom Metazoa; phylum Chordata; class Aves; order Procellariiformes; family Procellariidae; genus Calonectris; species Calonectris borealis. The sequence goes on along the minus strand of NC_134352.1, from coordinate 15,609,030 downwards.
GCAGTTTTATGTTCATAATATTGCTTTAAAAATATATTTTAAAAGTCTGTATTTTTTTTCACTAGAAAACTTAAGGGATGTCTTAAAATAAATCACCTCCTTGAATGGGGCATTCGATACACATTTTCCTATTGCACGGTCCATTACAGTATTTCTATCCCACCTCTTTGCTACTATCCACTCTGAATAGGTTTGAATATGTAATCTGTATCATTTAGGTGTATTGACTTTTTATTAATTCCTTTTCTTTATTGGCAGATATCCTTCTATAGACAGAAGAGAAAAACCAAAGGCTGGGATAGAAATACAGAGCTCAGGAATTTTTTGAGGAAATCTTTAAGAATGTAAGTCTGAATGGTGCTACCACATTGGATAGTTCTGTTGTCTGCTCAGTGTATTGTTTTTCTTTATATTTACAGCCTCTTTCTCTTATGAATTTTCTTTTCTTACAGTTATAATGCATAGTTGCCAGTGAGATTTATTCAGACTCTATGTTATTTCCATTTCATAATATTTCATTAAACTTTATTTGTGTGTCATTAAACTCACACCCTCTCCGGTCCTGCACTGTAGTTATCTTGTCATCATAAATCCTCTGTTAATAGGATTTTATTTCTGAACTAACAATAAAAAGTAATGGAAAAATGAAAATTTTGTAACAAATGATTGTAAAGTGCAGAAATTGAGCCAACGGGCTGGAAAAATGAGATAGTAGTTTTCTTCACTTACAGAGCAATATATTAACAATTTATGAGCTATCACTTTGAATAATCTAATTGGATTGGTGGAATCTGGACAATAAGTCTGAAATATTGACTCTGAGGGGACATCTCCTGTGTTGTTTTTTTATTCTAACCATGTTTCAAACTCTGTCATAGCAGTGGATGGGGGGGAGGGGGTGTGTGAGTTGGAAAGAATTAGTCTCAATTAGTTTTGAAATTTAATCAAGGCTTTTAAAACGGATGTTACTTATCTTACATACAAAAATTAGAGCTGCTTCTGGAAAGTTTCTAATCAATATCAGGCTGCACTAATCTATCATAATTTTTGTTTCATGTATTTCTTACTTGAAAAAAAGACTGTTTTTTGTTTCAGATGTTTCCCAGAAGAGATTTAAAACTGCTATGTCACCATTGTATCTTCCTAATAAAAAAAAAGAAATAGAAAACCCACAAAATTAATCAGAATCTTATATCTACTTATTTTTCCTAGAAGAGCATCAGATAAAATGGGGATGGTACGATGGTGTATTGTAATCACTGGTGTTTCAACATGGTGCTGTTGTTTATTTTCAGCTGACCAACATTCAAGCAACGAAAGTGTTTTTCTATCTAATGATTCTTTTAAACTGAAGCTGGGTTTCCTTCTGGCATATAAGCTTTAAATAAATACAATATGTATACAAATAATGTAATTTCTTGAGCTCTGAAGACAGATGACTGAGCAAAAATATGTCAGGTTACAGAGGACACTTAGACGTGTAGTTGAGGTGGTTTTGGTTTTTTAGGTTTTCATCCTTTCTGTAATATGACAGAAAAATTGCAAAATTTTATATATGTATACATTTCCACAATGCATCTGTAGGCAAACAAACAAAATGAACAGGAGAAAACATGAAATAATAACAGCTCATTTGAAATGTAGCTTAAATTTTATTTAACTGTATGGGCAAATCCTCATGGTAGCAATAAATTTGAGAAACACTAATCTAGAAAGAGAGCTAGTAGTCTACCACAGTCTTTAAAAAAACTTACCAGAACTGGTGGGCAAGTTTATATTCTTCTGTCAGTTTTGGAAAAGTAACAATTTATAAATAAACATCAGGAGAGACCCATATAGGAAAATCCCACACCCTTTAATACACTTTCTTTTTAAGCAGTTGCGCTGATACTTTTCTTTAGATGAAAAACAGCATGAACTTATCTATAGAGCAGAACTGTAATTTTACATCACCTTTCTAAGACGCTCTCTTCTCGACTTCCTAATGTTACTAACATTGTTCTCCTGGTCTTCTCCTGAATGTTCACAGGCTGAACCATTGGCATCTGAGGGAGGAAACTCACATTTCTAACATGATTGAGTAAAATCACAAGTCATCGATGTGCCACGTAACAAGTGAGATATAACAACTACTGTCAAATGTCTTCGGTTGTGGAAACACTAAACAGGGAAAGCAGCTGGGTAGACGGGCAAAGGTTGAAAGCTAATATTGCCTACCTACAGACTTGGGTAGCATCCTAATAACCATCTTTCTTCTATTCCCTTTTGCTTTGGGGTCTCAGAAAGGTCTTGAAGTTTTGCCATCTTTTTTGTTATGCATGTTGATAGATTTAATTATGAGCCACATAATTATTCTCTAGTAAAATGATTAAATGTTTAAGTGAGCAATGCTTACATTTTCTGGGGTGAAAGGAGGATGACCTCAAAGGAAGTGCCAGAGCAGTCAGTTTAGTAGTGTTATCTTGTATGACTTTAATTTACTTGAGGCAGTGCTTTATGCTGTCACTGATCAGTCGGGAACCTGATGTAGAAATATAATATTTAGATACTGAATGTATTTACTTCTCTTGGGGCATTTGCATAAACTAATATGTACTAATATATGATACAGAAGGAAACTCAAGGCCTATGCATTTTTAAGTCCCAGTGAAGCCTTAGTCTTGAGTTGGACTGAGTGACAAACAGGCTTTGTGGCAGATTGCTTCATAGGGATGCATTTTAGCCATAAATTTGTTATTTTTTGAGTAATGAGTAGCAAAATTACCTTTCGCAGTTCTGAGATGAACTCACTTTTGATGTTATTTTCTGAAGCAGTTTATACACTTACTAATCCATTTGGATATCTCCTGGCCTCCTAGTGTTAACTTAAATCGCTTTTGTGAAAGCCTTTTCCACTGTGTTTGAATCAATGATAATGATAGGGTATAAAAATTATGGAGAAGACACTCAGAAAATAAAAAAGGTGGTTACACAACTACTCCTCACTAGCATGTTTGCTTCCACTGGCTCTTGGCCCATCACTGTCACATGCGGGCATAAATCAGATGAAGTTAGTAGGACCCAGGTTCAAAAAAAAGAAAAGAAGGTGGCTCTTCAAACCAGAAACGGCAGAGCTGTGGATGTCTTGCCATGGTATCTCCTGGGCTTTTATGTGTTGAGAGGAAGACAGGACAAGTTCATGTAAGAGAACTCTATTGAGGTCTACTATATACATAAAAATTACATCTAGCTTAGGAAATCCCTGAACTGAAAAATTTTTTTGAAGGTTGGAGAGCACAGGGGAAGTTTTCCCTGTGTTTGAAGGTCACTGATGGCCACTGTGAAGAGATGATCCCTGAGATTGGGGACAGTTTGGTTGCATCCTGAGCAGTCATTTTTAAGTTCCTGTGGTCTTCTATTAACTGTGTTTCTATCAGTCTGATCCACTCCAAGGATTTTCAAGGGTTATTAGCAAAACAGCATACTCCTGAGGGATGTGTGCTCATTAAAAATTTTCTGGTTCTGATTTTGCACCTGATTTGTTGGGTGGTTTCAGGCAATTTATATGTGTCTTTGTTTTCATGTGTTGCTCTGAGTATACATACTTTGGTCTCTTTCCATAATTAGGAAATTAAGTAGGAATGTGATCTTAGAAAATGGAGAATTTGCTGCTGATGGGCTGGGGTTGCTAATGAGCATCTATTTCTCAGGTTAGAAGACAGCTGTGTTGATCTTATGAGTACTGTTGGCAAAAGGCTTTAGAAGAGGTAAGGACCATCAAAGTGGCACTGGAATATTTTCAGCTCAGCTGTTTCCTCATTTCTCTGTATCACATGGCTACCACACTACTTTCTTCTCTCTACAAAAATTCAAATTAGTTCCCCTTACCTAAAAAACAAAACAAAAAAATCCACACAGTATATTTTCTTTCTGCTTATTTGTGCAAAAAGTCATGGGATTAAAGATGATGTTGGTTAGGCCACAAGAATGAGGTTATCAGGGCTTGTGGATATATTTGTCCTCCTGGAGAGGTGATACATTTTCTGAGGTGCAATATGTTCCACAAAAGGTAGGTAATGCATTAAATTTTGGCACAATATTCTGGCTGTGTGAGGTTCCAAACAAGTGCAACACGGGCATTAAGTGAATTACACTGGACAATATCCTATTATAACCCATTTTACTGGTAACTGTTTGTCACCTCTTTAAATGTATGTGCCTGTTTCCACCTAGCTATATCAGGCACTGAGAAAGGATGTGGTAATTAAAAAGTCCAAACGAGAAGTTTAGAACAACAAAAACTGGAAGAAGATGCTAGTAACTCCTTTTATAGATGTAAAGATAAAACCCTGGAGCTTCTGAAACGTCCTTAGGTCTCTGAGATGAGAACTATTTTGTAGCATCAAAACTCTGTAAAAGCTGAGGCAGTATGAGTAATAATAATAAAAAAGGTTTAAAAAGAAAGAACTTGATACTTAGAGTGGAAAACACAAGAAATCTGTATTTAAATTCAGACTCCCGATTAGCAGCTACAAACATGGGAAAATGGAGATGCCTCTTACTGATGCTGTCAGACTGTCATGGTCAGCGATTTCAAAGGATGTGAAGCAGCTTAAGCAATGAATTGCCCATTTTAAATGCAAAATAAATTCCTGCTGTACAAGCAGCACCAAGAATGAAACTAAATGCATGTGAGAAATTGGAATTGAGGTTTGCCCCTCTACATGTGTTATTATGATGGTCTAGGTAATAAAGTGTCCCAACTTGCCATTATTTCAGCATTTTATTTCTGTTAGAAGTGGTGCAAAATGAAGTAATAGATATCAGGGAGAAGAAATAAGTGCATGTTTCTTGTGGTTGATTATTTTTTCACCTTATTTGAAGACTGGCTCCTTTTCAAACAGGTAGCTTTATACAAACAGGATAGTTCTTTGTGACTAGCATGGTGTACATGAGGCAATAAATTGCACAATAACACTTCTTTGGCTTTGATGGTAAAAACAGTTGTAATGTCCTCTGCTTTTAGCTGTAAGCATTTAATCAGTTTGCAATAGTCATAGGAGGCCATGTGTTTGAGTCTTTCTCAGTAATAGGACCAGAAGTCTGACCAGAGGATAAAAAAGAGTGAGTTTCATTATACAGTATCCCTTTGCATGGTTTCTGAGCAGCTTGAGCTATCTTTTTGCTGCTGTTCAAAAGATACCCTGAACAGCAAGTTGTCAGTGCAGTTGGGCCTTTCAGCAAAACTTTGCTTATTTCTTTTAATTCACTACATCTGTAGTGCCATCATTTTGTTTAGGTGTCAAGACAGAAAATTAGGCAGCCAGCTGTTAAAAAGCAAACATGCTGAGACCAGGCTTTCTGAGGCATATTATTTAGCTTATAAGCACACAATATCCTGTAAAGATTTGTTTTCTTCCCATAGTTGGTGGTGAACATAATGAATGAACTTCATTATCTTCTTCCCAATAATACCAGCACCTGTACTTCCATTTCTACTCTGAACATTAGATATAGAACTCATAGTGGGGGTGACTATCAGACCAACATGCCTACAGATCTTGGAAGTATTTCTACACCTTTAAATCATCTAGGGATTGCTCTAAACACTGCTGCACCTCAAAATGTGGGAGTGCAACTGTATTAGGCAAAAGATCTGACACAGCAGATTGCATGGGTGCCTTCTGGACTAAACTGTAGAAACCTGCATTTTTCTCTATTTTCTCATAACCAGTAGCAATCTTGAGAGTCCTCTGGGGTCCAGCTGACCTGTTCCACTGCCCCAGAATGGAGCTGTGGTAGTATCACGTCTGTGCATTCAGAGGGAATTTTGCCCAACTGCTTACTGATAGCTGACAGAAGAAATTTTCCATGCACCAAGGAACACAAAATACTCCAAGTCAGAAGGTGAGGTTGCATCTTCATTTAACAGAAGGGCTGTTTACATCCTTTTGTAAGATTTCTGCTGTTATGCAGCTGAAAGGGAGCGTTTCTGCAGATTGCAATAATAGTTCAATGTGTAAATATGCATTCATATGAAATTACAGTCAAGATTCAATAAAGGGCTGTGCATTGCTTTCCGGGGGGTATGAATAGCACTATGGAGACAATGCACTTGGTCACCTGCAACAATCATCTGGCAATAAATGAAGACTCAGTACAGTCACGCAACTAAAATAATTTCTTTTAAAATTATTATTATTTATTGCTGTTGAGAATGAACTGGAGTGGGTTGGAAACACATTACCAATGCAGATCCTAGGTGTTCAATAGTATTCTAAACCCACACTAGCTCCTGTGTAATTTACATCCTTAGCACTGCAGACAAATTAATTCTCATACCCTGGTAGCCTTTCAGTACTGCATGAGTGTTGATAAAATATCCACCACATCATAAGAGTAAACAGAAGTATGAACATGTGACACCTTGAAATTTATCACCCTGAAAGAAAAACACAGAAGTTGTCCTAATGACATCATCTATTGTGAGAGTCCTTTAATGAGATATAATGTGGTGATGCTGGAGCATAGAAATTACATGACATACGACAGAAGTTTAGAGAGAGCCAGCTTTCTACACTTAATAACAGAAATATTTCAGAGTGAATGAAAATTTGGCAGGACAGGTTTCTGGAAATGCTGCTGAAGGTTTAAAAGTGAAGCAGTGTGCCTCTCCCCTTTCGTCTTGGGGCCTCATTTTGTATACGTTTCAGTGAGTATCAGATCTGAGATTCATACTTTAAGCACAAGAGAATAAACTGTCTCAATAAGGCATTATCACCTGACTGGATTCTGTCAGCTGTACAGTTTAAAGAGTTTAACTTTTTGTTTTCCTTTATTTTAGTATGAGCACTCACGTGTTCCAAATATTAAAAGCTGTTATCTGCGTAGCGCTTGGAAATTGGCAGGCTATTTTAGCTGGCAATTTCACATGTTCAGATGAGAATATTTCCTTGCAATTTTAACTCAATATGGAAGTGGGTCATGGAACTGCTCAGCAAGCTCATTACCGTAGTATTCTGTCAGTATTTTCATTAGCTGGATAGAAATACGCCTGCATACCATTAAGTGGCAACTTATATTACTGTGGAGCTGTACCTGGGGGGCTTTTAAAATCTGTAGTGGTGACCATCCCAGCAGAAGACATCCATTGATTAATAAAAATTGCTGTCCCTCTTCTGATCTCCACCTGTGTTCAATGGCAGGTTTGCATTCACTCCAGCAGCCACCACGCACACCGCCTGGGCATGGTGGCCTCTTTTGCCGTGGGAGCTGGTCAGGCTCCCCTCTCTTGGTTCCTTTCCAGTTAGGCATGGGTACTTTTTCAGCTTGGTTTACTCTCATGACACTCCCAACGTCTTTTGGGTTGTATGATCTGACCTGAACATGAGAGATATGAGGGTGAGGAAAAGGGGGAGAACTGTTTCAGATGCACAGGCTATGAAAACTATTTGGGTGCTCACCACAAACCTAGGATTTAGACTTATGTAAAAAAGCCATGGCACGCAGCTTTTCCCCTGTTTTATTTGGTATAGTAAAGACACATTTTCATCCATCCAGTGGATATTTTTTTCCTTCTCTCTTTTCAATGTCTGAGACTGTGAACAAGGAACCAAGTAGATGGCCTGCTGCCTGCCGCAGCCAGCGGAGCGTGCCAATCCTCACAGTGTTTATAAGTACGGTGAAGGAGTTTTGTTAGCTCTCTAACGTCTATCCCTGGAGGAGATGTTTCACTAATCTAACATTAAATTAGATCTTGAATTCCAGCTACTACATAACCAAAGTTAATTTGGGAAAATAATTTAATTACAGTGCTGGGTTACACATGAGCAATAGGTAATGCATTATGAATATTATATAAATTTTATCTACAGAAAAAAACCCAACTGTTTAATTGTAAAACTTATTTACAAAATATTTGAAGTAGATGTAGTTAAAAAGAAAAAGAGACAAGAAAACAAAATGACTTAATGAAACAGAAAGAACAGAGACAATGAGGCAGTAGCTAGTTCTGAGGCAAAGGAAATGGGAAAATTAGCCACACCACCACAAACCTGTGGCATTTTCATGTAACTGAAATGGAAAAGAACTTAAATATACAGAAAATAAAGGTGAAATTTAAGGATGGCTTGTCTAAGTTCAGTGCTTCAGGGTGAACAGGGGGAGTTCAATACACTGGAGGGCAGTGGAGGACTGTTGTTGGTGAAGAACAAGCAAAAACTCGCACCCATGGAGACCCCAAACCATACTACACTCTAATGCAACTCAGTACCCTGACAATTTGTGCTGTAAGAACCTCACAATGAAGTGCTGTGTTTTAATGTTCCTGAACAAGTGCAGTTTTTTTCAGCTGTATTCCCTTTTTATTTCTTTTCGTTTTTCAACACTTAGTTTTACTGCTGCTTTCTTTAGATTTGTATTTTCATCTTGATTTTGCTGTCTGCCATCATTAAAGATCTGCTAAGGGTGAAGGCATGAGGTCTGCACAGCACAGATTAAAGCTGGCTTTTTATGGTGCCAAGTGCCTCCAGATGTGATTTTACAGCACTTGAGTTCAGCTAACACAACCAGACAGGCTGCCTGGGGGTGTTATCATGATACCAAAACAGGAGGGAACAAAATTTTCAGGGTACAGCCCTGGACTGTGGAACAGTGTCACCAACCAGACCAACTGAGAGACCCGAAAGTGACAGTTGTGTTCTGTTTTGTGCTTTTTCTTGTTTTGTAGTGGGGAAAATTAGCATGAGTGTATGAGACTATTTATGTAAGAGACGTTTATTGGGTTCAGCTACTTGAGGGGGTAAGAGGTCATCATCCATCACCAGGGGGTTTGTTTTTCAGTATTTTGTTTCTGGGAGGTTTTTTATAAAGCCACAGAAAAAAAGCTATGTTTATATGAATCAGATGCACCACAATGTTACACTGACATAAACTTAATGATAATTACAATGTCAGTGCTGATTGATTCAGTGGTGATATTTTTGGCAAAAAACTAGCCAGCTTGTCATAGTGGAAGGGGTTAATAGCATCATAATTTGTTTTTCACCTTCACTGTGCTCTCAACAAAAGGTCTTCATATTTCATTTTTCAGTTACACGTAATTTTTTGAAACGTGGAAATGTAAGTACAAGGGTCTAAATAGAATTTAGTAATAATTTCTACTGTATCATATAGTCTTATCTAAAAATGTGCTTTTAATGGAAACTCTGGGCAACTTTTCTGGAAGCATTTGTGTGACTTTGGATTCGAAGAACAGTTTGAAAATATCCTTTAGGAGTCTGTCTCCCTGAAAAATCAATTCAAATTAAGCTCTTAAGTAATTTATGACCATTTTTAATCTAACTATCTATCTGTCTGTCTATCTATCTAAAAGACCTTGGGAAGGTAAGGTTGCTGGAGGTGAAAGATTCCCAGCTGTAATCCATGCCATATATCTCCAACAACCTACTCTGAATACAGAGGCAGGTAAGTCAGACAAAGCATGAGGCAGCAGGTGTTGAAATACACTTTTGTCTTGGTTGTTTCTGAATGTGTATTAAGCCACATAATTTTTTATCCATTTGGTTGGGATTATCTATCTAATCTGTCTACAAGAAATGAAATTAGAAATGATGTGTTATTAGCTTGTAAACACTTAATCTGTAAACATTTACACAAACAATTGTGCCGTGTTGTTGTACCAGATGGGAAAAAGGCTTTTCTTGTGTTTATGTTGACACTGTGCTTCCGAACAACAAGATTACATTCAATAAAAGCACATGGAATGAAACACGAGTTTTTAAACAAGGTTTGTCAAGAAGACAGCGTTACATCCACGGCCTTGATTGGAACATTGAATTAAAATGAATCTTGTTTTTAAAACAGATAACACAAGTCCTTAATGTCCTGGAAGGGGAAAAAAAGAAGATCCTGTTTAGCTGAGCAAGCAGTTCCCTGAAACATAAACATGAGTAAAGTGTTTCAGTCTGTAAAAAGACAAAAGGTCACCTGGTTCTTGAGCAAAACCATTCATGGTGGAAGAGAAGGATTTATGGCACTGACTGCCACAAAAAAGGCACCGAAATAATCTCCCACAAACTGTCATAATTGCATTTGCCTTGCTGCCTTTTTGATCATTCTTTAAAAGTGATCTTTATGGCCTATTTACATTTCCCATTTACTTCAGAAACCATACTTTCACTGTAATTGTTGTAACGTGATATTCTTGAGCAAATTGTAAAGCTTGGGGTCTGAACCCAGGATCCAGTTTCTAAAATGATCCAATCTAAAAAATAAAATTCAGTTTTCAGAAAGTCAGTAGCAGATTCATTACTTCAGTGAAGTAACGTTGCTGCCTGAGGCAGACAAAAAACTGCAGTTAAAATGATATTCAACTTCTGCCTACAGAGAATTTTTTTTTTTATCATTGATAGCAATGTTTGCATCCTTTTTGTCACTCTTGCTCCGGTTTTCCTCAGGTAAAAGCAAAGCTCAAAAACACCGCTGGAAAAAATACTTGTGAACTTTTCTACAAGCATATCTCATTTCTCCATTGCTGTCTCTTGAAAGAGAATGAAAAGATGTCGGTTTTTGCTTTTCTAACATTGTTAATTTGGGTCAAGCTGAGATACCTTTGCTCTACATCTTGCTCCATGGAGAAGCGGGGAATTAATAGTGTTTTGGCAGTTGTATAAGGTAAGATTTCATAAAATTACAGTCTGTTTTCGGATATTATTTCGGATAACGGAGATTATCACCAACATGAACTTAGAAGGACCTCTAGGAGATCACATTAAGTATCTTTGCTCCTATGTTAAGCTGATTCCTTGATAAATTAAATAGAGCTAGTTTTTACCAGCTGCATGCATTTCTTTTCTGAAACGTCCATGCTAGTAGCTCCTTTTTTTCCCACTGAGAAAGGGAAATTTCCATGGAGAGGCAAAACAATCTCTTTTTAGACCTAGTTCAGAATCATGTGTTTTATTTTGGCAATTTAAAAAAAAATGTTTTGCATTACATGAAAGACTAAAAGGGAAGGAGTTGGTTTCTATTAAGCTATAGCGAGCACATGGTGATTTACTCATTTTTTACCTGTAAGCCATTCCCTTGGCAGTAGGTGTTTATGAAGGCATGACTTGAAAACTGTAGACCTTACCAGGGGTATACCAAACATCTGAACATTTTAAGAGTGAGTTTTTTTCTGAACTTGTTGTGTGAGAGACCCTAGTCTTACCACCGGGCAGAGTTTAGAGCTGCCCACAGTGGTGCTGACCACCTGGTCCAAAAGCAGCACAGATGCGTAGTCATGCTGTTGACCAGCGGGGTTGGGAGCTGACCTGGGGGTGTTGTGCCACAGCCCTGAGGATGCGGTTCAGGAATGCCCAAGAACCCTGGCAATGGTATACTGGTGGTAGGTGCAGGGGTACCAAAATGGGTTTTCAAAAGTATGTCAGATTTTAATGAAGACTGTGCTTCCACATAAAGGTATTTATGAAACTGCTGCCTATTACAAAGAAAAGGCCAGCGTGCCTGTCTGTCTCAGGAATCTAGCTTGATTAGTTCTTACAGACAATGAATAATATCATACGATGCAATTGGACACAAGTAATTAAAAAAGAGAAACTGAGTAATTCTGTGCTGGAATTATTTACAGAAATGTAGGCACAGAGATCTGTGCCTAGGAAAATCTTTTGTAGCCCTAATTTAATTATTTGAGTTATGAAAACAAGCAAAATAATAATTAAGGAAAGGATGACTCTGTAAATCTACTATGCTTTCTAAATCAGAAGCAGAATGCTAATCAGTGTTCAGAAATTAACAAACTCTTTCCTGCATTGCAGGATACCCACCTGATAATCTCAGTCTCTTATGTGGCATGATGATTTGCTTAATTACTGTTAATGAAGGAGTCCCTGGTGCAGTGGTTTGCTTTATGAATGGTTCTGTCTAGATACTATAAAACTTTCTGGAAAATGAATTTGGCTGATGACCTGCCTCAAAGACAGATGACAGATGCATGTTAATCTGATTTGTGTCTGAGGAGATAGAGTAGAAAAAAATTGTCACTAGCGCTTGAATTAGCTTTTCAGACAAAGTCAAGTCCCATGACAGAGCTCTTTGCCAAAGGATGTTGAGTCAAAGTTTTGTTGCTGTCCGAAAATGATAAATATGCAATTCTTGTTTTATGGATTGGAAATAAGGAGAAGCAACAGCTTATCCAAAGGTCTCTATGAAAACCCCTCTGCTTTGGTCAATATCTTGATACATCTGTTTGTGGGGATTGAGAGAGACACCTGAGATATTCAGTGTGGCTGGACAGGCTTCATTTATTCAAAACAGTCAATACTAACAAGTCAAAGCAAATTATCCTATTTCCTGAAAATAATTTGTTCAGATATTTTGTGAAGCGCCTCAAAATAGTAAATATTGCCTATTTAAAAAAAAAGAAAGACACAATGTAACAACGGTTTGTTCCCTAGCCACAAGACGGCTGCACTGATTGAAGGTGATGGCATTCCTCTTAAGAAATGCCGCTTAACAGTGTATTGAACACTCTGGCTGTTTTGGTATAGGAAATATTTTGCCACCATGTAGGCAGCTGCCTGAGTGGGAAGAGACAGCTTTCTACATTACTTCCACCTCCTAAATTGAAACAGTTCAGTGTGGGAGGGTTGCTGTAACAAAGGTAGCTGTCAAATGAACTCCAGCCATGACAGTCAAAGCTCTGAATTTGGAAGAAATGTTACCAAAGGTAGGAAAAGAAACGCAAGTGGTTAAAAAATATTCCTCGCAGTCACTGTCCAGTTTGTAGTTCATTAAGTGACTTTTAAAATTTCAGTCAGGCCCATAGTCTAACACAACTATGAGCAGGGTTTCAGCTTTTATTCTTGGCCCTAATGACAGAAATAAGTGATTCTGTCTAGGGGATGCAGGAAGCATTTAAGGGTATATGCTCCTCTTATTTCCAGCCAACCTGTTTTAATGGCTTGCCAGGGCTAGAAAGAAGTAGGCATGTCTTTTATCACCAATGATTGTATGTAACTCTGAGTGCTGGCACCAGGCAGCAGCAAGCAAAGAGAAAAAATATCCTACAGGATGGAAGTGATAGATATGTAAAATCTTCCTCCCACGGTGGCCCTTCCTTTACCCTTTTTCAATGTCTTTGAATGAAACTGTAATGCCTCTTGTATTCTGGGCAGTAATCTGACACTGAGCAGGATATGTTTGTCAGGCAATCGGATTTGTAAGCTCCGTGCCTGTGTGTGTAATTCGGGGAGCCTTTTATATTTGGGTGGATACAGACTGTCAGGACAGATGAAAGTTTGGGTGGAATCATGTCTGTGCTGGAAGGAACAGGAGTTTGTCCTCTGTCCTGTCTCATAGAGCTTCTACTTTGCACCTGAATTTCCTTGTTTAAAATTCAGTTGAAGCTATATTTAAACAGTATGTTCTAGTTTTAAGCTAATGTTCTACAGTTTGTATAGCAAAATATGCCACGAGTTAAGTTCAAAACTGGTATCTTGCTCTACAGGGCTCAGAAAAATGTATCTTATTTTTGCATAAGTATTTTGCAAACATTTGATCTTGGTTTTGTGGAGAATGCCACCACTTTCTCCCACACTAGAAAATACTTGGGATACATCACTCCCATGCAAGTCTAATATGAGGTGAATATAGCAGTAGGTTTTTGAGGGAAAAGCCCCACTATTTGATGTTGGATTTATAGCCAACAACTTTATGTGATCTCAACTGACTTGTTCTTGTGTGAGATTCCACATATATACAACAATAACTAAGCAGATACGAACTCAGCATACATTTTCCACACATAAGCCTCCCGGTGAGCTTTGGCCTCAAATGGGGGGAGAATGAATGTATTTGAGGTAAGTATTGCATTACATAAATGAGTTGGGAAATTACAATAGTTTAAAAAATCCACCAGAAAGAAACTAAATAATTTAAACATCAGCTTAATCATGCAATAATAGGTGAAGCAATTCTGATGTGATATGGCAAATTCCTGTGCTACAGTGAAGTATATGCAGGAAACATATGCAAACATTTGCCGTATAGACACAGAATGAAAATAGAAAACAAATATAAAAACCATAGGTAAGTAGATTTGTAAAACCAAGACTGTTTCTTTTCAGAGGAAAGCGTGGTTCTCTCTAGCAAAGCCATCTGCTATGACAGGAGATTTAGTTAACTTTTCAAATGTCCATGGCTGTGAAGAAGTGTGTAGGTTCCTCCTGATGGGAATTATTACGTACACATAGTTTCAAGTGCAAAGGAACCCAATAGAGTGTTGGATGCTTTTTTTACTGTCTTCATATGTAGAATAGTAGCAAATTATCTAACAGAATGGATAAAATAGCATATTCAGTGTAACAGAATAGATAATGCAGTTTCTATAATCTTTGTAACTAAAATATATTTATATGTGATAATTGGATATGATCATATGATCTTACCTCTACTAAGTAAAAATTAATATTGTTTATTGGCTGCTTGGCACCCCAGCTCTTTCTTTTTAACATTTGCCTATGGGAAGTCCCAGATGATACTTCATTTTCTCATTATCACATGCTACTTCTTATATTTATTATGGTAAATAGTATACTTAAACCTTCTAAAAGATTTGTGTTTAAATGGTTGATCTACGAAAGGCATATTTTAATGTTGTAGATGATCAGCTGGTACATTATAGTAATTCACACCTCTTGATACACTTTTCTGTACACCCTATTAAAGCAGAAATGAGAGACATGGGGGGAAAAAATCCAAGGCAGCATAATTCAGAAAAAAAGATCATTCTTTCTTCCTTTTTTCATCACTTCTTGCTTATTATAATGACTTTTTTGTTTGGTTGTTTCTTTATATTTAAATTTAAAAACACCTTGCTCATATTCTTCCAACACCAGCTGCCACATCTGTATCTCTAGTGCTAAGTCTAAGTAGCTAAGAGTAAGCCTGACAGCCAAAGAGACTTTGAAGAAACTTTTTGCATATTATTTCAATGGTTTCAATGAGATGGTAAAAAAGGAGTGGGATAAAAAAGCTCCCTTCGATGTTTCTCTACAAAGTCAGTGGAAACTTCTATTGTTTCTGAGTGTTTCATAGATGCAGAACAGCATGATAAACATAGGGGGCCTCTCCTGAATCTCATTGCTCTTGGCTTCAACAGTGACAATTGAGTCATCTTTTTTGTGTGTGTATATTAGAGCAATAAAAAGTAAAAGGTTGTGAAAGCATCTGTTGTGGCTGACTCTTTTTGTCAGAAATCTTCACTGTGGATACTTGTTGTCTTTTGCTGTATTTCTATTACTCTCCGCTGACCTTTAGAGATCTTCTGAATGTGGTTGAATAATACTGAAGCTAGCTGATAAGCAAATGATAGACAGAGCAATCCTACCCTGTGGTATGCAAGTCATCGCCACTGTTTAACCTGGCCTAGTTCAAATGTCAGGTTTTTGTTTGCTTAATACCAATCATGAGAGATGGGAAACAAATCTACTGGAAGAGTCTTAACAAAGCCCAAAACAAATCAGAAAATTTGTTTTCAATGCCCTCAGCTCTCTGAACTGCTGTCTCTCTCTGATTTAAGGGTCAACCTGCTGGTACAGTAGTTGTAAATCTGTTGAATATTTGTGAATTAAAATGAGGAAGTGTGGAATATCCAACCTGGTAAGTGACATATAAGCCACACGTAATATGGAACTTAATGGGTCTCGTTAAATACAAGAGATAGTTGAGCAGGTGCTAGCTGAAGGTTATCTGCAAACTCTGTAAGTTGTACTGGTATTACTTAAGTTGTGGCAGTGTTTTGCCTTTTCTGTAAATCTCCAAAATGATACACTGTACTTTTTTTTTTTTGCATTTATTAATAGATCCTCACATTTTCTGTCATTAAGGATTTCTCGTGTAGGTTTATGTTAGGCTAGAGGAGGTGTGATTGGCCCCTCCCCCAGGTATTCTAGATCGCCGCTTGTGAAGTGAGTGAATATTTGGAGCTGAGTTGTGCTTCTCCAGGATATGATCTTTCACCATTCATTTACAAAATTAGCATATAAAACTAATAAACAAATTACTTATGAAGCTGAGATGTTTTTATGAAGCTGCTGAAACTCTGAATAGGGTTGGCTGCAGGTCCCTTCTCTTGCCTGCTCTTTGAGTGCCCAGAATGAAGATAATTTTTTGTTATCCTCCGTATGCAAAAGATAGTACTCTGTGATCAACAGAATCTTCATTTGCCATTCCTCCTTTCTGCTTTTGTCTCAAATGACTGACCATAGCCTATATGTGACTGTATTTTCTGGGGCACCGCTACACTGATGTTCCAAGGTACAGCTGGTGAAGGCAATTTTTTGGTGTACTGTATCCTTATAGGAAATCTATGCCAGTTTGGAGTGAGTAAGATGCAGGCAACTCTTAACTGATGCACATTAGGTTTTGACATGCTTCTTCAGCACATGGTGCAATTAGAATTATTAGAGAGGAAAACAAATTCACCCTACACGTACTAAACTCCTACCAATGCCTTGGTAATTGACAATTTGTCTTTGCTTTCATTCCCTCAATTGTCATATACCAGGAGACCCAGCATTGCTTCCTTTCTGTTCAATAGAAGGACTTCTACCTCTGAAATATCGAGTGCCTTAACCACACTTTTCCTTCTCTCTTTTTTCTCCTTCTCGTCCCTCAGGAGAGCTAGTAACGAGTTAGTTCAAGCCAGGTGACAATCTGGGGTGCTTAACTTATGCACAGGAGTACACTTCTCTTGAGTTTCTGAAACAGTTTTTGAACTTTGGATGGTTTCAGTGATAGTAGGTCAGAGGAAAAGGGGGAAGAAAAACAGTCTGTGTTTAATTTTTACATTTTTGAAATGAACATGTTAATTCTTCTTTCACAAGACATCGAGACAAAATGAACTTGAAATCTATATCCTTTGCTATCTATACGTAGTTTTAGCCAGTATGTGCTTCAAATTATGATAGAGAAAAGGGGAAAGAGGGAGAGGAAGAATAGGGTTTTAAAGCCAACTGAAAAGAACTTTGCTTTTGGGAGAAGGTTATGGGAGACTCAGTAAATTCAACATGAGTTACTCTCACAGCTTGGGTTGCACAGGGAAGAGGGCAGCCTGGGAACCTGGTGACTTCCTTAAAATCACAGCAGGCTCTTCAGAGAGCTTGGCCACAGCTCAGACCTGCAAAGTCTCAGACAAGTGCTGCCATTACAAGACCTTTCTTTCTCTTCCCTCTTGCTGCCTGGCTCTGATCTTTCTTTCTGTCTTCCTGCTCCAGCCCTATTTAAGAAGCCCAAACCAGTAACCCTCTGCAGCAGATCTGCAGAGGAGTGCTGCAGTGTTGGAGGAGTGCCAGCTGAAGGCCAGGTAAGCAGAGAAGGGCAGCCATCCAAAAATATTTTGCTAATCTAGGGAAGTGGCTGAATTTTCCAAGCTTTATCTCTCAGCCTTTCCTGTCCCCAGAGGTCTGACAAGCAGTTCTGACTGGGCCTTCCTTCCTCTGCACTCAACACACTTCCACTTTGAGAATCTTGCTGAAAAGGAAAAACTTGCTCGTAATAAAATCTTTGGGAAAATGATTGCTGTTAAACACCTCGGAGGGAGCGATTCATTCTGCCACCATACATAATAACATCACCTGCTGCACTGCTTCTGAAATCTTTGAGCTATTTTTGCTGCATAGAGGGAGAAATGAAAGGTAATATAAAGCAGAGCAGACAGTGATTAGTAAATTGATGTCTCAGCACCACTGAGACTAGATCAATATCTGAGTCCACGGATAAGTTGGTTGCTTTATGAGCACTTAAAAAAATAGAAAATGTAGTGCAAAACCTGTCAGAATGGGTGGTGTGAAAGATAGTCCTTCAGCTGCTTTGTGCCAGACCCATCTGAAATTAACCAGGGTAGTGCATATTTTCCACCAGGGACACTGAAGAATTACTGCTGATACTGAGTCTTTTTTTTTTTTTAACCACTCTTCCCTGCTTTGCCATCATAATAGTTTAGTTGAGAGGAGGGATTTGATTTTACTAATAAACTCAAAGGTTTAATGTTCACAACAGACTCCAATCTGATATACAGTTGCTTTCAATTTAGCAGGTTATAATTTACTGTCTTTCCTCTGTTTCAGATACTGTACTATCAGCTTTTTTTGTCTGGTTTTGTTTTCTTTTGCATAATGCCTTTTATGAGAGGGAGCTAAGGTTCAGTGAGATACAAGGCAGCACAATAGGATGGTCTGAAGTAGGTTGCATTCCAGAAAGGATTGAATGTGCTAACAGTCTCACTGTGGCCCAATCAGAAACTAATAGCTAATCCCCTTGACTACAAACCTGAGGTGCTTTTGGGTAATGCTATGACTTCTTAGCTGTGAGGATGAAGTCTTGTGAAGGATGGGAAGGACTGAGTGCTGCAGTTGGTTGCCTTTGCAACAAAGGCTAGAAAAGCCTTTGCTAGGCTAAAATTGTGCTGCGCTGGGCTCTGGAAAAAGAGGGCAAATAGACAACTGCTACCTTGTTTGAGGGCACAGACTTTTCTTGGCATGCATCCTGAACACAACTGTACTGCAATATGTAGAGCATATTGCTCTACAATATGCTGGATTTAGATGCCAGCAACAGAGAATGCAACATGAGAGAAAACTTCAACCAAATAAAGAAGCTTAATATTACCAACAAAGCAGAAAACTCCACAGACTCAAATCAAGCTGAATAGCACAAGCTTTTATATGAAAACAATTTCAGAGGGCCTCTGTAATAGGGTATTACCTCTTGTGTTAGGCTTACAAGGGCTTAAAAAGTTTTATTGTAAATCTTATCTGTGGCAGCCTGATCATGTGAATTACTTCAAACCAATGGGTACAATTGCATCTGTCTTCCCAGACTACTACATTTTCTCATTGGATACGGATGTTAGAAAGGCAGTACCTTGTGCAAGGTAAAGTTGCATGAATTTGTTTAGCTCATTAGTTTGAAGATCATAAGAAAAGAAGCAATTCTCAGCATGAATAAATTATGAAATACAATTCAAATGACATATAAGAATTACAATTGACCTTCTGAAGAATAATTGAGACTGAAGCCCTTGTGCTATGAAAAATGTGAAGACCAAAAATATAAGTTGAAAAGTGAAAATAATCAGTCTGCTAGAATTAGGAAAATGGGTTTTTCCTTCAAAAGCTACTTGCCTCTAGTGTGAAAGTGTTATATTGGAAGAAGCAGCTGTATTTAAAATAACAGCTTGCCAATGACATTGGATAAAGCCTTCAGCTCAGTAGACCAGCAGATTTCACTTGTACCAAGGAAGCCTGGCAGAAGAGAAGCTATGGCATTAATTACCAACAGACAGGTAGAGCTGCGCGTGTCTGATCAGTGGCAATTTATATCCGTACCATGGTCACTGAACAGTTAAGCTCTTAGGCCTGAATTTGTCCTTCCCCAGATTAGAAATGGGTTCAGTCTGGAGTAATTAAAACAATCTCCCAAAGAATCCAAGTTTTATGTCAAGGACTTGTGTTTTTTCTTTTTTTTTTTTCTATTATGTCTCCCTCAGAGGGCAAATATCCCCATTCTTGGCTTCAAAGGATTGAATTTATCCTGCCAAATATGGGATAGCTGCACGTAGCCCTCTACAACACAGGTGATAGCTGTACTATGTGTCTTGCTGACGGGACATGATACAGGCAGTGACAATTCATCACATGCTAAAAAAATATCTGAAATAGACAAGATGCATGACACTGTGGAACTGCTCAATTCTCTTTGTTATGTGTAAAGGAAGACAAATCAGACAAATGTACATGTCAGTTCTGTAAATACCTAAAGCTAGGGGAGATATATCACCTTTGGACTGTTTGACACAGACTCATATTGACTATATAACCCCTTTCTGCATTTTATTCAGTCACTCAGCTGGATTATCCTCATTTTCATTTCCCGAGGAGGCAGATCTATTTCCCAGGCTCATTGGTTGCTCTTCCATAACCCTCCTACTCTCCAGCAGTCTTGGGAAGTACTTTCTTTTGTCTTGTCCATTTCTGCAGTGATAGAGTAAACATTTGCTTTGTTTTATTACTTAGCTCCTGTTTGTCTTCATATTGTTTATCATGGTAACCTCACCTAGTTTGTGGGTGTTGGCATTCTTTGGAATACAGTTTCTGAGCATGATGAGAGGAAAAGAGGAAAACTTTACAGTATAGGCAGATGGATATCAGAGAGAGGGAAACAAGGAGAATGATGTCTCATTTTCCATTCATATCATTCATGTTGTTCCAATTGCACTACCAGTTTTACAAGAGTTCTGTCATCTCTCGAAACTTTCTTAAGGTAAAAAGAGAGCATCTTTTCTAATCTGTAGTGGGTGTTGTTGCAAGGGGCAAAGAAAAGCAGCTTTTGGAATAAATCTCAAGGATTTTGGCAGGTGGGGCAAGATCTGTAGGATTTAAGCTATAATTGTGATATGAGAATGAAGTTCAAATTTGACCGGTAGTTGCAGCTGTGGTGTAGCTGGGTGCCAGGGCTCTGCCTCTGTTCCTGCCCCGTGCAGTTAGTCCTCATTTCCTTCTCTCTGCGTAGTTCGCACATCAGGCTGTTTTGAGATGATGGGCCAACAAGAGGCAAAGGGGTTATTCATAGCCACCTTCACAGCAGAGCAACTGACCAATTGGTAAAGGAGCTTGTGGGGAGGACACCAAGCAGTCCTGGATCATCCCTCACCCCACAGAGCCCAACTGTGCTCAGGCCCCCTATTAGGCATTTTTCATATGCTGCGATGCATTAATTAGCACTCTTGGTGGGAGTGTCACGGGCAGTCGACAACAGGGATGTCCCCTGCTGTGGAAGAAGGTTATGAACAAGCCATAAGCAGATTTTAAATACTCAGTAGAAACTTATGCAGAAGGGGTCCCATAAGACAGTCTTCTGCATGCAACTGGAGATAATTAATAGAAAAAGATCATGTGTATGCTGGAGGAGTTGCATAGGACCATAGGTGAGCTGAATCATAATAATTGACCAGAACTACAGTCTGGCACATTTAATCCTGCTGAACATACTGCCACAAAGATGCTTGTGATAGAGCCTCCTGTCAACATCTGGACAGTGAATGGCCCCCATGTATTTAAGACCTACCGTTTACCCTATAGAAAAGACCTAATAAATTAATTTTTTTGATAAACGTTCTGTCTGTGTGTGTCTGTCTAACACAGAGAGGTACAATAAGTCCCAACCTGGCATTGTATCCTCAGGAAAGTCAGTGTAAAACATGATCAAGTAAGAAACTGATGAAGAACTTTCTATTTTCCCATCTGAGATAATTTGAATAGGTGGCAAAATGGTGACCTCCACAGAGGAAGAATGATCCAGATGTTAAGGTGTTAGTAGAGAAGCCGGTATCATTCTCTGCTTTATCACATTTATCTTTGTGACCTTGAGCACGTTCTTCTGTATCTGGGATAATGGGGGCTGGATAAGTACCATCAATAGAGAAGTACCTCTGCAGGGAAAAGATTAATAGTACTCGAGGACTCCTTAATCTCTCAGACAAAAGCAAAATGAAATGTAGTGGCTGGAAGAAGTTCAAAGTAGGAATAAAAGGTGGAATTATTTGGAGGTTTTTGCACTGTCTCAAATGGTAGACATTATTAGCCAATCAAAAAAGCTTGTACAGGTTGTTTTTCTTTTTTTTTTTTTTTAAAAAAAAGCTAAGAAATATAGTTTATTCTCATAACAACTCAAACTACTATTTATTTAAGTATTTTAGTGAAAGACTTCTTTTAATACTGGATTTTTCTAAAGACCATGTTTTAGCCAGTGGAAACTTCCAACCACTTTGAGAATAGTTTTGGTAAAAATCCATCTAAAATGACTCAAAGAAGTCAATTTTGCTGAAAGTAGCAAAAGACCACTTAAATCCACTTTTCTACTTATATATTCCTGCTCAACAGTTCTGGTTAGGCCTAGGTATTAATTAAACACAACCACCTTCCCACTGGCACTCTGTGGAGCATTACTGCAGACCTATTCTTATGCAAATTCTACCTTTTAAAAGTTAGGAAGGGGAACTTCTGAGAATAAATCTTGATAAGACATAGGAGTGTGCATCTTTGTTTGTAAAAGATATAGCATAAGCTGCTAATCTTACTTAATATAAATAAAAGACCATAAATTCCTTGTTTATTTTAGCATAAACAAAGTCATTCAAAACAGGTGGCTTAGAACATAAGGTATATGGACAGAAACAGGATTATTGCTATATGAACATAGATTTGGGGCATTTGACAAACTAAAAGGTCTGGCTGGTCACAGACAAAATAACTATACTTGCAAGTATTTGCCATTATTAATAAATGCAGGACATCCTGTTCACTCTAATTTTCATGCAGCAAAATGTAGGAAGAATATAGATGAAGGTGGAATATGGAAAATGCATACTGTGTTGAGGCTCATCAGTTAACTTGAAACACAAAGTAAAAGAGAAGAAAAGAGTGAGTTTTGCATGTTAAATATTTTCAGTTCAAGGCTTAGAATTTTTCAGGAAATTAATACAGACATTGGTTAGTGAGTAGCATGCATGAAATTCTTCTGACATCCAGAAGATGTTAGCCTACGGTTACTAAATCAAACAGAAAAATATGCTCATAAGAAGTCACATTCTGGAAGTATACATGCAAACCAGTGAAAGGTATATATATGCATGTGGAAAGGGGAGGCTATATAAGGCCACTGTAGTGTCAGGTGAATGGAAGGGAGACAACAGGGTAGTTGAAAGTAGAGATGGCTGGCAAGAAAAAACTAACCACACAAACAGTCAATGTAAGTTTGCATTTTATTAGCTTAGTTCCAATTTCTGGTCATGAAAGCTTGAGAGAATTCAATAGTAGGGTACCTTTCCTCAGCTTGAAATTTGCTCAATTGGAGGGAACTTTTTCTAAGTCAAAAGGATTTTCTACATTATCTCCACCACACGTTTTGATGCTCTGCATCTTCCTCTTCCATAGCCCCTTGCATTTGACTTAGTGTGGTACAGAGTTGGTGCGTGGAGGGCCAAGTTCTCAGAGGCTGGGCTCAAATTTTTCAGAGATGCAGAAAAATGGAGTGACAGGCTGTGAACTGGCATATTCTGCAGCGACCTGGCATATTCTGCAGCGAAGTGGCTTTGCTGAGAAGGCTTCAGTCCAAGTACTATAATGAGTTTTGGGGGGCTGGATTTTCATTTATGCTAAATCAACTTTCATCATTCCAGGAGCGTAAAGGAGTCTTGAAGGGAGTACAAATGTAATTTATGCCCAGTTTAAAACCTTAGAGTCTTTTTAAAGGAGTTTTTTAAAATGATATCTGTATAATTGGAGAATCTGGCCGTTGGTATATAACTGTTAATTTGAAGTTGTGCTTTAACTGATGACAAAAGCAAAACAATCTACACTTTCTGTCTGTAAGTGTTCATGAGTAACCAAACAGTAGGTTTTAAGAGTGCCTGGCATTGATTATTCTGCACAAAAATAACCTAGATTTCATTGTGCTGTATGCAAAAACAAACTAGCAAAACAGCTTCTGGGGTTTGGGACTTCCAAAAATGGCCTTATTTACACCATCTTCCTTATTGTTGTTGATCTTTCTGTAATAAGACTGTTAGATACTGTGAGGGGACAATCATCATCTTTAAGCTGGGCAGATTTATTTGTGGTTTCGTCACCTTGTAAAAACATATTATGTATATAAAACTCTCTTCTGAAAAGTAGTCTTTTCAAAGCAGCTTCTGTGTTGGATGATTCATAATTGTAGAGTAATTGAACAATAATGTAACAAGTGCTTTGTGCCTGTCCCAGTTATCTTTGCCCAGCCCCTTCAATGATAGGTTCTTCTTTGGCCAACTTGGGCAGCAACAAAGAAGAGAGCTAAATATTTTGGATGTTCTTCCTCTTCACGGAAATCTCTGAGATCTATGAATATGCCAAGCTTCTGCCTTGAGTCTGAGACTCAGTGGCTTTGAAGGCTGTTGTCCTAGTTTCGGCAGGGATAGGGTTAAATTTCTTCCTAGTGCTGTGTTTTGGATTTAGTATGAGGAGAACGTTGATAACACACTGATGTTTTCAGTTGTTGCTAAGTGCCCTCCTAGTCCAAGGACAGCTCCCGTGCCTACTGACTGAGCTGGGTACACAAGGTGGGAGGGAACATAATCAGGACAGCCAGCCCAGCTGGCCAATGGGGTATTCCATGCCATGTGACGTCATGCTCAGTATATGATCGGTAGGCGTGATCCAGGAAGTACCGATCGCTACTTGGTTATCGGTCAGCGCGGGTGGTGAGCAATTGCATTGTGCATCACTCATTTTGTATATTCTATCATTATTTATTATCATTATTCTCCCTTTTCTGTTCTATTAAACTGTCTTTATGTCAACCCACGAGTTTTTCTCACTCTTACCCTTCCGATTCTCTCCCCGTCCCACTGGGGGGGCGGGGAGAGTGAGTGAGCGGCTGCGTGGTATTTGGCTGCCTGCCAGGTTAAACCACGACAGTCCTTTTTGGCGCCCAACATGGGGCTCGAAGGGTTGAGATAACGATAGATCTGACCAAAGTGTGTTAAGGCAAAATTGTTATAAGCATCCATTATATTGATTGGTCACAATGTTGATGTATTGGCTGTCAAAGTTGTGGGGCTGGCTCTCAATGTTGGGTCATGTAATACCTTGCTTGCAGTATATGTTCCCTTTTGTGCTGTTTATCATTATTCAGAACTGGGCCAAGATTATAATTTTGTTGCTGTTTTATGAGGTGATAAAATCGTTGGTCGTAAGTCTAATCTGGTATCTGTCC
Source organism: Calonectris borealis (assembly GCF_964195595.1). Classification (NCBI taxonomy): domain Eukaryota; kingdom Metazoa; phylum Chordata; class Aves; order Procellariiformes; family Procellariidae; genus Calonectris; species Calonectris borealis. Next base: position 15,584,235 of record NC_134352.1, on the reverse strand, counting down.
TCGGCACTGCCGTCATTTCTGTACATCGGGAACCACCTCTTAGAAATTATTGGTAATTGCACTTGCTTCTCCTCGGAGAATGAATTTAAGGGGGAGACGGGATGGGATACTCTCTCCCACTTGTTCATCTTCCCTTCCATATCGTCAGAAACTCCTTTTTCTTCTATCCTCTTCACAAAGATGTCCACAATATTCCCTGAGAATTTTGAATATCCTTGGGATGTTCAAACAAGCATGTTCATATTGTTATGTCTCCTGAATGTGGTTCAGGCCTTGTTTAGGGTTAAACAACTATTCAGGAATACTGTCCAGAGATCAACCCTCAGGAACAAGAAAAGAGGGAGGGCAAGCAGCAGTGCCTCATCGGGGCGGGCGGAGCGGCGAGTCTCGGGGGCGGCTACAGACACGGTGGCTACTCAAAACCCCACGACAGGCACTGCGGCTACTCCAACCCCCATGACAACCCCTGTGGCTACTCAAATCCCGGCAACAGTCACCGTAGCTTCTCCAACCCCTGCGACAAGCACTGCAGCCACTCAAGCTCCGGCAACAGGCACTAGAGTTACTCCAACCCCCATGACAAGCACTGCAGCTACCCAAACCCCAGCAATAGGCACTACAGCTGAACCAGAGGACCAACCCTTGCTGGTATCCGTTGCCCCTGTACAGAAGAGAAAATCTTGGAAGCGGAGATCAAGTCGTTTAGAAAGGGATGATGAAAGAGCAGGGACATCACGAGGAGAGGAGGAGGAAGAGGAAGAACTCATAAACGAGACGGAAACCACCCGATCCCTATCCCTGAGTGAGCTGCGAGATATGCGGAAAGATTTCAGCCGTTGTCCAGGCGAGCATATTGTTACCTGGCTGCTCCGATGCTGGGATAATGGGGCCAGTAGCCTGGAATTAGAGGGGAAGGAGGCCAAATAGCTGGGATCCCTTGCTAGGGAAGCGGGTATTGACAAAGCAATCAGAAAAGGGACACAGGCCCTCAGCCTCTGGAGGCGACTGCTGTCAGGCGTAAAGGAAAGGTATCCCTTCAAGGAAGATGTTATATATCGCCCAGGCAAATGGACCGCTATGGAGAGAGGTATCCAGTACCTGAGAGAACTAGGCGTGCTGGAGGTGGTTTATAGTGACCTGGACGACGGCCGAACACCCAAAGATCCAGATGATGTCCAGTGCACCCGACCCATGTGGCGGAACTTGGTACGGAGCGCACCAGCATCGTATGCCAGTTCGTTGGCAGTACTGTGCTGGCAAGAGGAAGAAGCACCAACGGTGGATGAGGTGGTTAACAGACTTCGGGATTTCGAAGAAACTATCTCCTCCTCCCTTGTCTCGGCTGTAGAGAAACTATCCTGAGAGGTCCAGCAACTCAAAGAGGATATGTCCTATTCTCCACCTGTATGGACCAGTATCTCAGCCATTAGGAGTCAGCGTTTTTCTCCTCAAGAGAGAGGGTATAGAAAGTACACACCACGGGGCACCCTGTGGTTTTACCTGCGTGACCACGGAGAGGACATGAGGCAGTGGGATGGAAAACCCACCTTGACCCTAGAGGCACGTGTACGTGAGTTGCAAGGAAAAACAATCACACAAGGGGGTTCTCTCAGGAAAAATGCTGCTCCAGTTGTCAGGAAAAACCTGTCTCACGACGGTCCAGTTTCCAGTGAACAGTTCCCCAGACAGAGTAGAAGGGCTGATCTTACTTTGGACCTGTAATGAAGGAATTCTTGACTCACGTTTGCAAGAAGTGAGAAGCGGATACTATGACCAGAACTAGAGGGGCCCTGCCTCCAGCCAGGTGGAGGAAAGGGACAACTGGGTTTACTGGACTGTGTGGATTCGATGGCCTGGCACATCAGACCCACAGGAGTATAAGGCTCTCGTAAACACCGGTGCACAGTGCACCCTGATGCCATCAAACTATAAAGGGGCAGAACCCATTTGTATTTCTGGAGTGACAGGGGGATCCCAAGAGTTAACTGTATTGGAGGCCAAAGTGAGCCTGACCGGGAATGAGTGGCAGAAGCAACCCATTGTGACTGGCCCAGAGGCTCCGTGCATCCTTGGCATAGACTACCTCAGGAGAGGGTATTTCAAGGACCCAAAAGGGTACCGGTGGGCTTTTGGTATAGCTGCCCTGGAGACGGAGGAAATTAAACAGCTGTCCACCTTGCCTGGTCTCTCAGAGGACCCTTCTGTTGTGGGGTTGTTGAGGGTTGAAGAACAACAAGTGCCAATCGCTACCACAACAGTGCATCGGCGACAATACCGCACCAACTGAGATTCCCTGATCCCTATCCATGAGCTGATTCGTCGACTGGAGAGCCAAGGAGTGATCAGCAAGACTTGCTCACCCTTTAACAGTCCCATATGGCCAGTGCGAAAGTCTAATGGAGAATGGAGACTAACAGTAGACTACCGTGGCCTGAACGAAGTCACGCCGCCACTGAGTGCTGCCGTGCCGGACATGCTGGAACTTCAATACAAACTGGAGTCAAAGGCAGCCAAGTGGTACGCCACAATTGACATCGCTAATGCGTTCTTCTCCATCCCTTTGGCGGCAGAGTGCAGGCCACAGTTTGCTTTCACTTGGAGGGGCGTCCAGTACACCTGGAACCGCCTGCCCCAGGGGTGGAAACACAGCCCTACCATTTGCCATGGACTGATCCACACCGCACTGGAACAGGGTGAGGCTCCAGAACACCTGCAGTACATTGATGACATCATCGTGTAGGGCAACACAGCAGAAGAAGTTTTTGAAAAAGGGGAGAGAATAATTCAAATCCTTCTGAAAGCCGGTTTTGCCATAAAACAAAGTAAGGTCAAGGGACCTGCACAGGAGATCCAGTTTTTAGGAATAAAATGGCAAGACGGACGTCGTCAGATCCCAATGGATGTGATCAACAAAATAACAGCCGTGACCCCACCAACTAGCAAAAGGGAAACACAAGCTTTCTTAGGCATTGTGGGCTTTTGGAGAATGCATATTCCAGATTACAGCCTGATTGTAAGCCCTCTCTATCAAGTGACCAGGAAGAAGAACGACTTCAGATGGGGCCCTGAGCAACAACAAGCCTTTGAACAAATTAAACAGGAGATAGTCCATGCAGTAGCCCTTGGGCCAGTCCAGGCAGGACAAGATGTGAAGAATGTGCTCTACACCGCAGCCGGGGAGAATGGTCCTACCTGGAGCCTCTGGCAGAAAGCACCAGGGGAGACTCGAGGTCGACCCTTAGGGTTCTGGAATTGGGGATACAGAGGATCGGAGGCCCACTACACTCCAACTGAGAAGGAGATATTGGCAGCATATGAAGGGATTCGAGCTGCTTCGGAAGTGGTTGGCACTGAAGGACAGCTCCTCCTGGCACCCCGGCTGCTGGTGCTGGGCTGGATGTTCAAAGGGAGGGTCCCCTCTACACATCATGCAACCGATGCTCCGTGGAGTAAGTGGGTCGCACTGATCACACAACGGGCCCGAATAGGAAGCCCCAGTCGCCCAGGAATCTTGGAGGTGATCACGAACTGGCCAGAAGGCAAAGATTTTGGCATATCCACAGAGGAGGAGGTGACACGTGCTGAAGAAGCCCCACTGTATAATAAACTACCAGAAAACGAGAAGCAATATGCCCTGTTCACAGATGGGTCCTGTCACCTTGTGGGAAAGCATCGGAGGTGGAAAGCTGCTGTATGGAGTCCTATACGCCAAGTTGCAGAAACTGCTGAAGGAGAAGGTGAATCGAGCCAGTTTGCAGAGGTGAAAGCCATCCAGCTGGCCTTGGACATTGCTGAACGAGAAAAATGGCCAGTACTTTATCTCTATACTGACTCATGGATGGTGGCAAATGCCCTGTGGGGGTGGTTGCAGCAGTGGAAGCAGAACAACTGGCAGTGCAGAGGTAAACCCATCTGGGCCGCTGCATTGTGGCAAGATATTGCTGCCCGGGTAGAGAACCTGGTTGTAAAAGTACGTCATGTAGATGCTCACGTGCCCAGGAGTCGGGCCACTGAAAAACATCAAAACAACCAGCAGGTGGACCAGGCTGCTAAGATTGAAGTGGCTCAGGTGGATCTGGACTGGCAACATAAGGGTGAATTATTTATAGCTCGGTGGGCCCATGATGCCTCAGGCCATCAAGGAAGAGATGCAACATATAGATGGGCTCGTGATCGAGGGGTGGACTTAACCATGGACGCTATTGCACAGGTTATCCACGAATGTGAAACGTGCGCTGCAATCAAACAAGCCAAGCGAGTAAAGCCTCTTTGGTATGGGAGACGATGGTTGAAATACAAATATGGGGAGGCCTGGCAGATTGATTATATCACACTCCCACAAACCTGGCACGGCAAGCGCTATGTCCTCACCATGGTGGAAGCAACCACCGGCTGGCTAGAAACATACCCTGTGCCTCATGCCACTGCCCGGAACACCATCCTGGGCCTTGAAAAGCAAGTCCTATGGCGACATGGCACCCCAGAAAGAATTGAGTCAGACAACGGGACTCATTTCCGAAACACCCTCATAGACACCTGGGCCAAAGAGCATGGCATTGAGTGGGTCTATCACATCCCCTACCACGCACCAGCCTCCGGGAAAATCGAACGATACAATGGACTGCTAAAGACAACACTGAGGGCAATGGGTGGTGGGACATTCAAGCATTGGGGTACACATTTAGCAAAAGCCACCTGGTTAGTCAACACTAGGGGGTCTGTTAATCGAGCTGGCCCTGCCCAATCAAGACTTTTACGTACTGTAGGTGGAGATAAAGTCCCTGTCGTGCACATAAGAAATATGCTGGGGAAGACAGTCTGGGTTACTCCTGCCTCTGGCAAGGGAAAACCCATCCGTGGGATTGCTTTTGCTCAGGAACCTGGGTGCACTTGGTGGGTGATGCGAAAGGATGGGCAAGTCCGGTGTGTACCTCAAGGGGATTTGATTTTGGGTGAAAATAGCCAATGAACCGAATTTTATGATGTCAATTATTATATGATATTGTATATCATTATTTCTATGGTTGCTATCAATGGTGTAGCAGTGAAAATCACCCAGATTAATGAAGAATGAACTAACTCCGATGAAACTGAGCAAAGTGCAACGATGATAGAACTGAGCAAGTGCAGCAGTACCGAAATGAGAACTGGCTTCAGGATGGAACAGCTCAACACCACACACCATCTTTCTGGCCCTGAAAGACTGTTATGACAGATGGAGCCCAAAGTTGTGGACTAAAAGAACTCAATGGACATTTATATATATTTATGTATATATATGTATGTATATGTATTAGATGTATATATGTATGTATATGTATCATATATGTATATATATAAAAAAGATAGTGGTGATTAATTGAAAGGTATCGAAAAATGTGAGACCTAAGCATAACGTAAATGGTATGGAATAAGGGGTGGATACTGTCCTAGTTTCGTCTGGGATAGGGTTAAATTTCTTCCTAGTGCTGTGTTTTGGATTTAGCATGAGGAGAATGTTGATAACACACTGATGTTTTCAGTTGTTGCTAAGTGCCCTCCTAGTCCAAGGACAGCTCCCGTGCCTACTGACTGAGCTAGGTACACAAGATGGGAGGGAACGTAATCAGGACAGCCAGCCCAGCTGGCCAACGGGGTATTCCATGCCATGTGATGTCATGCTCAGTATATGAAGGGTAGGCGTGATCCAGGAAGTGCCGATCGCTACTTGGTTATCGGTCAGCGCGGGTGGTGAGCAATTGCATTGTGCATCACTCATTTTGTATATTCTATCATTATTTATTATCATTATTCTCCCTTTTCTGTTCTATTAAACTGTCTTTATGTCAACCCACGAGTTTTTCTCACTCCTACCCTTCCAATCCCCTCCCCATCCCACTGGGGGGGCGGGGGGAGTGAGTGAGCGGCTGCGTGGTATTTGGCTGCCTGCCAGGTTAAACCACAGCAGCTGTTAATGTTGCAGGGCTGGTAACAGTACAAACAAACTCTTCCAGACTTCTGCCTTATGCTGTGAGTTTGATTCACTCGATCCTGCAACAGTTTTGTGTGCTGTAGTAGTCTTTGAAACAATACTGTACATGCTTTTCAGCCAATTTCCAACTTTAATTTTGCTCCTTTGTATTAAACTGCCTATGCAGATTACTGGCAGTTTTCTTTGTGAAAAAAAGGCACTCAAGGATTACCCACCTTTCTGGAAATTCTTTGGTTTTGTTTAATTTTATTTTGAAAGCTCTGTGTGAGAAAAAGGACTATGAAAACTGTGGGCCGTAAGAAAGCACTTGGTACTTTTTTTGTGCTGTTTTCCCCCTTTCTCTGATAAATGCAAAGTACACAAAGGGTATTTCCTCTCCATACAGTTCAGCTGGCTATTTTCTTTTATTGAGCTACGTATTTCTGTTGAAGATATTGAAATGAAATGCTGAGTTCCACAAAGCTGTTGCAGAGTGCTAGAAAATTTCCTGTGGAGCAAGGTAATACTGTGCTGTATCTGTCACTGAATTATTATAATTCCAGTCAAGTCATTTAAACCGGTGTGCTGATTTACCTCCTGTAAAACTAGATTAATATTTCCATTGTCTGAGCTGGTTAGAACTTGAGTAATTAGTCTCAAGAATTCTCTCTTATGCATTTGTACAACTCCTACCATAATCAATCTTAGTTTAAATTGCTTCAAGTTATAAAAAAAATCAGTATAAATTAGAATGTATTTCACATACATATTGAAAAGTGCATTTGTAAGCCTTTAGTACCAAAGCAGTACATTTTTTATTAGAATTTAGAGCTATGCAGATATTTACATACTCCATTCTTAACAAAAAATATATTTTTGGTAAAATAATTTTCAATATATAATTTTTAATTAACTTTTCATTGAAGTTTATGCAACTTGAAACAGAACATTTTATTATCTTTTTTTTTTAAATTCCACAACAAATAAAACATTATTGCAATGTTAAAAACAAAGCCCTCACCCCAAAGAAACCCAAGAATACCATAAAAAAGGTGTAAATTAGAAATTCTCCAAAGTAATGTTATAAATTCAACATGAGTTTGTTAAATATTTCAATTAGTTTACATCCTTAATTTTCAGACAGAAAGATTTTAACTCGTTATTTTTATTCAAACCTTTCACGCTCATCTGATTAAATGTGTTAGAACAGAAATTTAATATTCTGTTGAATGTTAGCATTGTAATATGTGCAAGATTAACAGGCTTCTTTATTTTAAGCTGGAATTACAAGGAATATACCATATGTCCTATATAAGCAAAATGCTAAGGAAGAAATCAGCTTCCACAATTAAGTTTTGACAGCAGTCAGGAATCAGCACGCTAACACCACTGAAGACCCCAGTCTGAAGCAAAGCAAGACACACAGTTTAGTACAGAGTTTAGCAGCATCGTCGTGGCACTGTAGGCAGGTGGAAATTCTGACCTTGGTCTCACCAGGCTCAGAGGTGCTTTTCAGATTATCGGCCTTTACCACAGATGACTTTCTCTGAAGGTGCCTGGTAATCAGTTCCCTTTTTCTCTCTGAGTGTATGCATGTTTGTAGACACATCCATTCATCATCTTATCTTTATGTGAGGCTAATAAAAGGTTAGGGTAGTTGCTTCGTGCTAACCCATCATGAAATGCTACTTTCAGCTTTTCTGCCTCAAACAACCAAAAAAGTCTGTATTTGGGACTTTTAATTCTAGCATAAAGAGTGAATCCATTCTAGTTTCCTTAAGAAAAGCAATAGCCAATGTTTCAAACTAAACCTTTAGCCAAACTAAAATTAAGAGAAACGTGCAGTAACCTCTCCCTGTCTCCCCAAAATCTCAGACCCTAGGTGCAGCAGGCACAAGTAACAGGAAGAAAAATAATTTGGGATGGGTAAAAAATATGCAGTTCTTTTTCCAAACATTTGAACAATCTCACAAAGATTGACTTCAGCTTCTCAAAATGCATTGCCACAGACTTGGTGAGCTGCATCTTATTTTTGTGTCTCATTGCCTCTTCAAAGCATGCTTTGTAGTGTTTGCTATTTTGTGATGAGCTGTTTCAGGCAGGTCTGTGGTGCTAAACCCTATAAGCATTGCTTGATGGATTACAGTTTGTAAACAATTTCCCCGCCAAAAGTCCATTTGGCTTGACTAAAGATAAGACATCAGAGTGTTGGGGTATATTTTTTCCTAAGATATGTTGCTATTTAATTAAATCTTTTTCATTTCTTTCACATGTGAAGTATGAGCTCCCTGGTATTAAAAAGGGGAGAGAGCAGAGACAGAGAAAGCATCTTCCCGTAATTACAGGGCATAAACCCTGTCAGAGAAAAGATATAGACCTCTCATTATATCACTTTTCCTTTCCTGCTTAACTATCTTTTTGCATTTTTTTTTCTGTCTTGCTGATAGCTATCAAACTTCATGGACACATTTTTCTACCTGCATAGTGTTCAAGTAAAATCTGGGTCCCAGAAGACAGGTTTAAATGATTCAGGAGGCACGTCATGTTGAGCAAGTTCAAATAGGTAAAGCATCTCAAGCAAGTTCAAGGCAAGCATACAGGATTCGAGATCACAGGTGGGATAAGGTAGTCAATGCATGTACAATAAAACCAAAGTATTAGTCTTGCTGGACAGATGAAGGTCAACTACACAACATCTGATGTCAAACCTACTGCGTGCTGGCAGTGGGGAACCAAGTGTGTGCTTTAGATGGCTTTGAGCCCAGATGTGGGCTGTAATACTATCAAAGACACCCTTGCATGCTAGTTTGAACAGCCCTTTATTGAACTTCACATTGCTCAGCCTCCAAGACACTTCTTTCAAGAGGAATGGGAAGGACTTTCGAAACTCTGTGGTCTTTATTTTAATCTAATTTGGGTGGGAATGGGCACATTCAGTACTCTTGAAGTAGTTGCTGGCAAAACATATGCATGTGGGTAGGAAGACTGGTAAGTAAGCGAGATAAGAAGAAGGATATTCCACTTGAAAATGAAATTGAATATACCATCCTTTGCATTGTACTCTTTTATAATTTTTTGGATGAACGGAAAAGAGTACCTCTGAAGTAGATTTTTCTTCAAGGGGTATAAAAACCTGCAGACAATTTTTTTTTCCTGCTTTCTAAAATATGCTTATAATGGGAAATTCTTGAAATACAAATTTAAATTATAAATTGCAAATTGTGATTTTGCAGACTTTTTGTCAATTCAGTCTTCTTCAATTTCACATAAGCTTACAGTGACCTGCAGCAGAACTATGTAGGAATGTTCTCTGAAATGTTATCTAGACTTAAATGACTATGGACTTATGCTTCAAGAAAAGTGCATCTGGTCAGGTGTGTATATGCATTACTTTAAGATATGAATCCATTTAAGTACCTCTTATCATGCTTATTTCTCTTAGTGGCCTGTACTTTAGCTTCTTATTAATTGTTTTATCTTCCCTGAAGCTGACTGAAAAATAGATTTACCAGACATCCAGGACCTGAGAGTTACGAGCCTCACTGTCATAAATGAGCGGGTTACTGATATTTACTAGGGGTCTGTGTAGAAAAATGCTGAATGAGGTAGCTTCTTTCAGGACTAGGAGGCTGTGCTCTGTGGTGAAGATCTCTGCCAGTCATCCTCACAGGGCTGGGCTTTACTGGCAGTTCCCAAGCCATCTTACCACTCTGTGGATGTCCTTTCCCAGCATGAATGGTCGCATCTTGCTGCATGCTGCCATCATGAACATGCTAGGCCGTTATGTACATACACTTTCATTGCAAACTGCAAACATAGTAAGTGTGTGATGTTATTTTTCTTCATTTGCGTTGTTGCAGTGCTTTGAGATCCCCTTGAAATAAGGATTCCCATTGTGCTTACTGCAGGCTGTTCTGATGTTGTAAACAGGACAGAGAAGTAAATGGGGAGAAAAGTGTAAAGAAGGAAAGTTTTGATTTGGAGAGATTCATCCGCCTTGTCCAAGGCACAAACCAATCTCTAATAGTACTTGCAGCTTGAGATCTTCTCTTACCTGTAGTGGACATGTCCTGAATCCTACAGAAGCAGCTGATTTCAGTCCCCAACCAGCTAAAGCTGGATTTCTTTCCTACCAATACATCAGCAACATCCCAGTGTTACAAATATAGCATAAATATGTATTCGTGTATACATATATATACAGCTACAGACACAGACATGTTTAGTGCTTACAGATAACATTTAAAGAACCAAAATTGTCCTGGTCACAGAATGGAAAATGCCTTGTAATCTAAGCCTTGGATCATGCCAGACTTGATATTTTCAGAAACATTTATGAGTGCTGAGAAACTTTCTAAATTCAGTGGATTTTTTTCGGCCAGTCTGCTGCCGAGACCTTGCATTGCTGGCTCTTTCTGACCTGTTCTTTAAGATCTTTTGCTCTTGTCCTGTCATTCTCTGACATTCATAAAAGTGAAACTCTATGTCTAAACCAGTGATTATACAGAAAAAAGGAATCATGGCATGTCAAGAAAATGACATTCTCTTTTCTTTGTCACATTCTCTATATGAGAGTTTTTTTTTCAGCGCTATTTCACATATTAATTCCTTTACTATATTCAATAATATTTTGCACTTAGTGGTTTTCAACTGAAGAGCATAAAGCAGTTTGGAAGCGTATAGAAATTTATATTACCTGTTATGTAACATCTGAGGCAAATGGGCTGGAAATAATTTAAGGCAAGGGCAGGGGGGAATTGCCAAGGATTTTCTTCAGTAGCAGAAGGGACTTGATAGAAGGAGATTTAGAAATGCATGAGCTATTTTTGACAGAAGAATTCAGGCAGCTGGTTTGAAGCATCCAGATCTGAGTAATGAACGTGTGATCCTGGCACCTTCCCTTCCTGACCTTTCCCTCGAGTCACTCATGCACCTTCACCCCGAAGACAAGAAACTGATGCTTCCCGACCTTTCCCAGTTCCCTTGTAATTCCCCGTTTGCTGATATGAGGCAGGAAGATCAAGGACCCGTCCTGCAGTTTGGGCGACGGTGGCAATCAATGTGAAGTGTCCTTTGTGAATTAAAAATAAGTAATATTTTTCACTGCCTTTCTGTTTCCATCTAACAGCTGAGGCTTTAACTATGCCTCAACAATAGCTTTGAGAGCACATCAGCACTGTTTTAAGTGATTAGTTACCAAGTAAACACAACAGCTATGCTGGTATTGAGCTACCATGCATCATGTGTGCAAAAGATGGCTTAATGCCATACACAGATATAATTTCCTACAGACAACTGGAGTCTGCAAGAGAAAATGGATATACACCACAGATGGCTCGTTGATGAATTTTCAGATTTATTCATGGATCTTAACAGTCTGAAGCAGAGGTCAGGACAGTCTCCTAATTGCACAGGTGAAAATAATGGTGAACCAGCTTGGTCTGCTGTATATGCCTTGCTGGTGACAGACTGTGTATGCAGCTAGGGCCCTTGAGACCTCGTCCAGGCTTTTGTCCCATTGATTTTAATGTGATGACCTTGAAAGAAATTAAAGGACAAAATGTACGGAAACAAAGATATTTTAAATCTATTTTAAGAATTCTTCCTCTATAAACACCTACACAAATATACAAATAACCTTTTCAATGTCTTCTGTGCATTTTTCCTGCTCTCACAGGGTTCTGGTTAATAATACCATATAAATGCAAGACTGTTGTTCTCTTACTGGTATTGAAAGGATGTTATTGCTTTCTCTCACTGGATTTTTTAAAGTGTCTTAATTACAGTAAATTAGAATAATTAGAGTGAAATTATATGAACCCTACAATTCCCTATGGCCTTTATGCTGCTTTTTAGAATGATAGTGAATGTTAATGTAAATCATCAATATACTCTTACTACCTTTTAGTCTTTATAGCCAACTTTCCATTTCACATTTTTGCTCCAGATAAAATTCTGTGCATTCAGTATTAAGAACAATATCATGTAATATTTCAGCAGAGCAAAGAATGTTAATTAAGCTTTTGGTGAATCATATTGCAGATAAAACTTAGCAATGGGCAATTTCCTAATAATGGGTATCTGTGTTAACATAAAAATGAAATAGGCTTCTGTAAAACCTCTCACACTTAAACGTATAGCTTATTACTCACAGAATAATAAAATAAAATAAAATAAAATAAAATAAAATAAAATAAAATAAAATAAAATAAAATAAAACAAACCAAAATGGAGTGTGCTCAAAGTATAATGACCATACAAAGGAGCCACACACTGCAAGAGTTGTAACTGGAGCTGATCTTTTTCCTCTTCAGTTTAGGATTTTATTTTATTTTTTTTAAATTAAAATCATACATACAACACCGCACTATCTGCAATAGTTCTTTTCCAGTTGGTCGTGGTTTAACAGCAGTCAGCAACTAGGTACCACACAGCTGCTTGTCACACTTCCCCCCACCGGTGGGATGGGGGAAAGAATCAGAAAAAAAAAACAAACCTGTGGGTTGAGATAAAGGCAGTTTAATAGGACAGCAAAGGAAGAAAGAATAATAATAATAATAATGATAAAAGAATATAGGAAACAAGTGATGCACAATGCAATTGCTCACCACCCGCTGACCGATGCCCAGCCAGTCCTCGGGCAGCAATTGCTGCCCCCCCGGACCGATTCCACCTGAGTTTTATACACTGAGCATGACATCATATAGTATGAAATATCCCTTTGGCCAGTTCGGGTTAGCTGTTCTGGCTGTGCCCTCTCCCAGCTTCTTGTGCACCTGGCAGAGCATGGGAAGCTGAAAAGTCCTTGACTTCTGTAAGCACTACTTAACAACAGCTAAAATATCGTTGTGTTATCAACATTATTCTCACACTAAATCCAAAACACAGCATTATACCAACTACTAGGAATAAAATTAGCTCTATCCCAGCCAAAACCAGGACACAGTTTCATCACTGGATCACTATTGTAGCTGAATGCCCTCCAGCATTACGCAACATGACTAACAATCTGTCACCTGAGATTAATTTTCTCTCTTATCCTTTCCTGAAGGAGAGTAATTGTGTTTATAGTACTGTTATATTTGTAAGGTTTCCTCCCTCACAGTCTCTATTAGTACACACATTTTTCTGCATGTTCATATTACAAGAGTTGTGTCATTAATGTGCATTTTGCTACTGGAGCAGAACGTGGAAGGTCGTGTGGTAGCTCTGCTGCTATTTATAGAAGATGTTGAGAGAAACAGTTTACCTAGAAAGTGAGTGGAGCCAGTGTTTTAGTCTTGTATTATAAATGAATTTGAACTTATTTCTTTGGATTCATGACAAATATTTGTTAACCCAATTGACATAAAACTTTGCTGGAAAGCTTATGAACTTTATGTACAATCTAGCTGCAAAGTAGAAGGAGGGCAATGGATATTCAAGGTTAAAAATATATTTTCCTCTGCATGTTGGATCAATGTGAGAGGTCTCTCTTTTTACTATGTGAAATATTGCTGTAAATGCACTCAGCTGAAAGAAGAAACACATTTCAGTTGGAAGGTGGGGAATGGAAGGTTAACTACAGAGCTGGTTTCTGAGCCGATGCCCGGAAGAGTGTGGGTTCTAACCTGGCATTTGTAGAACCATGAGAAACGTCGCTAGCCCTATAGAGTACGGGAATAAGGATTTGTAGATTGGGTTTATGTTTTTGAGCAGCTGCCTGGCACGCTTAGACTTCAGATGGTAAATGCTATTATGGCAGAAGAACCAACAAAGGAGAATGTCAAAGGTTGGTCTACTCTAAATTTAATCAGTGACTACTTGAGCCAGGATTTTGAGACATTTGTGTTAACTGCTCTCAGGGCTCTTGTCAGTCAGGAGCTAATAAGGGGATGTAGAGCTGTCTTGTCCTCGAATGAGAAATCTCAATATGGTAGTTCAAATCAACTTTGGGGCCTTCTAAAGAACATATGGATACTTTATGTAATATAGCAGATGGTAATTATGATTGGCATCTCTCTTGCCCTTTAAACAGCATCAAAACGACGGCTGCTCTCCTTATTCCCTGCTCATTCGCAGAACATCTGTTCCAATAAAATGTGCTGTCGCTTCAGTTACAGTAGCTACTTTTAACATTACAGACTATCTTTTATTAGTCAAATGGTGTTACAACCCTTAAAGAAAAGAGCTTCTAGACATAAAAACACAATCCATACAATGATTACTCACATTTTAAATAAGCCTAATCTGTCTACGTACTTTCACCCTCAGTCTTAGTTCTCACTGAAGATGTATCCAAGCATGGGAAGGCTGAGCGAGAGCTTGTGTTCCTTAGTTCCTTCTCGGCTCTTCATTTTAATGTGCGACACGCGAGTCCAAAGAAGGCACCAAATCCTAGGACTCTTACTATAAAGTAGGTTTGGACTTAGTTTATGCTGACATTCAAAGATAAGATGAGCTCAAAAAGCTCAAAAAGGAGAGACATGAGTATGGGCAATGCCCAGTGTTCCACCACTGTATCCATCCCTAGTTAACCTCAAGTCTTGAGGACATGAACTGTGCATACTTTTGCTTACTCATGTGAGTTCAGTAATATAAGACTATGATATTAGGACTGAGTATAGACTGTCATTAACTATCACATAAACAGAACTACCAAGGAAGTTTTCTAGAAGTAATAGGTTTGGGACATGAATGCTGATGTTACACATTCTTGTCTGTATCTTTCGGGTAATACAATGTCATGTAGCTGGATATTGATATGGAGTCCGTATCAATTCTGGCAGGTAAGCTTTTATAATTTTTTTCTGCATTTAATCCTTGATGTGCAGTCATTATCAACTTTCTTCAGATAGACTTAATTCCACGGTATTTTGCTTAAGTCTTAATTTGTTTCTGTATTTGCTCCTCACAATGACCCCTCTCACTTGCAAGGAAAGAATTTCAGGAGAGGATGGACATTTCCCCCTCCTTATTCCTGCATTGTCTTGTGAACTCAGTTGGGAAAAGATATAATTAAAAGCCTGGCCAGATATGAAAAGATATACTAGACCAGCATCCTCCTGGTTACAGAAGTTTGCTAGTGTAAGGCTTACTTTACCTGAAAGTAGAGACTTTGGTGAGGCAGGACCTTCCATTTTGAAAGCTGCTCCACAGTCCTTTCTGCCTGGATGCTTAGGCTGGGCACGAGAGCCTGGGCTGGCTTTGGTAATGGCTGCCTGGGTCTCACCAGGAAGAGAGAGATCTGATGCAGGAAGGTGTGCAAAGCCGATGCAACAAAAATCCTATGTGCATAGACATGCACTTCCGCTTAGAAAAACTATCCAGCGACTGCGTGTGACGTGGTAAGAGGAGGCTGTTATGCATGTTGTTTCCTGACACTTTTTTTGTCTCTCTTTACTTCCAAAACTGCCTGTGCACCCTTCGGTGTACACAATGATCAATGTTGTGAGTAATTCCATATTGCCAGAAACATCGATGTTCCTGACCAATTATGTTTTATAATCTGTTTCAATCCTTAGCCAATCCTGTTTTGAGATGCCCTACTGTGCAGTGTTTGTAAACCCTGAGTAGGTCTATAAGTATTGATGTCTGCTCAGCTGTGAGAATTACTTGGGCTATGCTCTTTCCTGAGCTGATTTTGTCCTCTGATGGATGAAAAGGAGAACTTAAAAATGAGTTCTATTTTGCCACAGAGAACAATGTGCCATGAAGGGACATTATCAGTTCTGATTTGTGTGCTGGCTGCCTGGAGTGTGATTGATCACTAGCAAATCAAGGTATCATCCCTCTACTTGCTCAGATGCAATGTATAAGAAATACCCAGATTAAAGCAATCCCTCCCCAGCTTTTTTTCCATCCACCCCAGCCTTGTGCATAAGTGTTTATGATTAAGGGATGTAAGTGTAAGCAGTGATCAAATTGTGGAATAAGAAATGCAAAGAAACTCTATGCCAAAAAAAGAACAGCAGTATTTGTAAATGTTTCCCATCCTTGTTTCCACAATGAGAGTGCATTCTGTTCCCTCCCTGTTTTACCAAGTCTGGCCAAAAAGACGTCTGTAGAGCACAGTGAGTCATGGGGATGAAGAATAACCAGCTTCTTTTTAATCAAATAATGAAATCTGCTTGCAGCCACAGATAAGCAGCCATTTTCCACAGCAGCATCTTGCAGCTGTTCCTCCAAATATACTGATTTCTATTCCTCTGTCAAGAACATAAGAGGAACAGGACCTAAAATAAAGAATGGGATCTGCCCACACTCTCACTTAAAAGTGAGCTTTGCAGGTTAGAGGAGAAGAGGAATGCAACTGCTAGATAAAAACTGACCATCTGCCTTTTTTTAAATAGACCATCCCCCCCCCCCAAATACTCAAGGTGCCAGAGATTTGTTTAAATTTAAAATTAATTAAAATTTATGTGATCAAATATGGTATGGACAAACCACATAGTGCATAGGCAGTGTGTGTTCCTGAAATCTTCACAGTTATTATGTTTAGATTTTTTTCTTAAAGAAATTAATCTTATGGGATCACTCAGCATACATGTTTATAAAAGAATGCTCTTATATATAAGAGCCTCTGGCCGATAATGTTTTAAACTCATTGGTCAATTCTAAATAAATTAGAAAGAAGGGCTGAGGAAGCAGAATTACTAATTCTGCAAAACATACTCTGAGAATGAAGGGTTGGAATAGAGAAGGGGCTCAGTTAACATGAAGGGGAGATGACAGAGTGTTTTCTTGTTTTTTTTTTTTTTAATATGCACAAAAAAGTGTGCAAAAAGAAAAGGGCTTTTACTATGAATTTGTTTTTGGTATTTGCACATTATTGGATATCAAAGTGCTGTTTTCAAAACTAAATTAGAATATCATTCTCAGATGTATTTAACTAGGTTTTACAGTCTGGACTCTTGCCACTGGGGAGACTTCAGTCCACAGTTGCTTTTGAATTTACACAACAGGGCAGATGTACTTTATGATATGTCATTACTGCTTGTTCGCAGCTGCCCAGACTTGGGAGCCAGCTGGAGAATATTATGTCTTCCTCTGTCCTTGTGCACTTGAGTTTCCTTTTTCGGGAAAGTCTGGTAGGCAGGGGATGATGGTCCTTGGCCAGGTCACATTCTGGTACAGAAAAGGGATATACCCTGGGTTTGGGTCAGGGTCAAGAATGGCACTGCTTCAAGCAAAGTATTCCCGCTCCTTTGTGTAAGTGCCGCCACTGAAATACAAACTGCTGGTTTTGCAAAAATGGGGCATATGCTTCTAAAACCTTTAGACAAATTTTTAAACCTTATCTTAAGTCTGAGGTAAATCTGAGCCAGAGATCTCTGCTTGACTGCAGGTATTTGGCTGCTTTTTGACCCTGGACACTATTAAATGCAATGGATCACACATAAGCTATTAATCTTCTACCTCATGAAACAGCTTCTCCAAAGCCCTTCTGAAATTTCAAAGAGTTAACATCAGTTAACTCTTTATAGTCTCTAAGCTTTGTATATTTTAGGTAGAGAACCTTACTACTTATATTAATTTTTTTTAGCTCTATCTTTGTACTGGCTTTCATCCTTCACAAATTGCTCTCCATTTTGAACATTTTTATTTATATAAATATAATTATTATTATTATTTCCATGGTTACAGTAGAACTGGTCAGGGTTTTTTGTTTGTTCTTTTTTGTTTTTAAATGAACTAATTAATTTAATGTAAAGATTTTTTTCCCATTAAGCCAGCATACTTATTTTTGATCAGCTGTGGGCAATCGTAGATATTTAATAAATTCACATTTAATAAATTCTTTCTTTGCAACTTTTGCACCAGCTTCAGGCCCCAGAAATTTTGCAGAAATTGTGAAACCAGTCAGCGGTCTCTAGGTGCACTGAAACCTGTGTCACCTTGGCTAAGAAGGACCCAGGCCAAGGCGTGAGAAGTCAGAACTTGTTCTTTTACCTGAGGGCACTTGCTTTGCGGCAATGTGCAGCAGGAGGTGTTCCTGGGATGTAAGAGCCTGGCGTGTTGAACCGTAACCTCACAGAACCAGGCAGTCCCTGCTCCACAGAGTCTGCAACCTGAGCTAAAGCCCTTTGAGGCAAGGAGCAGAATGGTTTAGTGCAAAGGGCTGTCGTCTTCTCCTGGTGCTTGGGTGGACCCATGGACTTGAGCACTGAGGGAAAAAGGGGAGTCACTTCCACGGACAAAAATGGCTTCCTATTGTCACACTGTGGACAAAAATGCTAAGTAAGAGTGGAGGCATATCTTTATATTTAGCAGAAACACACATGCTCTGGGAGCTTGAATGAAAGCAGGACTGTGCATTAGCACAGAACGGGTTATTTGCGAGCAAAGAGGGAGGAGGAAGGCAGTGTCTCCTGCACTACACTTCTTCTTTTCCCTTCTCCTTTGCAGTCTGCAGTAGCACTGGGAGATGAATAGGCCAAAAATCCCCCTTTGAGCCCCAAAGTGTTGCAGCTATTTCTCAGTGCAAGCATGGAAGTTGACAGAAAGGATGATCTCATGCTTACTACTTTTATTAGTGCTACTAATAAAAACAAACAAAAAGAATTCCCTTAACCGAAAAGCTGAAACTTAGACTTGTAATAACATAAAACCAACTCAAGCAGATGAAAAACATTAAACACAGCAGTTGCAGTGAATGTGAGAGGTGGGATGAAGTGGTCTGGGTCAAGGGGAGTTCTCCGTTTGGAAGACAGATGTGGGAATGATGATGTTTAATTCCCCACATTTCACTGATACGTCTCCAGATGTAGACAAGGTGTAGCCTGTGAATGTAGCCAGTGAGGGCTTGCTAGAAACATGACACAGAGAAATACCCACATAAGCAACAAGAAAGCACAAGGCGTGATGCTTGGAAAGGGTTTTTAACCCGAGTCCCTCATTGTGCTCTCTGTTTCATGAAGACAAATGGTTGGTTTTGTGGGGAAATTTTACTTTCTACTACCTAATATTTTTTAGTTGTACACGGCAGATGTGAAACAAATAGTGAAATGCCAGGCACAATGAGAGATGTGCAGCGTTCGTCCCTGTCAGACTGTGCAGTAGAACCTCTCCACAGGACTACGTCTCTCCCAGCCAGCTCTCCCTCCCCTCCTCTGCACTCCCAAACCACGCACTTTCTCAGGTCTGAATAACTCTGAACTAATCAAAAAAGGAGAAGCTTCCTGTTCCCTACTGCAGTTTTCACCAGGAGAATAGAAAAAAAAGAAGCAGACCCCGAAAGACGGGCAGCTCAGTCTTCTTCCCCTGAACGTGAAGTGGAAAACCCCTGGCGAACACTTGCCAGTGTTCATTCCCAGCTTCCTATTTTGATGATTCTGTGTTCAGACAGATTCTGTTTATTGTCGTACCTTAGAAAATATATCTCACTTGTGAACAGCAGGTACCTTTTTTCATTCTCCATGTTGATGACCTCTAAAGCGAACAGGGATTTCAAGTCTGCTGCACCTTTCTGTCAAGGGCCAGTCTTTGTCAGGCTGCTCCTTCATGTTCACTGGTGACTTCTTCCCAGGGCTAAATGAGTGTCTAGAATTAGATTCTGCTCATAAAACCACATTTTGAGAAGGAACTAGGAAGATGGGAGGAAGAGAAAGTGCCTCTCACGAATCCGCTGGCAAGATATAATCTCCCAATATGCTTGCATCTCTACAAACCAGGAAGAAAGGCATCTTAAAACCTCATGTTTCTTGGATAGGGTCCAGAGAGACACTTGTTGCGAGCTGTCCCTGTATTTCCCAAAATGTTCATCCTGTACTCAGCTCAGATTTTTCCTGATTCCTGGATTTCTGTGTTTCAGTGGTTAGGAATTCACTTTTTAGGAAAAGAGACAAACTTTTGGGAGCAAACCAGCTCATGGTTTATTTTGAAGGAGATCAATAACAGTAGATAGAATTAGAAAGCAGTTTTTCTTTAAGAATGCTTTTTTCTGTGTGGTTTTGCTTGGAAAAAAGTAAAATATGAAGTTGGAGTCACCATTTCCACTCACACTCCCAGATAGCTACCTTTTTGAGAAGCATTTTAGTTGTCTGGCTGTACTCTGTGGAGATACCTAGAAAGAATAGTACTACTTAACAGTAAATTATGGTTGTGAGGAAAACCTATACAAGATAAATCCTTCTGTAGTACCTCATATCAAGATGCACTCCTGTTTCGCTAAGTCGTACATAGTCAGGTAAAGTTATTGGTTTCTTATTTCTTTAACTTTTCATGTGTTACTACAAGGTTCTCCATGAAAAAATGTGGATCGCTCATTATCCAGTTCTCTACCCATTTAAGCGGGTCTGTTTCCTATGTTGATAAGGCAAAGATAATTTTGTCTGGTTAAAGCACTTGAATAATCCTTCCCTAATTTTGAGTTCTTATAACTTTTGCCATCTTAGGTAAACCTGAGGGTATGCTGTAGTTCTATAAATTTAGGCTGGTTTTATTCAGAAATTTCCTTGTCTGTTGATGTTTTAAGTCAGATCTTAATGCTTTAAGAATAACTTTGTGCCACAATCTATACTTCTCTGAGCAGTCATATTAATACTCTAAAAACATGTATAAATACATTTATATTATTGTATAACAATTTCTCTTACACCAGCTGTAATTGAAATTTCTTATACTTAAAAAAATAGAGCTAGAAGAAGCATAGAGTAATACAGAAGAATACAAAACTCACAAAGTTCTAAATCTAGACCTGTAATCATTTTTTGGCATATTACTCGCTTGGTCATTAATTATGCCCAGAGTGTTCTTTCCTCAGAAATATAAGTCCATGTGCTGATTTATAGCTTCTATAGGTGGTTAATCTTTGCCTCCTAATTGCATCTTAACCATATATTTCAAAAGTAACTGCTTTCTCCCCAGATTCCAAAGACATTTCAGAAATTTCACTGTAAAGTCAGCAGTTGAGAGTGTGGAGAAAATGTCATTATAAATCTTTCCGTTGTATTTTACATATTTCCTGCATCCCCAAAATGAATTATGTTATACTGAGACCTTAAGTGCAATGAATCTGACCAGCATTCTATCTAATAACTAAAATGGTACATTATCAACTAACTAGAAACTGCTGAAAATATTCTACTGGAAGCACATCTCGCTCCATTTTTTTTTAACCCTCATAATTCTGGTCATGATAAGATTACAATTTTTGTACCAAATATACTAAAAATATATGAATAATAAAATATAAAAATTTTCAATACTTGACCTAATTTCTTTTGAGATGAGCTTAAAGAATAAAAAAGATTAACTTTATTTTGGTAGGCAAATATGAGGTTTCGTCTCCTTATCCTACCCCAGTGGAAATGTGTGTTGTTTCCTCTTTGTTTTTCAAGGCAGACTTTGCTCTCCAAAGCTGGATTAATGGCTCTGAATACATCCTAATGAACGAGCTTTTCTGCAAGCATTTATCACCACACTATCTGAATCCTTCACCAATATTAATTAATTTATCCATTATTTATGGATTGTGTTGAGACCTGTGAAGGTTGAAAGCAAATGCTAAAATATCCTCTCTCCCGTAATGACAAATGTAGCCCCACAGGGGACTGAGAGATCAGATTATAATGCTGTGAGTCTTTTTATTTCTGGAGAAAACATGAGAGGCGCAAAGCTGAGTTATGATGTCCATAGTCTTCTGGCAAATGACAAGAGAGACTAGTGGGCAGAGCAGAAGAAGGGACAAGAAATTGGGCCACACATGAAATTTGGAAAAATAGATTGGTGGGATAAGAACATATTTAGTGGAAAAGGAGCAAACTTAATTAGTGATTTTATGTTCAGTAATTTTATACTTCAGTGCTTTCTCCTGAAGAGAGTTGGTTGGGAGGGCAGAACTTCTCACAAACAGATCTGCACATTCCCATCTCAGAGAGACTTTTTCCCAGCTTTGCAGTGGAAGAATATAAAAACGTTCCAAAATTTGTTTTTTTTTTAATTTTCCTTTCTGAATCTCTGCTGATGCTTAACTGAGGAGATTCAAAGGCTAAGAGACTAGAGTGCTCTCCTTCAGCAAGGCCATGCAGGTCCTTTTCTCTTCTCTTGGATTGTGTTGATGCAGCTCTTGTTCTCACAAATCCCATCCTTACAGACATTTAATCAAAATTTCATATTTCTAGGAAAACTTTCCTTGAACAAACTGCATGTTGTATCTGCATTTTCTAAGAAAATTTTGCCAAACATTTCCAGAACAGTTGTACCGAAGAGGATCTGAAAGTTTAAGTACCCTAATATCATCCAGTCCATGATTTTGCTTTTTTCCCGGAAGAAAAGGAAGGAGGAAGCCTAAACTGCACAGACTATATGGATCCACTAGATTGGATCCACTAGGCTGGGTTTTTTTGTATTCCAGCATGTCAGCATTTCTAGTGTACCATCAGGTCTTTCAGGAACTGAGCTCTCATTTTTATGCTGTAACTGTGAATTCAATCATGTTTTGATCACTGACTGTGATAGGAACACAAATGCTTGTCTTCAAACTTATATACTATCAACTGCTTTTGTAACTTTTTTATTGTTTTAAAATTCCTTTTTGCAATATGTGCCCTAAAGCTCATAGATGATACTGGGAATTTTTCATGACTGAGAAGCAGTTCTAAAACTGGGGTTTCAGAAATATTAAAACAGTGCAGTTTAAGTGTTTTCTCTGTCACTGGGGAACACTGTCAGTGCAATCGTTATTTTTGGTACAACCATAAAAATGCAATCTTCATAGGTAAATTGTAACTGTTAATGATGTCATCTTTGTTTTGCTTGGGCTAGTAGTAACCAAATATATTTCTCTTTAATCAGCTTAGACTCCCACTGAAAACTACACTTTTGCTGAAGAAAGTTAATAAGTATGTAAGGATCTATATTCTTATTATTGCACAAACTTCATACAGAAGCAGAGGAATATATATTTTTTTTTTTTAAATTTTTTTTTTCCAAAATGTGTGTGCTGGACTAGACATTACTAACTCCCAGGACCTTTTCTCAGACTTTTAGAGATTACATTTTTTCCTGGCAGGCGAGCAAAAACAGGTATTAACAATTCATGGCACCTACCTTTATTTTTCTCAATAGCTCCTCTATTCATACTTAACATGCAGAAGGTATATATTGTCTGAAGAGGAAAGGCAACATTAGAAGGAGATATAATGTCATTCCATACAATTGTTCTTCTTCAAAATGGTGCTATTACAGGTGATATTACACCTGGTGATTGTGGTATGTTGTCTTTTTGTTATCTGCAATCACTTTCTTCTCATGTCAGTTGTAATGTGTTACGATGGGTATAGAAAATATTTTAATAAGAACAACATTTTATAGGCAGCTTGGGAATGGCTGGCTTTTTGTTCATTGTAATGTCAGTTCTCTTGAATTTCTGACTGGCCAATTATTCCACCTCTGCCGGAAAGCGGAGCAGGTATTAGTGTACACCTTGAGAAGTTACATCCCCATCTGTCTGAAGTCCACTGTGGTGTCCTGAGGCTACACTGTCCCTTCAGTTGCGCTCCTTGCTTCCACAGTCGGGACCAGTAAATGAATCAAACTCAGACCATAAATAAGAAGATAAGACAGTTGAAAAATATGACGTAGATTCATAGCTGCTATAGACTCAAGTAGCTTCTCCAAAGTCAAAGGAAAAATAGCTATTCCTGTGAACAGAATACCTGATGCTATGTGTCTCCTTTTCTTCTCAGTCTTGTATGTTTTCTTATGGCTTTGGGAAAAAAAATCCTAAGCTTTAAAATTTTAAATTTATTGCTTTTCAGAGAATAATCTTTTTGTGGCAAATCTGAGAAAAGCTCAGCAAATTCTCTTTCACTCCAGTGTTTCCAAGACAGCTATTCTTACTCTTAGTTACATTAAAGACATGAGTCAGACTCCTCCTGCTCCTTATCTGGAAGCTCTTGAAGTAAAAAATCCTTGAAGTATGTTTTTCATCCATTGATTTTGTACCTGTTTTGCCTTTCAGATCTTAGCTGCATTAGGCCAGAAGCTACATATTTTTTTTTAATCTCTGGTTTTGAGTAAGCTTAAGTCTTGGGATATCTACAAGTGGATTATGCCTCCCCAGTGCGCAAAAGAAGGTAAATCTGTATGCAAACTCTTTCTTGCACCTCCTCCATGGAATTGTTCCTCCAGGGAACAAACTTTCTGTTTGCTCAATCATTCTGTAATGCTGTGATTCTGAACTGGCTGGGGAAAAAAAGACAGTGCAGGTTAGGCTGGGTTACAAGGTCTGTGCAGTCCCTGGATGATGAAAGAAATCCTTGTGGAACACATACATGTTTTTGAGGGACAGAACACTGAAACTGCTGTGATAATGTAAAGGTCTTCATAAATTAACTCACTGAAGTTACTCATGCTTTTTTTCACTTTGAACCTAATCTTTACCACAATTCTTATTTTGGGAGCATACAGTTTTTTAGGAAGTCCTTTTGGAAATGAGAGAGTGCAATGCGTGATTGCATGCAGTAACATTCCTGAAAAAGGTTCCTGTCTGAACAATGGCATGTCAAATCTGCTTCTTGGCTGCTCTATCTCCTGTTGGACTTAATTAATGCATGCAATTGCATAAAGACCTAAGATGAACTCTGCTGCAACTCATTCCTTCCCTACTAAATACTTCTGTGTTCAGCATATGTATATACTGGAAAAAACCTAGTCCATCATCTCCAGCTGTAGTAATGATTACCGTTAGTCTGGTTAGTCCTCCTGAGTTCTTATTGTGTGAAATGACATGTTTGTACTTCCACCTACTGAGATAAAATATCAAAATCCTTTTGGTAATTCTTGCAAAACAGAGTAGATCTGCTGTTAAACAAAAATGAAATTTATTGCTCATCACAGAAGGAATTGCTAGTCATCATTTCTCTTGTCATCTTTTCTTTCTGGAAACCAGACCCTGTACACAACAAACGTTGCTGGCGCCAGCTAGCCAGAAAAGTTTTACAGCTGTGCCACTTTCAGTCCTTAGTGAGATCTTTATACTGCCTGTTTCTTTATCAGCAGTGCACGACCCAACTCCTCATCTGAGATTAGTTTACAGTGATTATTTTGGTGGTGGAACTAATTGCTCATCCAGTTCCGAAACAATCGTCCCAGATTGTTTCCAAAGAGGAAACAAACTTTAAAGAATAAAAAGAAAGTCTTTTCTTCAGGCCAGCAGGAAATAAAAGTAATAACAGGGATAACAGGAAAGCCGAGGACTGGAAAGAGACAGGCAGGAGAGGGAAAACTGAATAAAGGATTGGATGTCTGGCTCTAGTGGTGCTTCCTGCAGTCCCATGACTCCTTAGTTCTGTTTATGTTAGTGCTGTTGTCCTGCCTGTTCACTTTTGTTTTGGACGGGTTTATTTTCTCCAACGGTTTATCTTGTGCAAACAGCTCACCTGTGGGCCAAATTGAGAAATAAGGAGGGGACGAGAATGTACAGGTAGCAGAGGGGAAAGCGAAGGATGTGACTGCCTGCACCAGCCTGGGTCACTATAAACTGTGATGGCACTCCATGGAATGTGACAAGAGCAGGAGAACATGGCACAAGTTCTGTGTTATAGAGTTGTTTGCTGAGATCTGATTTTCCATGAACATAATTGTTCTAACTCCCAATTTCCGAACTCCTGAAAAATATTCCCTTTTGCACTGCAGATACGGCACATAAGAGTAAAGAAACAACAAAGGCCAAGAAGGTCATGTGCACCTCCTCTCAGTACTGATTACACAATCGTGCACTGCAGCTGAGCTGCAAGCGGTCACCATTTGAGGTAGGTTCAGGCGAGATTAACACAGTGTCAGTAGATCTGGCAGACTATGAGTGCAGAAACACTGGGGCTGATGGCAATCCTTTTTTGCAGTCTTAGTTATACATTATGCTCCTCTAGGAAGAATGTCGGGATCTGGAAAAGGTCATTGCCAGGGGAAGGAGACCATGCCTCCCTGAGGAAACAAATTGAGCCTGTCCAGACAAGGGGAATTTCTGGGGATCACAGGCTGTGGTGGACAGGAATAGGGTTAGAGACAGAGCATGGAGGCCTTGACCAGGAAAGGTAGGGTGTCCCCAGGCACCAGAGAGAAGTGGGCGTTGTGATCCAGCTCAAACCTGCAATAAATCCACTGAAGAAGCAAGGATCTGCTCATAAGGACAATGCTGGCAGAGGACTTGTGTGTGAACCCTTTGTATTTCTACTATCTGACCTAATCGTTCTAGCTTTCCTTACAAGGTGAATTTTCCCAAATCATATTTTAACAAAACCTGGCTTACTGAACTGGAAAGCTTTTTGGGCTTTGGGGGAAGTAGGCTGTAGGAGGAAGTTTAGCTAGATCAGTCTCAAAGCCGTGGCTGACCTGGCATCCTAACATGATCCCAATTGATAGACAAGAACCAGAAACTCAGAGCTTGTACCAACTTTTTACTGTATGCTGTAATGCACCTTCAGGTCTAGGTTTGCCAGTGATTCAGACCACAGACTTGCTAATGCATGTACAGGCTCTCATGCAGCCTGTGTATCCTTTCCATTGGAACCAATAGCATACAGCACCAAGAGTGTTTCCACCTCACATTTGGGATATAGGTGGGGCACGTTTCTGGATCTGGCCTCTGGGAAACACTTCTGCATCCCCTTGCTTAGATACAGCCAGTGCCATCAGAAACATCGCCAGCTTGAACAAAGATGCATACTCAGATGTGCATACTGTGCACTTTGCAGCATGAGCACAAAGGCTTTTCTCTGGCATGGCAAAAGAAAACACTTCTGTGTTATGTGGGATTTTGGGGAGGAGGGGAGGCCACTTACTTCTGCAAGACAAAACCTGTGGGATATCTTACTTCTACAGCAAAGTTAACAAACACACAACCCCGAATTTTGCCAGAGGTGAGGTAACTGCTTAAGAGAAAAGAAGAAGAAATCTGGTGTGTTAGCATGTGTAATACATAATGCTGTTTCCAAGCTGAATATTTTCCCTGAGCACTAAACAAAGAAAGAGGAACATTTTAATTATATTGTTTTGCTCTGTCCACCAAGAAGGTATCTTGAATTTAAAGAACAAATGTGCCAGGGGGTGTTTTTTTTTTTAAAAAAGAAATAATCTTTTTCTTTTATATGGTTATCAAATAACTTTAATAGCCTTTTCAAGGGTAATCCAGGGATCATATAGGCATCAGGCAGTTTCCAACTGCAAAAGTCAATCTGAGCAAACCTGACCATGAAATAATACAGTATTATTTACTGATGCCTTAAGAAAATGAGCACTTTAAAATCTTATTTTAAAAACGAAACTTGCATGCTTAAGAAAGATAAATTCAGAAGAAAAAAAAAACCCCAACCAAACAAAGATTGACCATCCTAATTTTACAGTAAAGAAAGCCTATAAAGAATAATAATTCATTGGTGACCTACTGATCCAGAGCAAAATTGAGATAGCTGGTGGAAGAAAGACTGATTTGGTGACCTCTTTTCAGGGAAAGGAGAAAAACTGTCACATGAACAGGGTGCAAAGTGAGAAATATCTTCAGTCTTTGAAGATCATCTTCATGACCTGGAGAGCCCCTGAGCTTTGCTTGGAGAAGATGGCAGTGAAGGTCTGAGTTAGGCACATGGTTGTGCCCATGCCGATTTGCAAAAAAATTTTTTCTTGGTTACAGTGACAGAAATATGCTGAGAAGATTGTTGCTTCTTTTAAAGGCTGAGTAGTTATTGCTGCTGCAGCTGACTGAGCCCAAACTATTTTGTGTATGTGTGTGTAGCAGAGGTCCCATAGGGCGTGCAGCCCCACAGCAGCCAAGGTCCTACCGAGGACCTGCGGTAGCCCACAGCAGAAGTGTGAAAACCAAGTTACTGTGCTGCCCTGCTGTCTGGGGTGGACAACGGTGGGGGAACTTTGGGCACAAAGCCACTCATACTGAAATAATCCTGTCAATAAGGCCAATGCTGGCTAGGAAACAGTACTAGAAATAACAAATTTGGGTAGTGTAGCAAAACTGGGAGAAATAAGGAAAATGCACATAGGAATATGTTGTTGGGAGGAGCTTGGAGGGAGAGTGAGGATGCAAGGATGACAAAAATGTAAGTCTGAACTCAGAAAGAATACAGAATAAGTTTTAAAATTAGGTAAGAAGAAAAAAAAAAAGAGTGGATATTTAGCTAGCAGGAGTGTGGATGCCAACAGCCAGCATTGATGCTGACTTGCATGCCCCAGCTCATCAGGATGCCAGAGGGACCTCCGGCTCTACTGACTTGCTATCCAGATTTGGTGTAGAGGGAAATAGATTTGCACCTCCATACTTACAGAACTGTAGTTCAGTAGGGCTCAGGTACATGATTCATTAGACTTAAGAGCTGTAATTAACAGCTTTATAGTCAAGCATAATAGTCTGCATTATTATATAATTGTTATGATTGCCGAGATAATTTATTCTTTTACTGCTCTACCAATTTCCTCATGGTTTGCTCATTAATCAATAAACATCTTAATCAGTCGGCATCAGTTACACTGCAGCCTCTGATTTAGCTGTGGGAGTGCAGTGCGCTGGCTGCAAAAGGGTGTTGGAAAGGATGTTGTCTTTCAGCAGCCCCTGGGGCTAAATGTGTATCGCTCTGGGGGATCAGATACGTCTCACAGAGCAATCATCTTTTGATGAGGTCCACCTTCCCCATGGTACCTCCCACTTGGCTTCCACAGTCGGGGACAAGCATAACCTAATGCTTGGAAAAGTAAGACAAAGCTTCGTCTCACTGTTTAAAAGACTTGTGCTGCTCTTAAAATGAAGATATCTTTTTGCCGGGAGCGAACTTCAGCTAATGATACATTTGGGAATGAATGTTAGCTGTCATGCAAGGCAACACACAAATGAAACCCCAGTCACTTCTTGTTCCTCAGGCAGCATTTTGCAGTATTTCATTCAAGATCAGATGCTACATTATTCTAGGGACTCTTGTATCAACTGCTGTAATGATGATTGCTCTATGGACTTTCCTAATAGTGGCTAAAGAGGGAAACTCGGTGGGACGTGAAATGGCTCTGCTGACTTCACCTGGCTTTTGCTTGTTTGTGTTAGCCAGGAGATGACCTGCCCTGTCTTTATATGCTTCCTTACGCTTCTTACAGTCTCAGTTATGCTCCTTCTGAGTTAAAATTATTCCACAAATACAAAACTTGTGTTACCTGTGTCAAATGCTTGTCAGGTTTTTTTCTGCTTTTAAGTGCTTTTTTTTTTTTACAAATAAGAATTAATTTTCAATACTTTTAAAAGCTTTTAAAGACTTTAAAATGTTTTTAAAGACCTGCAATTTGTGATTTATAAGGAGAACAAAGGATGGGACAATAACAGGGAAGAGAGGTTTGGGAGAATTACTTGGACAAGAAGTAGAGCTATGTTTTTGCTGTAGGCTGGCTGCCCATAATTTCCTTTCTACTAGATGTCCCTGGGATTATAGTGTTAGGACCCCTAACTTGCTGCATTGAGAATATTCTTTTAATATTACTTTCACTGAAATTAATAAGTAAATGTATATACAATGCTGATTTGAATGCATGCTTTTGCTTTACTTTTGGGTGCTTTTAATGTTTTGTATGCAGTTAGAAAAAAAGCACCTCTGGCCAAAAAAAAGTGCACTGTTAGCAGCAGCAATCTCAGGTAAGCACAGGTGAACTCGTGCTTGTGTTCTGCTTTAGCCTCTGCTGTTTGGATTTTGCACATCCCTTTTAAATCCATAAAGGCCAAGAAAAGAGAGGAGCTGTGAGGTGTGTGCTGTTGACTGATAACCTGGAGCTACTTTGGATCAGATGGCAAGCTGATAACCACAGCTACCAGGGTGTTTATGCAGGGGCAGAACATGGTAAACATGGCTCTGGTCTGAATGATGAATCTTTTGATGTGGTGTATCAACATGAGGTTTTGTCTCATCTCTTTTTCATCCAAAGGCTTCTTCATGTGCAGTCTTTAACTTTTGATCTCGACACATTGTTCATTGTGTGTTTACATGTTGCTGTCTGCCTGGTACCACTTTGTATCTGAACCCCACAAAATGGAGCAGTGATCCTTGGTAGGCAGCTTAATTTTATATTTGTTTTATATGCAGAAGCAGAGTCAGTCAGCGTTACAGTTATGTAGTTGAATTTAAACTTGCAGGCCAGCTCATCACAGAACGAAAGAGGAGGAGTTTTTAGACACCTTGGTTTCTCCTAGTGGGGGTAAATACCTTCATGTAATTCAGCCACATCTCGTTGCAAAGTTTTACAGCCAAACTTTGTGTGAATCCTCTGATGAAGTTCATGGCACACTGACAGAAGTATCTCACTGGGAGAGGACTAAATGAAGGTAGTGATAGAGAAAGAAGAATTTAAACCTTGTGTTTACACACATCTTTTACAGGGGACTGCGTGGAAAGAACTGAATTGAGAGTCACAGCCTTTAAAGAG